>NW_027285919.1:0-355546 GCF_036169615.1 Heliangelus exortis
GTCCTCCATATTGCTTGGTAACAAGATTGTGATAATACTGTTGATTATTGTTGTTTCTCAGCTCATATTGTCCTGTGTAAGGAAAAGTCTTAGTCGCCTGTCACGGTTTAACACTGGCCCGGCAATTAAACCGAGTAACAGACGCTCTCTATTAATCTCTCTCTCCTCCCTGAGAAGAAAGGAGAGAGAATAAGGGAGAGAGACTTATGGGTTGGAAACTAAACTACACAACTTTAATGAAACAGTAATGATAAATAGGAAAAAATTACTAAATATATACAAATATACAAGAAAATGGATACCACATTCCTCCCCCCTTCCCCCCAATAGCTCTCACGTCACCACCGAGTCTGCAGGGCAGCTCTGGGAAAGTCCAGGCTGGACTCCTGGAGTCGGCAGCAGTTGGGAACTGGAGGCAGGAACACACAGATATGGGCTGGCACGGATCAGGACCACAGGCAGACGAACGGACTGGATCCCTCCAGGATGCCGGGTGAAGGAAGGGAAGCAGGAAAGGCAGGAAGGGCAGGCAGCCGGAAGCAGGGAATCTGGCTTGGCCCTCGCGATCCCTCAAATTTATACTGAGGATGACGTATATGGGATGGAATACTCTGTTTGGTCAATTCTGGCATCTGTCTTGTCCGTTCCTCCCCAGAGGAGGGCTGCATATTACAAAAACTAAGCTCCTCATGGAGCTTAGCTACTGACGCAATGTAGCTAGGCAACGCCTTTGCAGTTTCTAGAACATTCTTCTTGGGGGCTACATTCCCCTTACTGCTAACCACAACATTCTGTTACTGTACAACAGTTGGTGACAAGGACACCTTGTCCTTGTCGCCTATACGCTAACCAGCTTCACACTGCCATGTCCTTTGTCTTGCAACCATTGGTCTGTAAAACTCTCCACACTGGAAGCGCACTTAAGGGACAGTAAGGGTACTGGGAGGGACTGGAAGGGAACTGGGATGAACTGGGAGGGACTGGAAGGGAACCGAGAGGCACTGGGAGGGACTGGAAGGGAACTGGGAGGGACTGGAAGGGAACTGGGAGCCACTGGTCAGACTGGAAGGTAACTGGGATGCACTGGGAAAGAACAAATGGAAGGAAGTGGGAGGCACTGGGAGGCACTGGAAGCGCACTTGGAGGACTGGAAGGGAACTGGGAGCGCACTAGGAGGGACTGAAAGGAACTGGGAGGCACTGGAAGGGAACTGGATGCTCTGGGAGGGACTGGAATGGAAGTGGGAGGCAATGGGAGGGACTGGAAGCGCACTGGGGGGGACTGGAAGTGTACTGGGAGGGACTGGAAGGGAACTGGGAGGGACTGGAAGGGAACTGGGAGGCACTGGAAGGGACTGGAAGGGAAGTGGGAGGCAATGGGAGGGACTGGAAGCGCACTGGGGGGGACTGGAAGGGAACTGGGAGGCACTGGGAGGCACTGGAAGCGCACTGGGAGGGACTGGAAGGGAACTGGGAGGCACTAGAAGTGAACTTGGATGCAAAGGGAGGGACTGGAAGCGCAGGGGGAGGTAACTTGGAGGCACTGGGAGTGACTGGAAGGGAACTGACATGCACTGGAAGGGAACTGGGAGGGACTGGAAGGGAACTTGGAGGCACTGGGAGGAACTGGGAGGGAACTGGGATGCACTGGGAGGGACTGGAAGGGAACTGGGAGGCACTGGGAGGGGATGGAAACGCACTGGGACGGAATGGAAGATAACTGGGAGGCACTGGGAGGAACTGGAAGCGCACTTGGAGGGACTGGAAGGGAACTGCGAGACACTGGGAGGGACTGGAAGAGCACTGGGAGGGACTGGAAGCGCACTGGGAGGGACTGGAAGGGAACTGGGAGGGACTGGAAGAGAACTGGGAGCCACTGGGTCGGACTGGAAGGTAACTGGGATGCACTGGGAAGGAATGGAAGGGAAGTGGGAGGAACAGGAAGCGCACTGGAAGGGACTGGAAGGGAACTGGAAGGCACTGGGAGGGACTGGAAACCCACTGGGAGGGACTGGAAGTGTACTGGGAGGGACTGGAAGGGAACTGGGAGGGACTGCAAGGGAACTGGGAGCGCACTGGGTGGGACTGCAAGGGTACTGGGAGGGACTGGAAGGGAACTGGGAGGGACTGCAAGGGAACTGGGAGCGCACTGGGTGGGACTGGAAGGGAACTGGGAGGCACTGGAAGGGAACTGGGATGCTCTGGGAGGGACTGGAAGGGAACTGGGAGGCACTGGGAGGGACTGGAATGGAAGTGGGAGGCAATGGGAGGGACTGGAAGCGCACTGGGGGGGACTGGAATTGTACTGGGAGGGACTGGAAGGGAACTGGGAGGGACTGGAAGGGACTGGAATGGAAGTGGGAGGCAATGGGAGGGACTAGAAGAGCACTGGGAGGGACTGGAAGGGAACTGGGAGGCACTGGGAGGCACTGGAAGCGCACTGGGAGGAACTGGAAGCGCACTGGGAGGGACTGGAAGGGAACTGGGAGGCACTGGGAGGCACTGGAAGCGCACTGGGAGGGACTGGAAGGGAATTGGGAGGCACTAGAAGTGAACTGGGAGGCACTGGGAGGGACTGGAAGCGCAGCGTGAGGTAACTTGGAGGCACTGGGAGTGACTGGAAGGGAACTGGCATGCACTGGAAGGGAACTGGGAGGGACTGGAAGGGAACATGGAGGCACTGGGAGGAACTGGGAGGGAACTGGGATGCACTGGGAGGGACTGGGAGGGAACTGGGAGGCACTGGGAGGGGATGGAAACGCACTGGGACGGAATTGAAGATAACTGGGAGGCACTGGAAGAGCACTGGGAGGGACTGGACGGGAAATTGGAGGCACTGGGAGGCACTGGAAGCGCACAGGGAAGGACTGGAAGAGAACTGGGAGGCACTGGGAGGCACTGAAAGTGCACTGGGAGTGACTGGAAGGGAACAGGGAGGTACTGGGAGGGACTGGAAGCGCACTGGGAGGGACTGGAAGGGAACTGGGATGAACTTGGAGGGACTGGAAGGGAACTGGGAGGCACTGGGAGGGACTGGAAGTGTACTAGGAGGGACTGGAAGGGAACTGGGAGGGACTGGAAGGGAACTGGGAGGCACTGGGAGGGACTGGAAGCGCACTGGGAGGGAACTGGGAGGCACTAGGAGTGACTGGAAGGGAACTGGGAGGCACTGGGAGGAACTGCAAGCGCACTGGAAGGGACTGGAAGGGAACAGGGAGGCACTGGTAGGAACTGGAACGGAACTGGGAGGGACTGGTTGTTACTGGAAGGGAACTGGGAGGGACTGGGAGGGAACTGGGAGGCACTGGAAGCGCACTGGGAGGGACTGGAAGGGAACTGGGATGCACTGGGAGGGACTGGAAAGGAACTGGGATGCACTGGGAGGGACTGGGAGGGAACTGGGAGGCACTGGGAGGGGATGGAAACGCACTGGGACGGAATTGAAGATAACTGGGAGGCACTGGGAGGCACTGGAAGAGCACTGGGAGGGACTGGACGGGAAATGGGAGGCACTGGGAGGCACTGGAAGCGCACAGGGAAGGACTGGAAGGGAACTGGGAGGCACTGGGAGGAACTGGAACGGAACTGGGAGGGACTGGTTGTTACTGGAAGGGAACTGGGAGGCACTGGAAGGGAACTGGGAGGGACTGGGAGGGAACTGGGAGGCACTGGAAGCGCACTGGGAGGGACTGGAAGGGAACTGGGATGCACTGGGAGGGACTGGAAAGGAACTGGGATGCACTGGGAGGGACTGGAAGCGCACTTGAAGGGACAGTAAGGGTACTGGGAGGGACTGGAAGGCAACTGGGATGAACTGGGATGGACTGGAAGGGAACCGAGAGGCACTGGGAGGGACTGGAAGGGAACTGGGAGGGACTGGAAGGGAACTGGGAGCCACTGGGTCGGACTGGAAGGTAACTGGGATGCACTGGGAAGGAATGGAAGGGAAGTGGGAGGCACTGGGAGGAACTGGAAGCGCACTGGGAGGGACTGGAAGGGAACTGGGAGGCACTGGGAGGCACTGGAAGCGCACAGGGAGGGACTGGAAGGGAATTGGGAGGCACTGGGAGGGACTTGAAGCGCCCTGGGAGGGATTGGAAGGGTACTGGTAGGGACTGGAAGGGAACTGGGAGGCACTGGGCGGCACTGGAATCGCACTTGGAGGGACCGGAAGCGTACTTGGAGGGACTGCAAGGGAACTGGGAGCGCACTGGGAGGGACTGGAAGGGAACTGGGAGGGACTGGAAGGGAACTGGGAGGCACTGGAAGGGACTGGAAGGGAAGTGGGAGGCAATGGGAGGGACTGGAAGCGCACTGGGGGGGACTGGAATGGAACTGGGAGGCACTGGGAGGCACTGGAAGCGCACTGGAAGCGCACTGGGAGGGACTGGAAGGCACTGGAAGCGCACTGGGAGGGACTGGAAGGGAACTGGGAGGGACTGGAAGGGAACTGGAAGGCACTGGGAGGGACTGGAAGCGCACTGGGAGGGAACTGGGAGGCACTAGGAGTGACTGGGAGGGAACTGGGAGGCACTAGGAGTGACTGGAAGGGAACTGGCATGCACTGGAAGGGAACTGGGAGGGACTGGAAGGGAACTTGGAGGCACTGGGAGGAACTGGGAGGGAACTTGGATGCAAAGGGAGGGACTGGAAGGGAACTGGGAGGCACTGGGAGGGGATGGAAACGCACTGGGACGGAATGGAAGATAACTGGGAGGCACTGGGAGGAACTGGAAGCGCACTTGGAGGGACTGGAAGGGAACTGCGAGACACTGGGAGGGACTGGAAGAGCACTGGGAAGGACTGGAAGGGAAATGGGAGGCACTGGGAGGCACTGGAAGCACACTGCGAGGGACTGGAAGGGTACTGGGAGGCACTGAGAGGCACTGGAAGCGCACTGGGAGGGACTGGAAGGGAACTGGGAGGCACTGGGAGGGACAGGAAGCGCACTGGGAGGGACTGGTAGGGACTGGAAGGGAACTGGGAGGCACTGGGAGGGACTGGAAGGGAACTGGGAGGAACTGTAGTTGCACTGGGAGGGACTGGATGGGATCTGGGAGAGAACTGGGAGGCACTGGAACTGCACTGGGAGGGACTGGAAGTGTACAGAGAGGGACTGGAAGGGAACTGGCAGGCACTGGGAGGCACTGGAAGCGCACTGGGAGGGACTGGAAGGAAACTGGGAGGCACTGGGAGGCACTGAAAGTGCACTGGGAGTGACTGGAAGGGAACAGGGAGGTACTGGGAGGGACTGGAAGCGCACTGGGAGGGAACTGGGATGAACTTGGAGGGACTGGAAGGGAACTGGGAGGCACTGGGAGGGACTAGACGGGAACTGGGAGGGACTGGAAGGGAACTGGGAGGGACTGGAAGGGAACTGGGAGGCACTGGGAGGGACTGGAAGCGCACTGGGAGGGAACTGGGAGGCACTAGGAGTGACTGGAAGGGAACTGGGAGGCACTGGGAGGAACTGCAAGCGCACTGGAAGGGACTGAAAGGGAACTGGGAGGCACTGGGAGGGGACTGGGAGAAACTGGAAGGGAACTGGGAGGCACTGGAAGCGCACTGGGAGGGACCGGAAGGGAAGTGGGAGGCAATGGGAGGGACTGGAAGCACACTGGGAGGGACTGGAAGGGAACTGGGAGGCACTGGGAGGGATTGGAATTGCACTGGGAGGGACTGGAAGGGAACTGGGAGCCACTGGGTCGGAATTGAAGATAACTGGGAGGCACTGGGAGGGACTGGAAGCGCACTTGATGGGACAGTAAGGGTACTGGGAGGGAATGGAAGGGAACTGGGATGAACTGGGATGGACTGGAAGGGAACCGAGAGGCACTGGGAGGGACTGGAAGGGAACTGGGAGGGACTGGAAGGGAACTGGGATGCACTGGGAGGGACTGGAAAGGAACTGGGATGCACTGGGAGGGACTGGAAGCGCACTTGAAGGGACAGTAAGGGTACTGGGAGGGACTGGAAGGGAACTGGGATGAACTGGGATGGACTGGAAGGGAACCGAGAGGCACTGGGAGGGACTGGAAGGGAACTGGGAGGGACTGGAAGGGAACTGGGAGCCACTGGGTCGGACTGGAAGGTAACTGGGATGCACTGGGAAGGAATGGAAGGGAAGTGGGAGGTACTGGGAGGAACTGGAAGCGCACTGGGAGTGACTGGAAGGGAACTGGTAGGCACTGGGATGAACTGCAAGCGCACTGGAAGGGACTGGAAGGGAACTGGAAGGCACTGGGAGGGACTGGAAGCCCACTGGGAGGGACTGGAAGGGTAATGGGAGGGACTGGAAGGGAACTGGGAGCGCACTGGGTGGGACTGCAAGGGTACTGGGAGGGACTGGAAGGGAACAGGGATGCTCTGGGAGGGACTGGAAGGGAACTGGGAGGCACTGGGTGGGACTGGAAGGGAACTGGGAGGCACTGTAAGGGAACTGGGATGCTCTGGGAGGGACTGGAAGGGAACTGGGAGGCACTGGGAGGGACTGGAAGGGAACTGGGAGGCACTGGGAGGGAACTGGGAGTCACTGGGAGGGACTGGAAGCGAACTGGGAGGGACTGGAAGGGAACTGGGAGGCATTGGGAAGGACTGGAAGCGCACTTGGAAGGACTGGAAGCGCACTGGGAGGGACTGGAAGGGAACTGGGAGGCACTGGGAGAGACTGGAAGCGCACTTGAAGGGACAGGAAGGGTACTGGGAGGGACTGGAAAGGAACTGGGATGAACTGGGACGGACTGGAAGGGAACCGAGAGGCACTGGGAGGAACTGGAAGGGAACTGGGAGCTACTGGGTCGGACTGGAAGGTAACTGGGATGCACTGGGAAGGAATAGAAGGGAAGCGGGAGGCACTGGGAGGAACTGGAAGCGCACTGGGAGGGACTGGAAGGGAACTGGGAGGTACTGGGATGAACTGCAAGCGCACTGGAAGGGACTGGAAGGGAACTGGGAGGCACTGGGAGGGACTGGAAGCGCACTGGGAGGGACTGGAAGGGTACTGGGAGGGAGTGGAAGGGAACTGGGAGGCACTGGAAGGGAACTGGGATGCTCTGGGAGGGACTGGAAGGGAACTGGGAGGCACTGGGAGGGACTGGAATGGAAGTGGGAGGCAATGGGAGGGACTGGAAGCGCACTGGGGGGGACTGGAAGTGTGCTGGGAGGGACTGGAAGGAAACTGGGAGGGACTGGAAGGGAACTGGGAGGCACTGGGAGGGACTGGAAGCGCAGGGGGAGGTAACTTGGAGGCACTGGGAGTGACTGGAAGGGAACTGGCATGCACTGGAAGGGAACTGGGAGTGACTGGAAGGGAACTGGCATGCACTGGAAGGGAACTGGGAGAGACTGGAAGGGAATTTGGAGGCACTGGGAAGAACTGGGAGGGAACTGGGGAGCACTGGGAGGGACTGGGAGGGAACTGGGAGGCACTGGGAGGGGATGGAAACGCACTGGGACGGAATTGAAGATAACTGGGAGGCACTGGGAGGCACTGGAAGCGCACTGGGAGGGACTGGAAGGGAACTGTGAGACACTGGGAGGGACTGGAAGAGCACTGGGAGGGACTGGAAGGGAAATGGGAGGCACTGGGAGGCACTGGAATTGCACTGGGAGGGACTGGAAGGGAACTGGGAGGCACTGGGAGGGAACTGGGAGGGACTGGAAGGGAACTGGGAGGGACTGGGAGGGAACTGGTAGGGAACTGGGAGGCACTGGAAGGGACTGGAAGCGCACTGGGAGGGACTGGAAGGGAACTGGGAGGGACTGGAAGTGAACTGGGAGGCACTGGAACCAACTGGAAGCGCACTGGGAGGGACTGGAATGGAACTGGGAGCCACTGGGAGGGACTGGAAGGGAACTGGGAGGCACTGGGAGGGACTGGAAGGGAAGTGGGAGGCACTGGGAGGGACTGGAAGGGAACTGGGAGGGACTGGAAGGGACTGGAAGCGCACTGGGAGGGACTGGAAGGGAACTGGGAGGGACTGGAAGCGAACTGGGAGGCACTGGAACCAACTGGAAGCGCACTGGGAGGGACTGGAAGGGAACTGGGAGGCACTGGGAGGGACTGGAAGGGAAGTGGGAGGCACTGGGAGGGACTGGAAGGGAACTGGGAGGGACTGGAAGCGAACTGGGAGGCACTGGAAGGAAACTGGGAGGCACTGGGAGGGACTGGAAGGGAACTGGGAGGCAGTGGGAGGGACAGGAACCGTACTGGGAGGGACCGGAAGGGAACTGGGAGGGACTGGAAGGGAACTGGGAGGAACTGGAAGCAAACTGGGAGGCACTGGGACGGACTGGGAGGGACTGGAAGGGAACTGGGAGGCATTGGGAGGCACTAGAATCGCACTGGGAGGGACTGGGAGGGACTGGAAGGGAACAGGGAGGAACTGGAAGCGAACTGGGAGGCACTGGGACGGACTGGGAGGGAACTGGAAGGCAACTGGGAGGCATTGGGAGGCACTGGAATCGCACTGGGAGGGACTGGAAGGGAACTGGGAGGCACTGGGAGGGAACTGGGAGGGACTGGAAGGGAACTCGGAGGGACTGGGAGGGAACTGGTAGGGAACTGGGAGGCACTGGAAGGGACTGGAAGCGCATAGGGAGGGACTGGAAGGGAACTGGGAGGCACTGGGAGGGACTGGAAGGGAAGTGGGAGGCACTGGGAGGGACTGGAAGGGAACTGGGAGGGACTGGAAGCGCACTGGGAGGGACTGGAAGGGAACTGGGAGGGACTGGAATGGAACTGGGAGGCACTGGAAGGGAATTGTGAGCCACTGGGAGGGACTGGAAGGGAACTGGGATGCACTGGGAGGGAACTGGGAGGGACTGGAATGGAACTGGGAGGCACTGGGAGGGACTGGAAACCCACTGGGAGGGACTTGAAGGGAACTGGGTGGGACTGGAAGGGAACTGGGAGGGACTGGAAGCGAATTGGGAGGCACTGGGACGGACTGGAAGCGCACTGGGAGGGACTGGAAGGGAACAGGGATGCACTGGGAGGCACTGAAAGCGCACTGGGGAGGGACTGGAAGGGAACTGGGAGGCACTGGAGGGGACTGGAAGCGCACTGGGAGGGACTGTAAGGGAACTGGGAGGGACTGGAAGGGTACTGGGAGGGACTGGAAGGGAACTGGGGGGCACTGGAAGGCACTGGAAGCGCACTGGGAGGGACTGGAAGGGTACTGGGAGGCACTATAAGGGAACTGGGAGGGACTGGAAGGGAACTGGGAGGCACTGGGAGGCACTAGAAGGGAACTGTGTGGAACTGGAAGGGAACTGGGAGGGATTGGAAGCGAACTGGGAGGCACTGGGACAGACTGGAAGCGCACTGGGAAGGACTGGTAGCGCACTGGGAGGGACTGGAAGGGAACTGGGAGGCACTGGGAGGGACTGGAAGGGAACTGGGAGGCACTGGAAGCGCATTGGAAGGGACTGGAAGGGAAGTGGGAGGTACTGGGACGGACTGGAAACGCACTAGGAGGGACTGGAATGGAACTGGGAGCCACTGGGAAGGACTGGAAGGGAACTGAGAGGCACTGGGAGGGACTGGAAGGGAACTGGGAGGCACTGGGGGGGAGTGGAAGGGAACTGGGAGGCACTGGAAGTGACTGGAATGGAACTGGTAGGGACTGGAAGGGAACAGGGAGGCACTGGGAGGGACTGGAAGGGTACTGGGAGGCACTAGAAGGGAACTGGGAGGGACTGGAAGGGAACTGGGAGGAACTGGAAGCGAACTGGGAGGTAGTGGGACGGACTGGGAGGGACTGGAAGGGAACTGGGAGGCACTGGGAGGCACTGGAAGGGCACGGGGAGGGACTTTAGATCATGGTCACATGGATCCCTCATTCCAGAGCTGTGGAGAACCCAACACAGCACTTCTGATCTCCCTTGCTCTGGTTTAGTTGGAGTCTGAAGCCTCCAAAAACTTGAGGTGCTCTGTACAGAAAAAATATATTTTAGAGTGAATTCTACCCAGGATCAGAAACAAGATGAGTGTGAAGTGGAAGTGAAGGATAAGAAAGAACCCTCAGGGCAGAACCCTCAGTACAGCCCACTGGGTTGGTCATTGTCCCCCTGAGTTTACACCTGAAAGCAGTGAATTAACAGCCTCTTATCTCCAGGGCCTGTGGGCTTTGTGTTGAGGTTGGGTCAGCACCACCCAGCTCTGATGTGTCCCCTCCCCCTGCCCATGCCACAAGTCTGATGTCCCCAACCCCCCAGGACACAACCCTGGTGTCTCCCCCTTTCATTTTCCAACCTCATCCCCAGGTCCGGTCCCTCCCCCCCGAGGCCCCTCCCCACCTTTTCTTTCTCCCCCTGCTGCTTCCCGTGATCGCGCTGCAGCTCCCGGGAAGTTTCGCTCCTACACCTTGGGACTGCACCCACACCCCCCGCCCTGCAGCCAGGACCCCCCAACTGGTGAGCGCCAGAGCATCGCCCCCCCCACCACCAGCTTGAGCTGTGTCCCCCCTGCAGGTACTGGGAGGTGATGGGAGGTGATGGGAGGGGAGTGGTTATCCCAGTACTGCCCAAACTGGGGGCGAGCAGCACAAGATGGGGGAGGGAGGGGGATGGGTGAGAGTGTTGCCCGTAGTCAAAACACAAACCAACAGAGTGTCAGTTTATGCGGTGCTTTATTCGGGGCCCGGGAAACCTGAGGACTGGCGTCCCAAGTCAGGATTCCAAAGACCCTCACTTTCAGTTCAACTTTTATACCTTTTTACAATGAGGCTTATGTGCCAAATTACACATCCTTTTGTTACAAAAACAATTTCATAAATCGTGCGAATAACAATCAGTGTGCATGTGAGTAACAATCAATGTACCCCCTTAATTTATGTGGGAGGGAATTGGGAGGGACTGGAAGGGAACTGGAAGAGAACTGGGAGCCACTGGGAGGGACTGGAAAGGAACTGGGAGGGACTGGAAGCGAACTGGGAGGCACTGGAAGGAAACTGGGAGGAACTGGGAGGGACTGGAAGCGCACAGGGAGGGACTGGAAGGGAACTGTGAGGCACTGGAAGGGACAGGAAGCGCACTGGGAGGGACCGGAAGGGAACTGGGAGGGACTGGAAGGGAACTGGGAGGAACTGGAAGCAAACTGGGAGGCACTGGGACGGACTGGGAGGGACTGGAAGGGAACTGGGAGGCACTGGGAGGCACTGGAATCGCACTGGGAGGGACTGGAAGGGTACTGGGAGGGACTGGAAGGGAACTGGGAGGGACTGGAAGGGAACTTGGAGGGAACTGGTAGGGAACTGGGAGGCACTGGAACCGACTGGAAGCGCACTGGGAGGGACTGGAAGGGAACTGGGAGCCACTGGGAGGGACTGGAAGGGAAGTGGGAGGCACTGGAAGGGACTGGAAGGGAACTGGGAGGGACTGGAAGCGAACTGGGAGGCACTGGGAGGAAACTGGGAGGCACTGGGAGGGACCTCAAGTGCACTGGGAGGGACTGGAAGGGACCTGGGAGGGACTGGAAGGGACTGGAAGCGCACTGGGAGGGAACTGGGAGGCACTGGGAGGGACTGGAAGGGAACTGGGAGGCACTGGAAGGGAACTGGGAGGCACTGGGAGGGAACTGGGACGCATTGGGAGGAACTGGAAGCGCACTGGAAGGGACTGGAAGGGAACTGGGAGGCACTGGGAGGGACTGGAAGCGCACTGGGAGGGACTGGAAGGGAACTGGGAGGCACTGGGAGGGAACTGGGAGGCACTGGGAGGCACTGGAAGCTCACGGGGAGGGACTGGAAGGGAACTGGGACGGACTGGGAGGGACTGGAAGGGAACTGGGAGGCACTGGGATGAAGTATAAGCGCACTGGGAAGGACTGGAAGGGAACTGGGAGGCACTGGGAGGGAACTGGGAGGGACTGGAAGGGAACTGGGAGGCACTGGAGGGGAACTGGGAGGCACTGGAAGGGACTGGAAGCGCATTGTGAGGGACTGGAAGGGAACTGGGAGGCACTGGGAGGTACTGGAAGGGAACTGGGAGGCACTAGAAGGGAACTGGGAGGCACTGGAAGGGAACTGGGAGTGACTGGGAGGGACTGGAAGTGTACTGGGAGGGACTGGAAGGGAACTGGGAGGGACTGGAAGGGAACTGGGAGGCACTGGGAGGGACTGGAAGGGAACTGGGAGGCACTGGAAGGGACTGGAAGGGAACTGGGAGGGACTGGAAGGGAACTGGGAGGCACTGGGAGGCACTGGAAGGGAACTGGGATACACTGGGAGGCACTGGAAGTACACTGGGAGGCACTGGAAGTGCACTGGGAGGCACTGGAAGTGCACTGGGATGCAATGGGAGGGACTGGAAAGGAACTGGGAGGCACTGGGAGGGACTGGAAGGGAACTGGGAGGCACTGGAAGGGAACTGGGAGGCAGTGGAAGCGCACTGGGAGGGACTGGAAGGGAACTGGGAGGCACTGGGAGGGACTGGAAGGGAACTGGGAGGGACTGGGAGGGAACTGGGAGGGACTGGAACGGAACTGGGAGGGACTGGAAGCGAACTGGGAGGCACTGGGACCGACTGGAAGCGCACTGGGAGGGATTGGAAGGGAAATGGGAGCCACTGGGAGGGACTGGAAGGGAACTGGGAGGGACTGGGAGGGAACTGGGAGGGACTGGAAGGGAACTGGGAGGGACTGGAAGCGAACTGGGAGGCACTGGGACCGACTGGAAGCGCACTGGGAGGGATTGGAAGGGAAATGGGAGCCACTGGGAGGGACTGGAAGGGAACTGGGAGGCACTGGGAGGGAACTGGGAGGCACTGGGAGGGACTGGAGGGAAACTCGGAGGGACTGGGAGGGACTGGAAGGGAATTGGGAGGGACTGGAAAGGGAACTGTTAGGCACTGGGAGGGACTGTATGCGTACTGGGAGGGACTGGAAGGGAACTGGGAGGCACTGGGAGGGACTGGAAGCGCACTGGGAGAGACTGGAAGGGAACTGGGAGGCACTGGGAGGGACTGGATTCGCATTGGGAGGGACTGGAAGATAACTGCGAGGCACTGGGAGGCACTGGGACGGACTGGGAGGGACTGGAAGGGAACTGGGAGGGACTGGAAGGGAACTGGGAGACACTGGGAGGGATTGGAAGCACACTGGGAGGGATTGGAAGGGAACTGGGAGGGACTGGAAGGGAACTGGGAGGCACTGGGAGGGACTGGAAGGGTACTGGGAGGGACTGGAAGGGAACTGGGAGGCAGTGGAAGCGCACTGGGAGGGACTGGAAGGGAACTGGGAGGCACTGGGAGGGACTGGAAGGGAACTGGGAGGGACTGGGAGGGAACTGGGAGGGACTGGAAGGGAACTGGGAGGGACTGGAAACGAACTGGGACGCACTGGGACCGACTGGAAGCGCACTGGGAGGGATTGGAAGGGAAATGGGAGCCACTGGGAGGGACTGGAAGGGAACTGGGAGGCACTGGGAGGGAACTGGGAGGCACTGGGAGGGACTGGAGGGAAACTCGGAGGGACTGGGAGGGACTGGAAGGGAATTGGGAGGGACTGGAAAGGGAACTGTTAGGCACTGGGAGGGACTGTATGCGTACTGGGAGGGACTGGAAGGGAACTGGGAGGCACTGGGAGGGACTGGAAGCGCACTGGGAGAGACTGGAAGGGAACTGGGAGGCACTGGGAGGGACTGGATTTGCATTGGGAGGGACTGGAAGATAACTGCGAGGCACTGGGACGGACTGGGAGGGACTGGAAGGGAACTGGGAGGGACTGGAAGGGAACTGGGAGACACTGGGAGGGATTGGAAGCACACTGGGAGGGATTGGAAGGGAACTGGGAGGGACTGGAAGGGAACTGGGAGGTACTGGGAGGGACTGGAAAGGAAGTGGGATGGACTGGAAGGGAACTGGGAGTTACTGGAAGGGAACTGGGAGGCACTGGGAGGGACTGGAAGCGCACAGGGAGGGACTGGAAGGGAACTGGGAGGCAGTGGGAGGGACAGGAAGCGCACTGGGAGGGACTCGAAGGGAACTGGGAGGCAGTGGGAGGGAACTGGGAGGGACTGGGAGGGAACTGGGAGGCACTGGAAGGGACTGGAAGCGCACTGGGAGGGAGTGGAAGGAACTGGGAGGCACTGGGATGGACTGGAAGGGAACTGGGAGTCACTAGAAGGGAACTGGGAGGGACTGGAAGGGAACTATGAGGGACTGGAAGCGAACTGGGAGGCACTGGCATGGACTGGAAGCGCACTGGGAGGGACCTGAAGCGCACTGGGAGGGACTGGAAGGGAACTGGGAGGCACTGGAAGCGCACTGGGAGGGACTTTAGATCATGGTCACATGGATCCCTCATTCCAGAGCTGTGGAGAACCCAACACAGCACTTCTGATCTCCCTTGCTCTGGTTTAGTTGGAGTCTGAAGCCTCCAAAAACTTGAGGTGCTCTGAACAGAAAAAATATATTTTAGAGTGAATTCTACCCAGGATCAGAAACCAGATGAGTGTGAAGTGGAAGTGAAGGATAAGAAAGAACCCTCAGGGCAGAACCCTCAGTACAGCCCACTGGGTTGGTCATTGTCCCCCTGAGTTTACACCTGAAAGCAGTGAATTAACAGCCTCTTATCTCCAGGGCCCCTGGGCTTTGTGTTGAGGTTGGGTCAGCACCACCCAGCTCTGATGTGTCCCCTCCCATGTGGCCCATGCCACAAGCCTGATGTCCCCAACCCCCCAGGACACAACCCTGGTGTCCCCTCCCCTTCCAAATTCCAACCTCATCCCCAGGTCCGGTCCCTCCCCCCCGAGGCCCCTCCCCACCTTTTCTTCCTCCCCCTGCACTTCCCGTGATCGCACTGCAGCTCCCGGGAAGTTTCACTCCTCCACCTTGGGACTGCACCCACACCCCCCGCCCTGCAGCCAGGACCCCCCAACTGGTGAGTGCCAGAGCATCGCCCCCCCCCCACCAGCTTGAGCTGTGTCCCCCCTGCAGGTACTGGGAGGTGATGGGAGGTGATGGGAGGGGAGTGGTTATCCCAGTACTGCCCAAACTGGGGGTGAGCAGCACAAGATGGGGGAGGGAGGGGGATGGGTGAGAGTGTTGCCCGTAGTGAAGACACAAACCAACAGAGTGTCAGTTTATGCGGTGCTTTATTCGGGGCCCGGGAAACCTGAGGACTGGCGTCCCAAGTCAGGATTCCAAAGACCCTCACTTTCAGTTCAACTTTTATACCTTTTTACAATGAGGCTTATGTGCCAAATTACACATCCTTTTGTTACAAAACAATTTCATAAATCGTGCGAATAACAATCAGTGTGCATGTGAGTAACAATCAATGTACCCCCTTAATTTATTAATCTTTTGTTTTAACTACTCCCTGCACCTGGATATAATTTTTCAAAGTGTCAGTCTGCTTAAGTTCTATATGCTCCACTAATCTCTTTATTATTGTTCAGCATATTCTTTCCTTGTTCCCCTAACCTACATCCTGGTTTGGTCTCCATACATCCTTTTCTTGCGGATTCAATTTGTCCCTGCAACAATTCCCCCCTTTTGAGCATCCTTCGAACTTTTCCCGCAAGGATGCTCAACCATCATGCTATGTGATAGGGAGGTGGAGGTGACATTCCCTCTGGCGTTATCACTTCCTTTTGAGTTATAGCCTTCATTATCCTTTGGGTATTTTGAGTTTCTTTGACAATCATTCCTAGAAGACACTTATACATTATTAGAACAACTACCACAATTATAATTATCATGATTCCATATTGTACCACTGATGATATCCAACCAGAGACCTGGATCCCTAGGGAGCTAAATATTGCTCCAACCCAATTGTGTTCTGCCTCTCTCTGAACGTTGTAGACTTTATCTTCTATTTGTTCCAATTGACTAATGTCTTTTTCTACCTCTTGGGTGACATTTGGGATATGCACACAACAATGTCCATTCTTACTATGCAGATACCATGCACAAACACCATGTTCCCTTAACAACATCATATCTAGGGCCATTCTATTCTGTAAGGTCATTCTTGTGGTAGCCTGGAGTTGCAAGTTTAAATCCTTAAATCCTTTTTTTTAGTTACTGCGGCCAATCGTTCAGTTTGTCCTAACAATTTATATAACATTTCCCGATTTCGATAAGTTGAGATAGGTGCGAATAATGATTCCAACACCCATCCAAATTTGACTCCTGAGGAAGGTTCATGCCATTCATCCTTTTCATCTAATCCTATCGTCTCCAAGTCTTCACTTATACCCCTTTTCTTTCTCCCTGTCTTTTCTCTTTGTGTTAGTTTCGTTTGTTTCCAAAATGGACATAAGGTTGGCACTCCTAAAGTAATTTGGGTGGCCAATCCATCTAAAGGTAGATGAGACGTCCATTGTCCATGTCCCAACACCCATACTAAATTTCCAGGACTATGGACTGTTGTGATTCTACAATTTACTGCAAAATTTCCCTGATCCGAGTTGATAGTATGATGATATCCCCTACATTCACATCCCCATTTTAATGCCATTTTTACTGGAACTAACCCTATTCTATCTTCTGGGGTATCACAGGTGAATATCTCCGTACAATTCCATTCTTCTCTTTGGGTTAATAATTGTCGAAGAGAAGTAGAAGTGGATGTAACCTTGCTATTCTGATAGGAATGATTTTTCTTCCCTGTCCACTGGATACACCATTGTACCTTCCCCAAATAAGTATAATGTTCCGAGATACTAGGTCCCCATAGTGTTGTCCAATCTTTCCAGGTATCTATATTCTGAGTAATGTTTTGACAATTCATCTCGTTTCGTGTGGATTTGGTTGTTATGATACGTTTTTCACATGGCCCCTTTTCGGGGAAATTAACCAAACACCTTCTGGTGTTTTGAACCCAACCAAAATAATTAGGTTTCTTTTTACAATCTGTTTCTGTCATTGTTTCAATTATCATGCACATATCTTTCTGTACCATTTCAGTCTTTGGGACTAGTTGGCAGGTCCAAGAAACGTTTTTTTTAAAGATTTTGGCATTCCAGTTACTGGTATTATCCCCCACAGTATTGGTTCACCTGCCGCTTGGGGTAATGGTAAGCAAGCCGTAATTTCTGTTACATTTTGCATGAGGCCAAAATCCCTAATTAACCCAATCACTAAATTTTCTTGCCCTTTATTTTTCATTAGATTCTCATCATTGACTGGTTGTTTATTTTCATCATTAGCTACCTGCCTTGTTATCCTACTTTCTTGTCTCATTCTGGGTTCAATTCTTACTTCCAGATCTCCATACCCAAAGCTCTCTCGAATCAGTATTATACAGGTGTATTCCCCTTCATTTTCCTTGGTTATTCTGGGTATCTGCAAAGTGGTTATTCCTGCTTGGTGTAACCTATCCCAAACTGTTCGTACCCCTTCTATAATTATTTTATCTTCTGTCACCCATTTCCATCCTGTTTTCACTTCAGTGGATCCAACCCCCTGGTCATCGGTAAACAAACATGTTAGATTGACACCAGATCCTTCTTTTACCGTCAAATAAGGTTCGGGTACCTTTACCTTTACCCGTGTCTCTACAGTCACTATCAAGTTAAGAAATGCCCATATTCTCAACATTTGCCTCTGAACACCAATTTTGTTGGGGACAAAGGTTCTACCGACCATTGAGTAGGAACCTTCTTGACCCTGGTATAGTGTATCCAATTGTCGATTCCGTCGACCTTGACGGCGGTGTACGTAGTCATAATTACTTGATAAGGACCGTCCCATGACTCCTTCAATGGCTCCACTGACCAGTTTCGTACGTAGACTTGATCTCCCGGAAGAATACTGTGGGCCGGATTTTCCAGGGGTAGGGGTCGGTTCCACTGCAACGCTCCTCTGAGTGCTGTAAGAGTCTTATTCAGAGACAATACATAATTTAATATTACTTGATCCCCCACCAAATGAGGGTCCCCCTGGTAGGTAGCAGCATGATAGGGTTTGCCGTACAAAATCTCATACGGACTTACCCCTATCCTTTCCCTTGGTTTAATCCTGACTCTTAGCAGAGCTAAAGGCAATGCCTGTGGCCACTGGATTTTTGCCTCTTGGCAAATTTTCTTAATTTGGTTTTTCAGTGTTTGATTCATCCGCTCTACCTTACCACTTGATTGGGGCCTCCAGGGCGTGTGCAGATTCCAAGTTATTCCTAACATTACAGAAATCTCCTGCACGATCCCTGCAGTAAAATGAGGACCCCTATCCGATGATAGCCCTAATGGCACCCCAAATCTAGGGATGATTTCTTTCAGAAGTGTTTTTACCACTTCTTTTGCCTGATTGGTCCTGCAAGGGAAAGCTTCTGGCCATCCCGAGAATGTGCATACATACACCACCAGGTATTTGTATGCTTGGGTCTTTGGTAACTCAGAGAAGTCTATCTGCCAATAATCTCCTGGTTGGGGACCTACCTGCCTCCTTACTACTGGGTTGTTTTTGATACACACCGGACACATTGCATTTACCCTTTTCGCCAATGTTAACATCTGGTTTGAGAATATTTCGTTTTTCAAAAATTTTACCATTGCCTCTGCACCCCAGTGGCACTTACTATGTTCTGTTTCCAATACTGTCTTCATGATCCTTACCGGCAGGATCACCTGTCCTGTTGGGGTCACATACCAACCCTTGATGTTCTTTCGTGCCTGCAACATCTGAGCCAGTTTCTCGTCTTCTGGTGAGTAGTGTAGTTCGTCTTCCATGTGTGCAGTGGCAGGGTTGCTCCGAGCCGGTATCAAAGCTAATTGAGTCCATACCTCTTTAGCAACCTGCTTTGCCACTTGGTCCGCTTGTCGATTTCCCTGGAACTCTTTTCCTAGATCGTTCCGGTGTCCTTTGACGTGCATCACCGCAACTGCCGATGGTTTGTAAACTGCTTCCAGTAACATTATTATCTCTTCCCTGTGTTTGATTGACGATCCCTGCGAATTAAGAAGTCCCCGCTCCTTCCACAGAGCCCCATGCACATGTACCACTCCAAATGCATATTTAGAATCAGTCCATATGTTGACTCTCTTCCCTTGACTCAGCACCAGGGCCCTTATTAGAGCCCAAATTTCTGCCTTCTGTGCTGATGTGCCCGGGGGCAATGCTTTTGCTTCCACTATCTGCTGCAAGGTGACCACTGCATACCTGGTACCTTTTTCCACAAAGCTGGACCCGTCCGTGAACAGTTCCCAGTCAGGGTCCGGCAGTGGCTCATCCTTCAGGTCCTCCCGGCTGGCGTACACTTGCTCGGTTACCTCCACGCAGTCATGTTCCAGCTCTCCTTCTTCCTGGGTGGACCTGAGGAATTCTGCTGGGTTAAGGTGATTTGTTATTTTCAGTTCCACATCATCCTGTTCCCTTAATTGAGCCTCATATTGAAGCATCCTACTTGATGAGAGCCAATGACCCCCCTTTTGTTCTAATACTGTTATGACCATGTGGGGTACATAAACTGTCACGTGCTTACCCAATGTTAGCTTGCGTGCTTCCTGGATCAGGATTACTGTGGCTGCCACTGCTCTTAGGCATCCTGGCCATCCCCCACTTACTGAGTCCAATTGTTTGGAAAAGTACCCAACCGGCCTTTTCCAAGACCTCAGTTTTTGAGTGAGCACCCCCAAGGCTAACTTTTGCCTTTCATGTATGTACAGTTGAAAGTCCTTGGTTAAATCCGGCAAGCCCAGGGCAGGTGCTTCCTTGAGGGCCTGTTTTAATTCCCGAAACGCTTTATCTTCCATGGGTCCCCACTTAAGTCTCGGCTCCTTCACAGCCTCATACAGTGGTTTGGCTGTCAACCCAAAGTTGGGGATCCACAGTTGACACCAGCCAGTCATTCCTAGAAAAGATCTTAATTCCTGGTTATTGTGGGGTACTGGAATTGCACATATAGCTTGTATACGATTTACTCCCAAACGACGAACTCCCTGCGAGATTTCACATCCTAAGTAGATAACCTTTTGTTTGACCAACTGTGCCTTTTCTCTGGATACCCGGTATCCAGCCTGTCCCAGCATATTCAGTAATGCAATGGTTAATTTTAGGCAGAGACCTTCTTCTGTGGTACCCAGGAAAATATCATCCACATACTGCAACACCACATAAGAGAAAGGCGAATCTTTTACCTGGGTAGTTTTCCATTCCTCAAGTTCCTTGGCCAGCTGGTTACCGAATATGGTGGGTGAGGATTTAAATCCTTGGGGAAGTCTGGTCCAGGTGAGTTGACACTTCCGTCCCGTATCGGGGTTTTCCCACTCGAATGCAAAGATTTTCCTACTTTCAGGCGCCAGGGGTATGCAGAAGAAGGCATCCTTTAGATCAATTACTGTAAACCACCGAAATTTCTCAGAAACAGATGTTAACAATGTGTACGGATTTGCCACTACAGGATGTATATCTTGGGTAATGGAGTTGATTGCCCTTAGATCCTGTACTAACCTGTAATTGCCGTTAGGCTTTTTGACCGGGAAGATAGGGGTGTTAAATTCAGATTCACACTCCTGCAAAATTCCTAAACTTAAGAATTGAGTTATCATGGGGGCTATTCCCTTTCTGGCTTCCAGACTAATGGGGTACTGTTGCACCCTTACTGGTTGAGCCCCTTCTTTTAATTCCACTACCACTGGTACTGCCGCTTTTGATTTACCTGGAGTCCCTGTTTCCCAAACCCACGGTGCAACTGCTTGTTCAATTTCCTGTGGTATCTCTTCCTTCCCTACTTCTTTAATTACGAACAATTTTGCTAGGTTTCCTTCTGGTATTTATAGTTTTACCCTACCCTTTTCAAAAATTATTCTTTCCTGTAATACTGAGAGCAAGTCTCTCCCGAGGAGAGACTCCGGACTGTTTGGCATATACAAAAATTGATGATCAAATTCCTTTCCCCCAAATTTTATATCAAGTGGCCGCAGGAATGTTCTTTCCTCTACTTTCCCAGATACCCCAACAACCAACACCGTGGAGTCGCTTAGAGGCCCTTTTAATTTGTTCATCGCCGAGTAACTAGCCCCTGTATCTATTCTGAATTCCATCAGTTCCCCTTCAACCTCTAAGATAACTTTCAGGTCTCGGTCTAGTCAGCTCTGATTCTGGTAATTCCTCATCATAAACGCTTGAGCAACACCTTGCGGATTTCCTGTGAACGGATTCAATCTGCTTCCTACCCCGTTGCCGGGATTCGCTCCATTGCCCGGGAAGCCTCTCCTCATCGGGGCTCCCTGATTAAGTGGGCACTCTTTTTTTTTTTTTTTTTTTTTCCAGTGTCCCAGTCCTTTACAAAAGGCACACTGGTTAGGTCCTAACCTTCCGCGTCCCCCCGTACCCTGGTTCCCAAAACCCCCAAAGCCTCTCCCCATTTCTCGCAAGAAGCTCATCATAGGATATTTAATATTTCAGAAGTTAGTGTACCATTCCGTGGCCACTGCATTCCCCCCGTTTCATATTCAGACCATACATGATTACCATAATCAATCAAAGTCTTCCTCCACAATTCCTGCCCTAAATTACCCTCTTTCCAATGTTTTAACAGGCAACCGAGAGGCGAATCCTCAGGAACATCTTTTTCGTTACAAGACAGAGCTCTGAAAGTTTTAAATGGTAGCATGCTGACACTCGTACTTGCACGCACTCACACACAAAACGCTGACACTCGTACTTGCGCGCACTCACACACACAAAACCAAAATATGGCCGATTACCAAATACCTATACCAAATACCAAACTTGCCTATACTCGTCGCCGCGAGTGGCAAGTGCTGGATCTGCACAGCTTTCTACTTGCCGTGTCTTACGACCAGCGCCTAGGCTTCCAAACAACCAACCCTTAATACCAACCAACCTATAAGGAATAAAGCACCTTCGGGCTTAACCTATGGTCGTCCGTCGGGCGCGGGGTCAGGCACGGGTTGATGTCTCCTCCAGGAATCACCTGGTGCCGGCTTGGAGTGGATCAGCACGTGAACCGCCCCAGCCGCCCCCGGAGTCCCATCTGGGTCGCCAGAAAACTGTTGCCCGTAGTCAAGACACAAACCAACAGAGTGTCAGTTTATGCGGTGCTTTATTCGGGGCCCGAGAAACCTGAGGACTAGCGTCCCAAGTCAGGATTCCAAAGACCCTCACTTTCAGTTCAACTTTTATACCTTTTTACAATGAGGCTTATGTGCCAAATTACACATCCTTTTGTTACAAAAACAATTTCATAAATCGTGCGAATAACAATCAGTGTGCATGTGAGTAACAATCAATGTACCCCTTTAATTTATTAATCTTTTGTTTTAACTACTCCCTGCACCTGGATATAATTTTTCAAAGCGTCAGTCTGCTTAAGTTCTATATGCTCCACTAATCTCTTTATTATTGTTCAGCATATTCTTTCCTTGTTCCCCTAACCTACATCCTGGTTTGGTCTCCATACATCCTTTTCTTGCGGATTCAATTTGTCCCTGCAACAAGAGGGAGGAACTAAACTTATCCCTGGGGTGAGGGTGGTGGGATTGGTAACACTCCAACTCATCTAGAGGGTGGAAGAGCTGTGATTTTATCTCCCTCAAAATAATATGTGGGGAGACCAATAAATACTGGTGGGCAGGGATGTGATAGGGGACCCCAAAGTCATGCCAAGGGTTTGGGGTCTGCAACTGGGGACCCTCAAATCACCCTTGAGCCAGGGATAAGGATGGCAAGTCCGGAATCCTTCCAGGGGACTTGATAACCCCAGGGCTTAGAAGCCACAATCGGGGACTCCCTTAGAAGACCTCAACGCATCCCACTGGATGGCAGCTCATCCTGCATGTGGGTGCAGTAGGGGAATCCTATAGGCCATGGTGGGATTTGTTACCATGACAGGGGACCCAAACTCATATCGAAGTGTTAGGGTGGGATATAAGACCCCTGATTCATCCCAGGGGTTTAAGCAAGCAGTGGGGGAGTCCTAAATTACCTCTTGCAGTGTCCAGTGTCCAGTGTCCAGTGTCCAGTACAACTGGGCCATCACAGCTCAAGCCAGGAGTGGCTGAAAACCAGAGCACCCCCTGCCCCACACAATGGCCCCTTTGGATTTTGGTTGCAAGTGTAGCTCCTAAAGATGAAGTAAAGGATGAACAGTGGGTGTCCAACTCTATGGTTACCCTCCCTATTCCACCTCGCATTCCATTTTCACCTACAGGATGTTTGATGTAGGTCTTGGCTGCCACCAAAACAAAAAAAGCCCAACCCCTATTTTGTCACCATACTATGGCTTCTTTCTGAAACACGGGATGTCTCCATCTGGGCAAAAACCTCACTGAGTGTCATAAGGATAGGAAAGATTTTGGTATAAGTGTAATTTTGAAAATCATTGAAATCCATACAGGAGAAAAGTTTGACACCAGTGAGGAATGCAGGAGAAAGTTTAGGATCTGCTCAGCCCATTTCCACCATCAGAAAATCCACCAGGGTGAGAGACCCCAGAGATGTCCTGACTGTGGGAGACGGTTTAGTGACAGCTCGGATCTGGTCCAACGGTGACACCATCACACAGGTACCATGTCCTACACCTGCCCTGACTGCGGGAAAGATTTTAAAAAGAGATCAGCTTTCATCAAGCAACAACGGATCCATACGGATGAGAAACCCTTTAAATGTTCTGAGTGTGGGAAGGAGTTTAACTGCAGTTCCAATTTATCAAAGCATCACCACATTCACAAGGGAGAGAAACCCTATAAGTGTCTGGAGTGTGGGAAGGAGTTTTCCCACAGTTCCACTTTATCACGCCATCACCGCTTCCATACAGGAGAGAAGTTGTATCCCTGCTCTCACTGTGGGAAAGCCTTCAACAACAGCACCTCTTGGATTAATCACCAACATGTCCACACTGGGGAAAAACCCTACACGTGTCCCCAGTGTGGGAAGGGCTTCAGAGAAAGTTCAGGTCTCACCCGACACCGACGGATCCATAGGGGTGAACGTCCCTACAAGTGTCCTGAGTGCGGGAAGAGCTTCACAGCCAGCTCGAGTCTCACCCAACACCTACGGATCCATAGGGGTGAACGTCCCTACAAGTGTCCTGAGTGTGGGAAGAGCTTCACAGCCAGCTCGAGTCTCACCCAACACCTACAGATCCATAGGGGTGAACGTCCCTACAAGTGTCCTGAGTGTGGGAAGATCTTCACAGCCAGCTCGAATCTCACCCAACACTTACGGATCCATAGGGGTGAACGTCCCTACAAGTGTCCCCAATGTGGGAAGAGCTTCACAGCCAGCTCGAATCTCTCCCATCACTTACGGATCCATAGGGGTGAACGTCCCTACAAGTGTCCCCAATGTGGGAAGAGCTTCACAGCCAGCTCGAGTCTCACCCGACACCTACGGATCCATAGGGGTGAACGTCCCTACAAGTGTCCCCAATGTGGGAAGACCTTCACAGCCAGCTCGAATCTCACCCGACACCTACAGATCCATATGGGTGAACGTCCCTACAAGTGTCCCGAGTGCGGGAAGAGCTTCAGGCGAAGCCACACTTTGAAGAAGCATCAACTCCTCCATACCAGTGAAAAACATTAAAGCTACACCCAGTGCAAGAAGAGATTTTACTGAAAATTAGATTTCATCTGTCATTACCTGACCCATCACAGCCATCACCAAGTATGAAGGGTCAAGTTGCTCTCATTTTCCAAGCTCCATCACACCAATGATGCTTTCTCCAGCTTCTCGTGGAGAACAAAATGCAGTCAGCTCAGGAACCACTTCATGTCCCATCCAAAATTTGACTTTTTATATTTGTTTCAGCATCACGAATGTTTTTTTCCAAATAAGGAAAAAACAGGAAAGTATTTCCAATTATGACACCCTCCTAAAGGGATGTGGCAGGATGGGATCCTGGACACTTTTCCTGCACACCAGGCTGGGCGTGCAGCTGAGGGAGCAGTAGAAGAGGGAGGCAGCAGACTGCAGGACAATGCTGACAGCAGCAGAGCGGGATCATCTCTACTACACGGTTTTTAAATCCTTCCAGGGATGGTGTTTCTACCACCTTCCTGGGCTGACCAGTCTAACACCTAACTACTCTCTCAGAAAAGAAATTCTTCACCACATCTGACCTAAACCTCCCCTGGTGCAACTTCAGGCCATGTCCTCTTGTCCTCTCATTGTTCACTTGAGAGAAGAGGCCAGCACCCACCTCAACACAACCTCCTGTCAGGGAGTTGTAGAGAGCAAGAAGCTCTCCTCTCAGCCTCATCTTCTCCCAACTGCACATTCCCAATTCCCTCAGTCTCTCCTCAGAGCACTTCTTCTCCAGACCCTTCACCACCTTGTAGATGCCTGCAGACTCCAGGAGCTGGCACAGCTCTTCAGAGGAGCGTTACTGCTCCTTGCCTGTCAGGAGGGATGCTTCATGAGCTCTCCTGAAACCTCTGTGACACCAGGGGTGATGTGATGGGACACCTCGAGCAGCCTGCAGTAAGGCATCTGTCAGCTGTCTCCTGAAATAAGAGAATTACATCTCGAATGGTTTCTCACGAGGATGGAACAAGCTGGTGACAGCTCAGTAGACAAGAATCTGGAAGAAAAGCCCCAGAAAATCTTCCCTGCTTGATTGATTCATTTCTTGTGAAGCAGTAGATTTATAGAAATAGAAGAAGTAGTTTAAAGAAACATATATGCAATGGTTTTACAGTAGTAGAAGTACAGAAGTTGTAGAAAAGTATAAGCAATATTTTAAGGGAGTCTCATGGAAATTTACTAGCTGACTAACATAGGTAGGTGTGTGTATGGCAATGATACATGTGATAATGGAATGTAATTACTAGGGAAAACTTATCCATGAGAGAAGACAATGGGATAAATAACTGTTGCTGAAATCTGCAGAAGGAGCAAAACTCAGACAAAATTAGTTATGAGTTCTTTTTGTATTTTTATCTCTGCTGCATTTGTGTAGATTTTCCATTCTTATTTGGTTTTGTTATGCTCTACTGTTTTAAAATTTGTGATCACCCTTCATAGTGAATAATGTTAGTGCACGTAATGCCACAAAGAAGTCTCTCATTTGGAATGCCCTTTTAGTGTCCTAAAAGACATCAATTTGTAAAGTGCACCTCTTGAACTGAAGAAGCTGGAGTGAAGATGCTAAGCTTGTAGCCATCATGATATCATTGCCTGATGATATTTCCTTATGATATCATAATGCCTTGTGACGTGTGGACTCATGGGGTGAGGGGATTGCATTGTTGAGATGTCATTTGAGTATGTGGTTTTTGTGATCCAAGCAATCAGCCCTTGTGATTGCACAACCTGAAGAGAGTTAGGTGGGAAAGCAGGAAGGGTGACAACAGCCTGAAGGGAAGGAGCTGCAGGCATGGACAGTGTAGGCCAGCCTGCAGGAGAGGTGGCCAAGGGCTCTGTCAAGGAGTGAGGTCATTGTCCCCTTGGCCATAGCAGTGTCCTGGGCCACCAAGGCTGGGGAGAGGAAACTTTCTCTTGAGGCTCTCAGGATCTGCCTTCCCAGGGCCTGGGGTCAGGGCTTGGCCTTTCTGCTGCATCCAACAAACCAAAGGCTTTTCTCAGCATTACAGCCACCAGCACAGGGCCTTTGCCTCCTGCAATCATGGCCTCCAGGGATCTGCTCTAACGAGGCCGTGGGGAGGCTCTGGAGGGCTCAGGGGGGCCCATCAGTGTGTGAAGGTATTTTGGGTTTTGCTTCTGACTTTGACTTTATCAGAGATTTTTTTTTTTTTTCTTCTCTCAATATCTGAAGTTCATTTAATGAGCCTCACAGGCCTAGGGGATCTCTTTACCTTTTTGTAATTTCCTTCATGTCTTCAACACCTGTAGAGCTCCTTGGAGGTATTAATTTTGTTCCCAATGGATATCAGGATGAAGATTTCAATGTGCACTTTTACACTCTTATTTTAGAGGGAATATTTCATTATTTGTACTTCAGAGGAGAGGTTCTAGCAGCATTCTCCAAGTGTAATGACCCAGAGGGTCTCCTCAGGAGGTCTGCACCAGAAGGAGAAGCAGCTCCTTGAGGTCTGACCCTGGATGGACACCCTTGCTCCTCACCTCCCCAACCCCACCACTGCTCTCCTTGGCCCCTGGCACTTGCATCACTTCTCCTCCCATCAGACTTCTCCCCTGCTCTCTGCAGCTGGATGGTTCAGCTCCTTTGCACCAGCTCCCCCCTCTTTTCCTTAGAGAACTGCTGCACACGGGCACAGCAGGAGTTTTCCTCTCTGCAAACAAAGCAAAGCAAAGCATGATAAAGTTTCATGGCCAATCCAACACACTCCTCAACCATAGGCTAAGTACGAGCTGTCCCTCATGAGGTTGTTCCCATGTGCCCCTCTCCCCTCGGTTCCCCCCAGTGATGCTCGTGACCAAACCCCTCCTCCCCCTTTAGTTCCCCAATTAAAGTGCTGCCCAATTAACGCCGATTCACCGCCCTCTACTGAGGGCTCCAAAGCTGGAAATGAGGGGCGTGGGGGGAATATTCAGAGAAATCAAATGGAGAGTAAAAAGGAAAATTGATTGAAATAAATTAAATTGTATAAATTGTTAAATAGAATCTTAAAATAAAAGAAAAAATAGTTAAATGCATAAAATAATTACATAAATAATAAATAATTAAAATTTAAAAATATTAATAAATAAATTATAATAATTTAAAAACAAAACGAGAAATATGTAAATAATAATAAATATAAAAAATTATAGGAATTAATGATTATAAGTAACTCAAATAACAATAAATATTGATATAGAATAATACATTTAATATATAATAACAAATATAACAGATAAATTATGTAATAATAAATTAATAATAATAATTTAGATTACATAATAATAAATATGAGCATATAAAAATATAGTACATAATACACATATAATGACTAAAATTAAATATTAGTAATAATAATATATATTATAAACATATATAATATATTGTATAGATATACTATATATGCTATATATATAGTACTGTATATATAATATATGTAATAAATGAAAATATACAAGGATAAGTAATAATGTTATTTTAAACTATATAATAAATAATGGTATACAGTATATAATAAATAAGGAATAAATAAAATAATATATATTTTTAGAAAATAAATACAATAAATTAAATAATAATACATAATAATGTACATTAATAAATAATAATATAAAAATATTAAAATATAATAAAATAATAATTATTATATGATATATTATATATTATATTTGTATATTTTAATTTATTATCTATTATCTATTTCAAATTATATATATGATATATATTATATATTTATTATTATGTATCATTATGTATTGTATATAACATATTATAAACATTATTATTATTATTAATATTATAAGTAATATTGAAATATATAAGATACAGTACAAACCAGAATAAACCAGTACAAACCAGCATAGACCAGTACAGATGAGAATAAATCAGTATAAACCAGTATAGACCAGTACAGACCAGAATAAACCAGTATCAAATAGTATAGACCAGTATAAACCATTATAGACCAGTACAGACCAGAATAAACCAGTATCAAACAGTATAGACCAGTATAAACCAGGATAGACCAGTATAAGCATTATAAACTAGTATAGACCAGTATAGACCAGAATAACCAGTATAAACCAGTATAAAACAATATATACCAGCATAGACCAGTATAGACCAGTTTTACCAGTAAAACCAGTATAAACCTATAAAGACTTTTATAGACGAGTATAGACCAGTATAAACCACTATAACCAGTATAGACCAATATAACCAGTATAAACGAATATAAGCCATATAAACCAGTATAGACCAGTATAGCCTAGTAGAAACCAGTATAACCACTATAATGAGTATAAACCAGTATAGACCTTTATAGACCAGTATAACTAGTATAGAGCAGTATAGACCAGTACAAACAGTATAGACCACTAGAAACCAGTAAAAGCCAGTATACACCAGTAGAAACCAGTATAGGAAGTATAGACCAATATAACAGTACAACCTAATATAAACAGTATAAACCAGTATAGACCAGTTTAATTAGTAAAACCAGTATAAACCTATATAGACCTGTATAGACCAGTATAGACCAGTATAAACCGGTATAACCAGTGTAGACTGGTATAACCAGTGTAAAAGAATATAAGCAGTATAAATGAGTACTGACCAGTATAGGCCAGTATAAACCTGTATAAACCAATAGAAACCAGTATAACCATTATAACGACTATAAACTGGTATAGACCTGTATAGACCAGTATAACCAGTATAGAGCAGCATAGACCAGTACAAACTCGTATAGACCATTATAAACCAATATAAACCAGTATAGGCCAGTATAGCCAATATAAATGAATATAAGCAGTATAAACCAGTATAGACCAGTATAAGTCAGTAGAAACCAGTACAAGCCAGTATAAATTAGTATAAACAAGTATAACCAGTATAGACCAGTACAGACCACTATGGACCAGTGTGGACCAGTGTAGACCAGTATAAACTGTATATACCAGTATAAACCTGTATAAACCAGTTTAGACCAGTATAACCAGTATAAACCAGTATAGACCAGTTTAAGCAGTATAAACCAATGTAACCAACATAAACCAGTATAGACCTGTAAAGACCAGTATAAACCAGTATAGACCCGTATAAACCTTTATAAACCAGTATAAACCATTATAGACCACGATAAACCTGTAAAACCAGCATAAACCATTATGACCAGTATAGACCAGTATCGAACAGTATAACCAGTAAAGACCAATATAGACCAGTATAAAGTAGTATAAACCAGTATAAACCGGTATCGACCAGTATAACCAGGATAGACCTGTATAAACCAGTATAAACCAGTATAGACCAGTATTGACCAGTAAAAACCAGTACAGACCAATATAACCACGATAAACCAGTATAACCAGTATAGACCAGTATCGACCACTAAAAACCAGTACAGACCTGGACAGACCAGAATAAAGCAGTATAACCAGTATAGACCAGTACAGACCAGTATAAATCAATATAAACCGGTATAAACCAGTATAGACCAGTATAAACCAGTATAGACCAGTTTAGGCCAGTATAGACCAGTTTTACCAGTATAAACCAGTATAACCAGTATAAACGAATAGAAGCAGTACAAACCAGTATAGACTAGTATATGCTAGTATAGGCCAGTATAGGCCAGTATAAACCTGTGTAACCAGTATAGACAAGTATACACCAGTTTAACGAGTATATACCAGTATAGAGCAGTACAGACTACTATAGACCAGTATAGACCAGTATAACCAGTATATACCAGTACAACCAGTACAACCAATATAGACCAGTACAGACCTGTATAGAGCACTATATCCAGTATAAACGAATATGAGGTACTAACCAGTATAGACCAGCATAGGCCAGTATAAACCAGTATAACCATTATTACCAGTATAAACCAGTATAGACCTGCATCGACCAGTATAACCAGTATAGAGCAGTATAGACCAGTACAAATCAGTACAGACCACTGTTAACCAGTAAACCAGTATAGACCAGTATAAACCATTATAACCACTATAACCAGTATAACCAGTATAAACAAGTATAGACCAGTATAGACCAGTACAGACCAGTATAAACCAGTATAACCACTACGGACCAGTGTAAACCGGTACAGACCAGTACAAACCAGTACAGATGAGTATAAACCAGTATAAGTACTATACACCACTATAGGCCAGTTAAACCAGTACAGGCCAGTACACACCAGTATAAACCAGTCCCTCCCCATCCATCCCAGTCCCTCCCAGTTGACCCCAATCCCCTCCCAGTCTCTCCCAGTTGACTCCAAATCCCTCCCACCAATGAGAGCAATGTTGTGTTTGGGGAGGTGAGGAACAATGTTCTCCATGAAGCGTTGGATCTCAAAGGTTTCTCCTCACTGTCCAGCCCTCTTTCAGAGACCCTCTGCACCAATACCAGTTGAATATACAATTCTGAAGTGAAAACCAGTAAAACAGAACTTTTTAAAAAACCTTTTTTGATGCTCTTTGTAATCTTCCTCCAAAATGGACCCTCTCCAATTTGCTGTGTGAGTCTTGAACACTAAAAACACCACAGGGTGACTCGCGGCTGCTCAGTACTGTAATGGGCCCCCTGGTGCCAGAGACTGAGCCCATGAGTACTGACAGGAGACTGAAAAAAAAACGGTTTTAAAAGTTAAAGCCAAAACAAAAACCCAAATTATTTTGAAGTATTTTGAAGCATTGGTTGGCCCCTTTGGGTCCTGTTACTGGCAAAGCCTCCCCAGAAACTTGTTAGAGAAGGTCACTGGAGGCCATGATTGCAGGGAGACAAAGGTTCTGTAAAGGTGGCTCTGAAGCCACAGGTATTTCTTTATTTGTTTGTTTCTGTATTTATTTATTTATTTCTTTTATGGATCAGTCAGGCCAAACTCTGAACCCCAGGCAATAGGAAGGCAGAGCCCATCCCTCACTTGTGGGTCAGGATTCTTCTGGGGGCCATGGGGCATGACGATGAGCAATAAAAACTGTAGGAAAAATGCAGAACACCTCCCAACTACCCCAAAAAGGGGTGAGGAACATACCAAGTGCAGAGTGCCTGGTGCACTTCTGCCTGGTGGTGGTGATCCAGTGACCATTTCTAAAGTCACCTTTCCAGACACAGACTGTCCAGACAAAGGCCATTCCCATTCCTCTCCAATTGTCCCCTTCTCCTACTCTTTGCTCATTCAGATGCCTCTCCCCTGGGTGCTGCTTTGAGCAGCAGGTTGTTCAAAGCTCGCCTGTCTTTCAGCAGCCTGATTGTCTCTTTAGCCACCTCTGTCATGATGATCACATCTCTCTTTTCCCATCTGTCTCTCTAAACCATTTCCCATCAGATTCTTCTTCACTTTCTCTGTTGGACTTTTCTTGACTGGCACAAAGGAAAACTCCTGCTGTGCCCGTGTGCAGTCAGTTCTCTGAGGAGAGCAGGTGGGAGGTGGTGCAGTGGGGCTGTAACCTCCAGCTGCAGAGAGGAGAGGAGAAGTCTGATGCAAGGACCAGGGATGGAAGTCCCAGGTGGGGCATGAAAGGAATGGTGGGGCTGGGGAGGTGAGAAGTAAAGTTGCCCACACGGTGTCAGCCCTCAGGGAACTTCTATCACCTCTTCTCTAAACCAAAAATCATGAGATGATCTGTAAAAATATATTTTAAAACTATAACAAAAATCAAAAACCCCAAAATTACAACAAACAGTTTACATTAATCACAGTTTGAAAACTTCCTCCTTAACTACCATATGAAAACCTCTCCAATTAGCTGTACTAATCTTGATGATGTCAAGAATATCCCATGGACAGCCATGGCCCTTCAGTGCTCTCTGTACTTCACTGAGCCCCAGGGTGTGTTTGGTGCTGAGTCCATGATCCTCAGGTGCTGAGAGATGAATGAACAAACTGCTCCAGAAGTCAGAATGGAACCTGAAAGTACCTTGAAGCATTGATTGGCCCCACTGAGAGCCATTGCTGCCAGAGCCTCCCCATGGCCTTGTTAGAGCAGAGTCAAATGCTCTGTAAAGGTGGCTCTAAAGCCATGAGTTACGTTTTGTATTATTTTTATGAAGCAGTGAGGTCACTCTCTGAACCCCAGGCATTGGGAAGGCAGAGCCCATCCTGACCTTTGTGGGTGCCAGTGGGGCCAGGGGCCAGTGGGGTGTGAAGATCAATAATGTCAGAAAATGTACACCACCTCCCAGCTACCCCAAGATGGGATGAAGAGCAAACCAAGTTCAAAGCCTAAAGAGAGAGTTTTTCCTGGTGGTGGTGATACAGTGACCATTTCTAAAGTCACCTTTCCAGAGATTGTACAGGCAAAGGAACAGGATGGAGAGGTGGGCCCATGAAAACTTCATGAGGTTCAACAAGGACAAGCACAAGGTCCCGCACCTTGGTTGGGGCAATCCCCAGCACAAATACAGGTTGGGCAGAGCATGGATTGAGAGCAGCACTGAGGAGGAGGACTTGGGGGTGCTGGTTGATGAGAAGCTCAGCACCAGCTGGCAAGGTGTGCTGGCAGCCCAGGAAGCCAAGCATGTCCTGAGCTACACAAAAAGCAGCGCGGCCAGCAGGTCAGGGGAGGAGATTCTGCTCCTCTGCTCCACTCTGCTGAGACCCCACTGCAGTGCTGGGTCCAGTTCTGGAGCCCCAAGCACAAAGAGGACCTGGAGCTGTTAGAACAAGTCCAGAGGAGGCCACAAAGTTGATCAGAGGGCTGACCATCAGGAGGTCTCTAGGACAACCTCCTGCTCTCATCAGGGTTGGTTTGGGGTAAGGGAAGGTTGCTAAATCCTTTATTATTTTGTTCTTGAAAAGCTTCAGGGATTGAGATGACACAAGCTCTCTGGTAGATGTGCCTGAGTGTCTTGATGAGGAGCAAGTTTTTGAGTTTTTTCCTCCTATGTTTCAGCTGAAGCCCATTGGTCCTCAACCTCCCATCATGCACAACCAAGGAAGATGTGTCTCCTTTTCTTGCTGATACCAAATGTGTTATCATACAATCATAGAATATGCTGAGTTGGAAGGGACCCATCAGGATGATCAAGTCCAACTCCTGTCCTGTGAAGGGTACACCAGGAATGACACCATTTGCCTGAGAGCATCATTCAAACAATTCTTGAACTCAGGCAGGCTTGCTGCTGTGACCACGTCTCTGGGGTCAGTGGTCATTGCTTGGGGGAGTGGTCATTGCTTGGAAGCACTGAAGTTATTCCATTGCTCAACTGCCTTCTGTGTGAAAAAATCAGAACCAGACCCATCTTTTCCCTTCATGAGGATCCACAGACTGCAATGGGATCTCCCCTCAGCCTTCTTTTCTCCCACATGAACAGTCAAAGTGACCTCAGCTGCTCCTCAAAGTTATCCCTTCCAGACCCTTCACCATCCTTGTTGCTCTCCTTTGGACACTCTCCAACACCTTGATGCCTTTCCTATACTGGGTGCCCAAACTGCACACAGTACTCACAGTGAGGCTGTACAAGTGCAGAGTAGAGCAGGACAGTCACCTCCCTGGGCTGGCTGGTGACACTGTGCTTGATGCACCCCAGGACACGGTTGGCCCTCCTGGCTGCCAGGACACACTACTGCCACATGCCCAGTTTGCCATCAACTGGGACCCCCAGGACCCTCTCTGCTCTCCAGCCACTCGTTCCCCAGTCTGTACTTGCCACCAGGGTTGCCCCATCCCAGGTGCAGAATTCAGCACTTGCCCTTGTGGTTGGTGATTCAGCACTTGCTGAACTTGTGGTTCCGCACTTGTCCTTCCTGTGCCTGCTGATTGCCCATCTCTCGAACCTGCCGAGGTCTCTCATCCACAAACTTGCTTCAGATTCCTTCCAGTCCTGCACCCAAGTCACTGATGAAGATGTTGAAGAGGACTGGGCCAAGGATGGAGCCCTGCAGGACCCCACTAGTGACCGGTCACCAGCCTGATGTGACCTCATTCACTGTCACTCCTTGTGCTCCACCTGTGAGCCAGTTGCTCACCCATCACATAACACGGTTGTCCAGCTCTATGATGGACATTTTATCCAGGAGGATGCTATGAGAGACAGTACCAAAAGCCTTCCTGAAGTCCAGAAATATTACATCCACGTGCTTCCCTTGATCAGCTAGGTGGGTTACCCTGTCATAAAAGTTTTGACCCACTAGGATCCCCAAGTCTTTCTCTGCAGGGCTGCTCTCAGTCATTCATCTCCCAGACTTTACTGACAGTGGGGATTTCCTCCTCCCAGGAGCAAGACCTTGCACTTGGCCTTGTTGAACTTCATGAGGTCTGCACAGACCTAGTCCTCAAACCTGTCCAGGTCCCTCTGGTTGTCATCCCTACCCTCAAGTGAATCAACTCAGCCCCTGAGCTTGGTGTCATCTGCAAACTTGAGGAGGATTCACTTGATCCTACCATCCCTGTCACTAATGAAGATATTAATTAGTACTGAGGACATCCACTACTATTTAGAAGGTGTATTTACAATCAGAAGGTACATCCTTCATTAATGGCATTCCCCTTGAACCTTATCCATTGACCATAACTGTCTGCATGAGGTCATCCAGCCATTTCCTTGCTCATCCTACTGTCCATCCATCAAACACATCTCCCTCCAATTTAGCAATGAGAATGTTGTGAGGGATCACATCAAGTCTTGGTAGATGATGTCTGCAGCTCTTCCCTTCTCCACTGCTGCAATTACTCCATGGCAGAAGGCCAGGAGGGTGGTGAGGCTCAGTGTGCCCTTTGTGAAGCAGCGTTGGCTTCCTCAGATCACCTCCCTCTCCCCCATACATTTTGATATGGCTTCCAGGAGGATCTGTTCCATGATCTGACATCTCTTGAACACTAAAATGGACTTCTGACCCAGTCATCCTGATTTTTGTCATGTGACAAAGATATTGGGGAAAAAGTGATTTTAATATAGAAGTTGTGACTTAATAGGATTTGATGTCAAGGATTGTTCTGTTACTATGTGGAAGGGGCATGTAGGGGTTACAACTGGAGTGGCCGACACAGGGATCTGAGGCACTGATTTGTAGAACACAGTGGAAATGGAGCCAGGACAGGGTTGGAGTGATTTTTTCAGAGATAAGGGAAAAGCATGAGGAAAGGCCTTCGTATCAGTCAGAGTGAACCCCCTTGCTTTCTAAACTCCTTCTCAGAGAACTCCGAGTGTGGCTGGATCCAACCCTTACAGCAGAGGAATCTCAGAAAAAGGACATCAGGTAAAGAAGTCACTGCTGGATCGTTTATTTGATGAACTTCCCAGAGAACACAGATGTTATTTGAAATATTTTTCCAAAAAGCTTTGTTTAACACCAGAAAGGAAGATACAGGAAATGGTATGAACAATGAGATTTATTTGTGCACAGCATTATGATGTGTAAAAGAGAGAAAACACCTCCACCCCCAGCAGCTCCATAAAGCAGGCTGAGTCTGTTGTAAGACACATCATTAATGCTATGAGAAACATTGCCAATTACATGCACGATAAATTGAGCTTTTTATTACTTGAGAAAAATTCCTGTTCTGAGTTTCTTCACAGCACCCTTGAGCTCTTGGTTCCTCATGCTGTAGATGAGGGGGTTCACTGCTGGAGGAACCACCGAGTACAGAACTGCCATTGCCAAGTCCAGGGATCAGGAGGAGATGGAGGGGGGCTTCAGGTGGGAAAACATGGCTGTGCTGATGAACAGGGAGACCACGGCCAGGTGAGGGAGGCACGTGGAAAAGGCTTTGTGCCTTCCCTGCTCAGAGGGGATCCTCAGCACAGCCCTGAAGATCTCCACATAGGACACCACGATGAAAACAAAACAGACAAAACCAAAACAGCAACCTACAACCACAACCCAAATTTTTCTGAGGTAGGAGTGTGAGCAGGAGAGCTTGAGGATCTGGGGGATTTCACAGAAGAACTGGTCCAGGGCATTGCCCTGGCAGAGGGGCAGGGAAAATGTATTGGCTGTGTGCAGCAGAGCAGTGAGAAACCCAGTGCCCCAGGCAGCTGCTGCCATGTGGACACAAGCTCTGCTGCCCAGGAGGGTCCCGTAGTGCAGGGGTTTGCAGATGGCCACGGAGTGGTCGTAGGACATGATGGTCAGGAGACAAAACTCTGCTGAGATGAAGAAGATAAAGAAGAAAAGCTGTGCAGCACATGCCTTGTAGGAGATGTCCGTGTTGTCCCCGAGGGAATTGGCCAAGGCTTTGGGCAGAATGGTGGAGATGGATCCCAGGTCGAGGAGGGAGAGGTTGAGGAGGAAGAAGTACATGGGGGTGTGGAGGTGGTGGTCACAGGCAATGGTGGTGATGATGAGGCCGTTGCCCAGGAGGGCAGCCAGGTAGATGCCCAGGAAGAGCCAGGAGTGCAAGAGTTGCAGCTCCCGCCTGTCTGCAAATGCCAGGAGGAGGAACTGGCTGATGGAGCTGCTGTTGGACATCTGCTGATTCTAAAAGGCATGGGGAGCTGTTTGAGGAGGAAACACAATAATTCAGGACACAATTCTCTGAAAAATGAGACCCTTTTCTCATACACCATCTTCATCCTACAGACACTTTTCTAGGAGTCCTTCCCTAAAGCCCATGGCTACAACCCTGCTTGCTGATGTTTGTGTCTGCAGCAGGGACTCTGTTCACTGTCTGGAAAGGAGTTTTCCCAGCCCTGCAATGGGGGCTTCATGGGAATGGTGGGGACAGGGACCAATATCAGAGTAGAAATTATTTATATGCAATCATTGGTGATGCCAAAGTCTTGCACGTTCTGTGCTCTCTGCATAAAAGAGCCCGCAAAACAGAAGGCAGTTTGAGAGGTTTGTTTTTTATAGCTCCCCCCATCTCCTCTGGGGAGTGTTCTTGGCGATCAGAACCCCTCAGCATTGCTGCAGCACTGAGGCAGAACAGAGTGAGCAAAGAGCATTGCCACATGTCACATGTATCATTGCCATACACAGACCTACCTATGTTAGTCAGCTAGTAAATTTCCATGAGACTCCCTTAAAATATTGCTTATACTTTTCTACAACTTCTGTACTTCTACTTCTGTAAAACCATTGCATATATGTTTCTTTAAACTACTTCTTCTATTTCTATAAATCTACTGCTTCACAAGAAATGAATCAATCAAGCAGGGAAGATTTTCTGGGGCTTTTCTTCCAGATTCTTGTCTACTGAGCTGTCACCAGCTTGTTCCATCCTCGTGAGAAACCATTCGAGATGTAATTCTCTTATTTCAGGAGACAGCTGACAGATGCCTTACTGCAGGCTGCTCGAGGTGTCCCATCACATCACCCATGGTGTCACAGAGGTTTCAGGAGAGCTCATGAAGCATCCCTCCTGACAGGCAAGGAGCAGTAACGCTCCTCTGAAGAGCTGTGCCAGCTCCTGGAGTCTGCAGGCATCTACAAGGTGGTGAAGGGTCTGGAGAAGAAGTGCTCTGAGGAGAGACTGAGGGAACTGGGAATGTGCAGTTGGGAGAAGATGAGGCTGAGAGGAGAGCTTCTTGCTCTCTACAACTCCCTGACAGGAGGTTGTGTTGAGGTGGGTGCTGGCCTCTTCTCTCAAGTGAACAATGAGAGGAGAACAATCTCTCATTTCTTTTCTGAGAGAGTAGTTATGTGTTGAAATGGTCAGTCCAGGCAGGTGGTAGAATCACCATCCCTGGAAGGATTTAAAAACCGTGTAGTAGAGATGATCCTGCTCTGTTGCTGTCAGCATTGTCCTGCAGTCTGCTGCCTCCCTCTTCTACTGCTCCCTCAGCTGCACGCCCAGCCTGGTGTGCAGGAAAAGTGTCCAGGATCCCGTCCTGCCACATCCCTTTAGGAGGGTGTCATAATTGGAAATACTTTCCTGTTTTTTCCTTATTTGGAAAAAAGCCCTCATGACGCTGAAACAGATATTAGAAGTCAAATTTTGGATGGGATATTTGGATGGGTGGTTCCTGAGCTGACTCCATTTTGTTTTCCACAAGAAGATGAAGAAAGCATCATTGGTGTGATGGAGCTTGGAAAATGAGGGCAACTTGACCCTTCATACTTGGTGATGGCTGTGCTGGGTCAGGTAATGACAGATGAAATCTAATTTTCAGTAAAATCTTATCTTGCACTGGGTGTAGCTTTAAAGTTTTTCATTGGTATGGAGGCGTTGATGCTTCTTCAAATGGGAGCTTTGACGGAAGCTCTTCCCACAGTCAGGACACTTGTAGGGACGTTCACCTGTATGGATCCGTAGGTGTCGGGTGAGACTTGAGCTGGCTGTGAAGCTCTTCCCGCACTCGGGACACTTGTAGGGACGTTCACCCCTATGGATCCGTCGGTGTCGGGTGAGACCTGAACTTTCTCTGAAGCCCTTCCCACACTGGGGACACGTGTAGGGTTTTTCCCCAGTATGGACATGTTGGTGATTAATCCAAGAGGTGCTGTTGTTGAAGGCTTTCCCACAGTGAGTGCAGGGATACAACTTCTCTCCTGTATGGATGCGGTGATGGCGTGATAAATGGGAACTCTGGGCAAACCCCTTCCCACACTCAGAACATTTAAAGGGTTTTTCACCCGTATGGATCCGTTGATGCTTGATGAAAGCTGATCTCCACCTAAAACCTTTCCCGCAGTCAGGGCAGGTGTAGGACATGGTGCCTGTGTGATGGTGTCACCGTTGGGCCAGATCCAAGCTGTCACTAAACCGTCTCCTGCAGTCAGGACATCTCTGGGGTCTCTCACCCTGATGGATTTTCTGATGGTGGAGATGGGCTGAGTGGATCCTAAACTTTCTCCCGCATTCCTCACTGGTGTCAAACTTTTCTCCTGCATGGATTTCAATGATTTTCAAAATTACACTAATACCAAAATCTTTCCTATCCTTACGACTCCCAGAGAGTTTTTTGCCCAGATGGAGACATCCCGTGTTTCAGAAAGAAGCCATAGTATGGTGACAAAATAGGGGTTGGGCTTTTTTTGTTTTGGTGGCAGCCAAAACCTACATCAAACATCCTGTAGGTGAAAATGGAATGCGAGGTGGAATAGGGAGGGTAACCATAGAGTTGGACACCCACTGATCATCCTTTACTTCATCTTTAGGAGCTACACTTACAACCAAAACCCAAAGGGGCCATTGTGTGGGGCAGGGGGTGCTCTGGTTTTCAGCCACTCCTGGCTTGAGCTGTGATGGCCCAGTTGTACTGGACACTGGACACTAAACACTGCAAGAGGTAATTTAGGACTGTCTTAAACCCCTGGGATGAATCAGGGGTCTTATATCCCACCCAACCACTTCGATATGAGTTTGGGTCCCCTGTCATGGTAACAAATCCCACCATGGCCTATAGGATTCCCCTACTGCACCCACATGCAGGATGAGCTGCCATCCAGTGGGATGCATTGAGGTCTTCTAAGGGAGTCCCCGATTGTGGCTTCTAAGCCCTGGAGTTATCAAGTCTCCTGGAAGGATTCTGGACTTGCCATCCTTATTGCTAGCTCGAGGGTGATTTGAGGGTCCCCAGTTGCAGACCCCAAACCCTTGGCATGACTTTGGGGTCTGCTATCACATCCCTGCCCACCAGTATTTATTGGTCTCCCCCCATATTATTTTGAGGGAGATAAAATCACAGCTCTTCCACCCTCTAGATGAGTTGGAGTGTTGCCAATCCCACCACCCTCACTCCAAGGATAAGTTTAGTTACCCCCTTTCACCCATCCCCCTCCATCCCCCATCTTGTGCTGCTTGCCCCCAGTTTGGGCAGTTCTGGGATAACCACCCCCCTCCCATCACCTCCCATCACCTCCCGGTACCTGCAGGGGGTCACAGCCCAGGACAGTGGGGAGGGGGGGCGATGCTCTGGCGGTCACCAGTTGGGGGGTCCTGGCTGTGGGGTGGGGGGTGTGGGTGCAGTCCCAAGGTGGAGGAGTGAAACTTCCTGGGAGCTACAGCGCGATCACAGGAAGCAGCAGGGGGAGGAAGAAAAGGTGGGGAGGGGCCTCGGGGGGAAGGACCTGACCTGGGGATGAGGTTGGGAGTTGGCAGGGGGGGGAAACCAGGGTTGTGTCCTGGGGGGTTGGGGACATCAGGCTTGTGGCATGGGCAGGGGGAAGGAGCACATCAGAGCTGGGTGGTGCTGACCCAACCTCAACACAAAGCCCACAGGCCCTGGAGATAAGAGGCTGTTAATTCACTGCTTTCAGGTGTAAACTCAGGGGGACAATGACCAACCCAGGTCAGGGTTACTGCCCTGAAGGTTCTTCCTTCATTTCCATTTCACACTCAGCTTGTATCTGCTCATAGGAGAGAATTCATTCTAAAATAGTTTTTCTCTTCACAGAACCTTGAGTTTTCGGAGGCTGCAGACTCCAACTAAACCAGAGCAAGGGAGATCAGAAGTGCTGTGTTGGGTTCTCCACAGCTCTGGAATGAGGGATCCATGTGACCATGATCTAAAGTCCAGGGCAGCTGCTCCCACGTGGCCAACCCCAGTGTTCCACGGTATGACCACACACCCCCTCCCTGTAGAGCAGGAAGTTGGACTAGATGACCTTTCAAGGTCCCTTCCTGCCCAAACCATTCTATGACTGAAGTTTTGGGGGATGGCTTGGCTCCTTCCATGGCTCCCTTCCCCAGTGGGTCGCATCCTACCAGGCAATGTTCCCACACCTGGGAGCTCCTCCTCCTCTACTTGCCATGACCTTCACCTTCCCAGAGTAGCCATCGTTATCATCAATCAACAAATAATCAAACAAACAAACTGTCCTTGTAGCTTAACATCAAAGCATAGCACTGAAAATGCTAAGACAACACCAACAAAATGTCCAAGGACAAAAGACTTAGTCCGAACCTTGCCATTGATTATTGCCACACATATACATGCAAGTCTCCACCCCCCAGTGTAAGTGCCCTCAGCTATCTTATCAAGACAAGAGGAGCAGGTATCAGGCACACTGCAGGCAAACTGCAGCCCAAGAGACCTGGCTTAGCCACACCCCCCCTGGTGTTCAGCAGTAATTAACTTGCCCAGGGGGGGAGGTTGGAAGTTGGAAGGGGGGGGGAAACCAGGGTTGTGTCCTGGGGGGGTTGGGGACATCAGGCTTGTGGCATGAGCAGGGGGAGGGGACACATCAGAGCTGGGTGGTGCTGACCCAACCTCAACACAAAGCCCACAGGCCCTGGAGATAAGAGGCTGTTAATTCACTGCTTTCAGGTGTAAACTCAGGGGCACAATGAACAGCCCAGGTCAGGGTTACTGCCCTGAGGGTTCTTTCTTATCCTTCACTTCCACTTCAGGCTATATTTTTTCTGTTCAGAGCACCTCAAGTTTTTGGAGGCTTCAGACTCCAACTAAACAAGAGCAAGGGAGATCAGAAGTGCTGTGTTGGGCTCTCTCCTGTTCCTGAATGAGCGATACATGTGACCATGGGCTAAGATCCATGGAAGATGCTTTGAGCCTGCCAAGCCCAGTGTTCCACAGTATGATCACCAGGAGTCTCCCTGTATGGACCAAATGACTTTCAAGGTCCCTTCCAACCCAAATCATTCTATGATCGAAGTTTGGGGGCATGGCTTGGCTTCTTCCATGGCTGTCTTCCCCAGTGTGTCCAGTCCTACCAGGCAATGTTCTCACATCTGGGACCTCCTCCTCTACTTACCATGACTGTCACCTTCCCAGAGGAGCCATCATAATCATTGTTAATATTAGATCATTATTATTATGATGCTATTAAGACATTGCCTCATTGCAACCCTCAGGGATTCATTCATTCCCCCCTTTCCCCTCCAACAGATTCTCCAGTGATTCAAAAACTTTCTAAACTGCAAGGCTTGTCAAAAGGTATGTGAGCTTTGGGAATGATCACCTGACACCCCCTTCATCATTTCCAAGGGTTATACATTTTATCACAGAATCATCCCTGGAACTGCTCAAGGCCTGGTTGGAAGGGGCTTAGAGCATCCTGTTCAAGTGGGAGATGTCCCTGCCCATGCAGAGGGTTGGAGCTAGATGATCTTTCATGTCCCCTAAACCCAAACCATTCTGTGATTCATGGTTCTACAAGAACAAAATTGAAGGTTATGGGATGTGTAAAATACCCCCATGAGTCTCATGAGGGGGATTTGTTGTTGAAAGAAAAGGGTTAACAGCCACAAAAGTTGTTCCAAGCTTAAAAACCTGAAGGGCTGGTGTAAAGGGGGTGGGGAGGAGGGAATGGGAGGACACACTTCCTGACCTGATCACAAAACAAAGACCTCAGGAGCCTGGAAATAAGAAGCTGTTGAATCAGTGCTTTCAGGTGTAAATCAGGAGGACAATGACCAAGGCAGCCTTTACTGCCCTGAAGGTTCTTCTGTGTCTTTGATCTGCACAGCAAACCCTAATGTCTTCTCCTGAGGCCCTTCAGGCTTTGGGGAAATGTCTCCTGGCACCTTTTCTGGGAAGATCTTAATAAACCAAATATCTCTGCTCTGGGTGGGGATTGGTTTTTGAACAGAGGGTGAAGAACCTGGATTTTGGGATCCGGAGGAACATTGAGGAAATATTTCGACTGAATCTGCAGCGACTGAGTTTGAATTTGATCTGGATATAAAAGGTGCTTAATTTAACACCTTTTAAGGGGTTAAATTTGTGAAGCACAACCAATTAAGGGGAAGTACAACTCCCCCTGTAACATACATCCTGGCTCACTGGGGACATCCCAGATGATTGGAAGTTGGCGAATGTCACGCCAATCCACAAAAAGGGCCGGAAGGAGGACCCGGGAAACTACAGGCCCGTCAGCCTGACCTCAGTGCCTGGCAGGGTTATGGAGCAGATCATCCTCAGTGCAATCACACAGCACCTGCAGGATGGGCCAGGGATCAGACCCAGCCAGCACGGGTTTAGGAAGGGCAGGTCCTGCCTGACCAACCTGATCTCCTTTTATGATCAGGTGACCCGTCTGATGGATGAGGGGAAGGCGGTGGATGTGGTCTACCTGGACTTCAGCAAAGCCTTTGACACCGTCCCCCACAGCATTCTCCTGAAAAAGCTGTCAGCCCACAGCTTGGACAGGAGCACCCTGTGCTGGGTTAGGAACTGGCTGGAGGGCCGGGCCCAGAGGGTGGTGGTGAACGGGGCTGCATCCAGTTGGCGGCCGGTCACTAGTGGTGTCCCCCAGGGATCAGTGTTGGGCCCGGTACTGTTTAATATCTTTATCGATGACTTAGACGAAGGGATTGAGTCCATCATCAGCAAGTTCGCAGATGACACCAAGCTGGGGGGAAGTGTAGACCAACTCGAAGGAAGGAGGGCTCTGCAGAGGGACCTGGACAGACTGGAGAGCTGGGCCGATTCCAACGGGATGAGGTTCAACAAGGCCAAGTGCCGGGTCCTGCACTTTGGCCACAACAACCCCATGCAGCGCTACAGGCTGGGGACAGATTGGCTGGAGAGCAGCCAGGCAGAAAGGGACCTGGGAGTCTGCATTAACAAGAAGCTGAACATGAGCCAGCAGTGTGCCCAGGTGGCCAAGAAGGCCAATGGCATCCTGGCCTGTATCAGAAACAGCGTCACCAGCAGGTCCAGGGAGGTGATTCTGCCCCTGTACTCAGCACTGGTGAGGCCACACCTCGAGTACTGTGTCCAGTTCTGGGCCCCTCAGTTTAAGAAGGATGTAGAGGTCCTGGAACAGGTCCAAAGGAGGGCAACCAGGCTGGTGAAGGGACTCGAGCACAGGCCCTATGGGGAGAGGCTGAGAGAGCTGGGGCTGTTCAGCCTGAAGAAGAGGAGGCTCAGGGGAGACCTCATTGCTGTCTACAACTACCTGAAAGGAGGCTGTAGCGAGGTGGGAGCTGGACTCTTTTCACATATGACCTCCAACAAGACAAGAGGACACAGTCTTAAGTTGTGCCAGGGGAGGTTTAGGTTAGATATTAGAAAGAATTTCTTCACGGAGAGGGTGATTAGGCTATGGAATGGACTGCCCGGTGAGGTGGTAGATTCTCCATCCCTGGAGACATTTAAAAAAAGACTGGATGTGGCACTCAGTGCCATGGTCTAGCAACTGCTCCGGCGGGTCAAGGGTTGGACTAGATGATCTCTGAGGTCCCTTCCAACCCGGCTAATTCTATGATTCTATGATTCTATGATTCTATGATATGCTGATGAATTTGTATTCCTTAGCAGTAAAAGTCAGGAAAAGAATTAAACTGAGTAAGAAGTGAATAGGGGGCTAGGCAAAGCAGTTGAGACGTAATTTTCCACTTAAACAGTGTGAACAATACAAGGCCCTGAGGAGACTAACTTCTATCTCAAAGATAATTAAAAGTGTAGGTCCTGTTCTTAAAACAAGACACTGCCAAGGCTAACAAAGGAATGTGAACATCTGCACAAGAAGAATATAAAGATGTCACAACCAGCAGATAAGAGGAAAGTTATGGCTAGGGTCTGATATCGCCTTGTAACAATATAATGAAGTCAGCAAAATCAAGAAAGGTAAAAAGTTCAAGCCTGAGGAAGACCTCTTACTTCATCCAAAGACCCCCTGACGACCCCCGGATATCTCCCCAAAAGAGGACTTCGCCCGGACTCCACCTATCAAGAATATTATAATGGCATGATGTAATCCCTAAGAATATGTATGTGAACCCATCTCCTTTTGAATATTCATAGAATTGTAATCAATAAAAGGTAATTCCAGAGTTTTAGGGGTCGCTCGTGTGAGTGGAGCGGAGACTCCCCACGCACCCAGCGCTTTTTTGCTTATTGCAATTTCAACTTTATTAATCAATTTCAATTTTATTAAGTAAATTGAACCATTAACAGAATATTGAGTCTCAGTCATTTTTAACAATAAAATAATAAAATTTTACAAATGTACAACAGAGCAATCCCTCACGGCTGTTGGGGTGCAAAGGTTTGGAGAATGTTTTGGGTGCTTTGTGGTTGGGACCCCTTCCCCAAAACCCCCTTTCTCCCACCCTGAGGTGGGCATGAGACAGCTTCCAGCACAGTGACTGGAGAGGTAGGAGATAGAGCTGATGGAGAAGAGAGAGACTGAGCTGTCCTGATAGCCATGACTCCAGCTGTTCAGCTGAAACCCTTGGCTCTGCAGACCATTCTCCAGCTCTAACTATAAACATCGAGTCCTATCAGTCCTAGAAGCAGACACTGACTGAGAAACTGGCTGTTCATTTCAGCAAGTGCAGCTACTTAGGAGAGACTTAGCTGAAAGCAAAAATACAAGACAGAAAACTACTTTTATCCTGGGCCAAACCAGGACTTTCCACCCCTTATTCCATAGCATTTGTGTCTGCTCCAGTCATTACTATCTCTTTTCCCTAAATACACCTATACAGAAATTATTACTAATTCTCTATACTAAAACCCACTGAGTTAATTTAGTTTATGATTGCAGATATTCATCTACTGTAGCAGACTCTTAAAGCAAGAAATGATTGCAGCAGTTCATGTCCATGGTCCACAGGTTTCAGATTGCAGATGTTAATTTGAGGAAGTTACTGGATGCCAGTTGATGAAACCAGTTCTGGTTTGATCACCACAACATTATCCTGAAAAACACTCACAGAACACTGTTAGTTTATGCAACAATTCACGTAACAGCAATTAATGTGGGGCATGAATTGACGACCCTGAAAATTCCATACTCTACTGGTTGAGCTAACCATGCAAAAATTATTTATTCTCACCTAGTGTTTGATTCCTTTGTGAATACATAATCACATTGTACTTCTCCATCTTCCACCAAGTGTGTCCAGGCCCTTGGGCAAAAGGCACAATTCGAATGGGTTTGCCTTTGCCTGAGGCAGGAAAAACTCAAACTGTTTTCCCCAGGAGATTCTTTTCATGCACCACAGGCACTTTGTCCCAATCTACTGTGTGTGGAAGGTCTGGCTGAGCAGGACCAGCTGACTTGATGATGGAACCCCTGGTGTTAACTAACCAGGTGGCTTTTGCCAAGTGCTTCTCCCTGTTTTCATAGAATCATAGAATCACAGAATAGGCTGGGTTGGAAGGGACCTCAGAGATCATCGAGTCCAACCCTTGATTAACTACCGCTGCAGTCACTAGACCATGGCACTGAGTGCCACATCCAGTCTCTTTTTAAATGTCTCCAGGGACGAAGAGTCCACTACCTCCCTGGGCAGCCCGTTCCAATGTCTGATCACCCTTTCCGTGAAAAAATTCTTTCTAATATCCAATCTGAACTTCCCCCGGCACAATTTAAGACCATGCCCTCTTGTCTTACTGAGAGTTGCCTGGGAAAAGAGACCAACCCCCGCCTTGCTCCATCCTCCTTTCAGGTAGTTGTACAGAGCAATGAGGTCTCCCCTGAGCCTCCTCTTCTTCAGGCTGAACAGCCCCAGCTCCCTCAGCCTCTCCTCATAGGATCTGTGTTCGAGTCCCTTCACCAGCCTGGTTGCCCTCCTTTGGACCTGTTCGAGGACCTCAATATCCTTCTTGAACTGAGGGGCCCAGAACTGAACACAGTACTCAAGGTGTGGCCTTACCAGGGCTGAGTACAGGGGCAGAATCACCTCCTTGGACCTGCTGGTGACGCTGTTTCTGATACATGCCAGGATGCCATTGGCCTTCTTGGCCACCTGGGCACACTGCTGGCTCATGTTCAGCTTCCTGTCAATCCAGACTCCCAGGTCCCTTTCTGTCTGGCTGCTCTCCAACCACTCTGTCCCCAGCCTGGAGCGCTGCATGGGGTTGTTGTGGCCAAAGTGCAGGACCCAGCACTTGGCCTTGTTGAAGCTCATCCCATTGGAGTCAGCCCATCTCTCCAGTCTGTCCAGGTCCCTCTGCAGAGCCCTCCTGCCTTCCAGCTTATCGACACTCCCCAGCTTGGTGTCATCTGCAAATTTGCTGATGATGGTCTCAATCCCCTCATCCACCTCGTCAATAAAGATATTGAACAGGACTGGGCCCAGCACTGATCCCTGGGGGACACTGCTGGTGACCGGCTGCCAACTGGATGCAGCCCCATTCAGCACCACTCTCTGGGCCTGGCCCTCCAGCCAATTCCTAACCCAGCACAGGGTGCTCCTGTCCAAGCTGTGGGCTGACAGCTTTTTCAGGAGAATGCTGTGGGAGATGGTGTCAAAGGCCTTGCTGAAGTCCAGGTAGAGCACATCCACAGCCTTCCCCTCATCCACCAGGCAGTCACCTGATCATAAAAGGAGATCAGGTTGGTCAGACAGGACCTGCCCTTCCTAAACCCGTGCTGGCTGGGTCTGATCCCCTGTCCATCCTGCAGGTGCTGCATGATTACACTGAGGATGATCTGTTCCATAACCCTGCCAGGCACTGAGGTCAGGCTGACAGGCCTGTAGTTTCCCGGGTCTTCCTTCCGGCCCTTCTTATGGATTGGCGTGACATTGGCCAACTTCCAGTCATCTGGGATGTCCCCAGTGAGCCAGGATTTCTGGTAGATGATAGAGAGAGGCTTGGCGAGCTCTTCTGCCAACTCTCTCATCACCCTTGGATGGAGTTCATCTGGTCCCATAGACTTGTGGGGATCCAAGCAGCCCAGTAGGTCACTGACAGTTTCCTTCTGGATTACAGGGGGGGTGTTTAGATTCTTGTCTCCTATAGGCTCCAGAAGCCAGCTGTCCTCAGGATAGCCCGTTTTACTGTTAAAAACTGAGGCAAAGAAGGTGTTAAATACCTCAGCCTTTTCTTCATCTTTGACAATTACATTCCCGCTCATGTCCATTAAAGAATGAATGTTTTCCTTGCCCCTCCTTTTGCCACTGATGTATCTGTAGAAGGACTTCTTGTTATCCTTCACAGAGGTGGCGAGATTTAGTTCAAGTTGTGTCTTTGTGTCTCTAATTTTTTTCCTACATAACTTAACTGTATACCTGTATTCCTCTTGAGTAGATAACCCTTTTTTCCATAACCGGTAGGCCCTCTTCTTAATACTAATTTCCTTCAAAGTCTCTCTGTTGAGCCAGAGTGGTCGTCTTCCCCACCGGCTCGCCTTTCGGCACACCGGGACAGCCTGCTCCTGAGCTTTCAAAACTTGCTCTTTGAAGAATGTCCATCCCTCCTTGACCCCTTTGTTTTCAAGGGCTGTTTCCCAGGGTATGCTCTGGGCTAGTCTTCTGAACAGGCCAAAATCTGCCCTCCGGAAGTCTAATGTAGAGGTTTTATTGACAACCCTCCTTGTGTCCCTGATTATTGAGAACTCTATTATTTCATGATCACTAAGTCTCAGGTGCCCACCGACCACCACATCTCCCACCAGCCCCTCTCTGTTTGTGAAAAGAAGGTCAAGTGGGGCTCCATCCCTGGTAGGCTCATTTACCAGCTGCATCAGGAAATTATCCTCTATACACTCTAGGAATCTCCTAGACTGCCTCCTCTCTGCTGTGTGGAGTTCCCAGCAGATGTCCGGCAGGTTAAAGTCACCCACGAGAACAAGGGACGACGATTTTGAAACATCTGCCAGCTGCTTGTAAAAGAGTTCATCACCCTCTTCCTCCTGATTGGGTGGTCTGTAACAGACTCCCATCACAGTATCAGCCTTGTTGGCCTTCCCCCTGATTCTGACCCACAGGCACTCCACCTTATTATCCCCAACTTCAATTTCTACGGAGTCAAGAGACTCTCTAACATACAGGGCTACCCCTCCACCTCTCCTACCCTGTCTGTCCCTTCTGAAGAGCCTGTAGCCACCCATGGCAGCACTCCAGTCATGGGAGTCATCCCACCACGTTTCCGTGATAGCGACTACGTCATATCTTTCCTGCTGCACGGTGGCTTCCAGCTCCTCCTGTTTGTTGCCCATGCTGCGTGCATTGGTGTACATGCACTTCAGCTGGGCTGCTGGTTTGTCTCTTAACTTGCGCTGTCCACCCTTGGGCTCCTTTCTGGAGAGCCTTGTTTCAGCCCCTTCCCCCTTCGAACCTAGTTTAAAGCCCCTTTTTAAAGGTTCCACCACCCATTGCCTATAAGGTAGTTTTTAACAGTCCATTGTACCTTTCAATTTTCCCTGAGGCTGGTGCATGATAGGGGATATGGTATATCCACTCAATACCATGTTCTTTGGCCCAGTTATTTATAAGACTATTTTTGAAATGAGTTCCATTATCTGACTCAATTCTTTAAGGTGGACCATGTCTCCACAAGACTTGTTTCTCTAGGCCCAGGATGGTTCCACCATTATCAACACAGAAGGCTTACCCTGGCAGGTTTGAGGCAGTGTGACACAGTCGATGTGCCAGGCCTCCCCATACCTATATTCTGACCATCTCCCTTCACACCACTGAGGTTTCAACCTTTTTGGCTTGCTTAATTGCAGCACATATATCACAATGGTGGATAATTGCACAATAGTGTCCAAAGGCCAATCAACCCCTCAGTCACGAGCGCATCAGTATGTTCCATCCCTGCCTTGATTACCTAAAGTGTCATGGGCCTATCTAGCTAAAAAACAGTTCTTTATGGTCCCAGTCCAGATCTCTTTGGAACACTTGAGCAGCCTCATCTGCTCATTGGTTGTTTCCATGTTCCTCAGTAGCTTGATGTGAAGGTTCGTGGGCATCTACGTGATCAAATTTCTCTAAAAAAAACCCAGTACAGGTAATCGTGGCACCAGGAGGAGCTGTGCTTCAGTACCAATCACTTCTGGAGCAGCTCTAACTCCTTCGTATGCGGCCAGTATCTCTTTTTCAGTGGCTGTATAGTTGGCTTCGGAGCCTTTGTAGTTTCGACCCCCAAATTCTAGGGGTTGGCCTCGAGTCTCTCCTGGAGCTTTCTGCCAGAGGCTCCATATAGGACCATCACCTCCATCTCCGGTGTAAAGAACATTTTTAATGTCTGGCCCTGTTCGAATTGGTCTGAGGGCCATTGCCTGCACAATCTCCTGTTTAATACTTTCAAAAGCAGCTTGTTGTTCTGAGCCTCATTTAAAGTTTTTCTTCTTCTGGGTAACCTTGTAGAGAGGTTTCACAGTCTAATTGTAACCAGGAATATGCATACCACCTGGCTGCCTTTGACTCCAGCTCATACTGAAGTTCTAGCATGTCTGACACAGCAGCACTTAGTGGTGGTGTAACCTCATTCAGGGCAAGATAACCTACTGTCAGCCTGCACTCTCCATTGGCCTTTGGCACTGTCCATGTAGGACTGTTGAAGGGTGAGTGAGTCCTGCTGATCACTCCTTGGCTCTCTTGTTGCCAGATCAGCTTGTGAATGTGGATCACAGCATCCCTCTTGGTGTGATTTTGTTGTCCATGCACTGCTGAAGTAGCAATTATTCCAGTGAGGCTCACATCAGCCTTCACAATACTGACTTCCTGAGATCGCCCTGTCACTCCAGAAATAGTGATGGATTCTGTCCTATTCTGATTTGATGGCATTAGGGTGCACTGTGCACCCGTGTCCACCAAGGCTTTATTCTTTTGTATATGGGGGCACCAGCCCTGGAGGTGCTAAAAAGACAGGTAGATGAAGTACTACACTGGATGGTTACATGTTGTACAGTGGACAGCTGGACTCTATGATCTTAGAGGTCTTTTCCTGCCTTGAGGATGGTTCTTTGATTCTTGTGATTCCAGGGATTGAGATCTCTATTAATTCATCAGCACTGTGCCCAAAATGGCCACCAACCATCACATCAACCACAAGTCCATCTCTGTTTGCAAACAGCAGGTTCATTTCAGTGTCTTCTCTGGTTGGTTCCCTCACCAGCTGTGTCAGGAAGGTCTCTTCCACAAACTCCAGGAACCTCCAGGACTGCTCCTTCTCTGCTAGGCTGTATTTCCAGAAGATGTCTGGGAAGGTGAACTCCCCCACAAGAACAGCTATCATAATAATATTTTATCTGCCTCTTGTTCCTGGTTGGGTGCTCTAGAGCAGACTCCCACCATGGTATCTGCCTTGCTGCCCTTCCCCCTGATCCTTTCCCATTCACACTCCACCCAATCCTCACCATGGTTCAGCTCTCGGCAATCAAAGCTCTCCCTGACACACAGGGCCACCCCACCGCCTCTCCTGCCTGGCCTATTGCTGCACAACAAGGGGCACAAACTGCTGAAGGAGAAGGTGAATGGAGCCAGTTTGCAGAGCTAGAAGCCATCCAGCTGGCTGCAGACACTGGGGAAGGAGAAAAGGGGAGAGTGCTCCATCTCTGTGATGGCCCCTGGATGGTTACAAATGCCCCGTGGGGACGGGTACAGCAATGGGAGCAGAGCAACTGGCAGCATCTGGGCTGCTTCTCCCTGGCAAGATGCTGTGTCCCATTCATAGAACCTCTCTGTAAAAGTCCATCATGTACCTGAGAGGTGGGCCACAGAAGAATATCCAAAGAAGAAGCAGGTGGGTCAGGCTGCTAAGGTCAGTGTGGCTCAGGTGGGTCTGGACTGGCAAGATAAAGGTGAATTATTTTATAGCTTGGTGGGCCCATCAAATCCATCAAGGAATTGATGAAACACACAGATGGGGTCACGAGGGAGGGGTGGACTGAGCATGGATGTTATCGCACAGCTGATCCATGAATATAAAACCTTAATGATTAAATATTCCTCTTTCATCATTCCCATTCCTCTCACCTATACTTAGCCTATGGTTGAAGAGTGTATTTGATTGGCCATGAAACTTTATCATGCTTTGCTTTGCTTTGTTTGCAGAGAGGAAAACTCCTGCTGTGCCCGTGTGCAGCAGTTCTCTAAGGAAAAGAGGGGGGAGCTGGTGCAAAGGAGCTGAACCATCCAGCTGCAGAGAGCAGGGGAGAAGTCTGATGGGAGGAGAAGTGATGCAAGTGCCAGGGGCCAAGGAGAGCAGGGGTGGGGTTGGGGAGGTGAGGAGCAAGAGCGTCCATCCTCAAGGAGCTGCTTCTCCTGCTGGTGCAGACCTCCTGAGGAGACCCTGTGGGTCATTATCACTTGGAGAATGCTGCTAGAACCTCTCCTCTGAAGTACAAATAATGAAATACTCCATTTTAAAGAGAAGTGCAAAAGGGCACATTGAAATCTTCCTCCTGATATCCACAGGTAAAAAAAAATAGTAACTCCACAGAGCTTCATAGGTCTTGAAGCCATGAAGGAAAATGCAAAAAGTAAAGAGCTCCCCTGGGCTTTTGAGGATCATTAAATGAACTTCAGATACTGAGAGAAGAAAAAAAAAATCTCTGATAAAGTCAAAGTCAGAAGCAAAACCCAAAATACCTTCACACACTGATGGGCTCCCCTGAGCCTGCCAGAGCCTCCCCACAGCCTCGTTAGAGAATATCCCTGGAGGCCATGATTGCAGGAGGCAAAGGTGCGGGAGCGGCAAAGAAAATGCGTGCAGCCAATATGGTTGATAAACGAACTTCTGGTTTATTGCACAGCAACTTTTGCTTATATAGTGCTTCCGTGACCACACCCCAGCCACCAACATAACTTTTTATTGGACACCCAGTGTGTTTACCTGTAGCACAGCGAATCCCTGGTGCAGGTAGCACCGGAGTATGGGCCGATCTAATTGGCCTCCCAAACATGGGGTTGGGCATAGCAAAGGGGTCGTACCTCCTATCTCTTCAAGAATATTCAGGAATATTCTCCAACATTCTCCAAACCTCTCTAACATTCCCCAACACAAAGGTTCTGTGCTGGTGGCTGTAATGCTGAGAAAACCCTTTGGTTTGTTGGATGCAGCAGAAAGGCCAAGCCCTGACCCCAGGCCCTGGGAAGGCAGATCCTGAGAGCCTCAAGAGAAAGTTTCCTCTCCCCAGCCTTGGTGGCCCAGGACACTGCTATGGCCAAGGGGACAATGACCTCACTCCTTGACAGAGCCCTTGGCCACCTCTCCTGCAGGCTGGCCTACACTGTCCATGCCTGCAGCTCCTTCCCTTCAGGCTGTTGTCACCCTTTCTGCTTTCCCACCTAAATCTCACCCCAGCATTTCCAGACACCTTCTCTGCTTTCTCTCTGCTCTCCCTGGCTTTGCCTTGAAAATAAAACCCTGGGCTGATCAAGGACCCCTCTGGGTAAACCTCTAACACAAGGATACCCTGGGGATGAGACTTCTTGTTCTTTCCCTCCAGTCTAAATCTCCCAAGGTGACCTTTGTGGAGGTTTTGAACTACAAAGAAAAGTCCCATCATAAAGTCATAGAACTGTCTGGGTGTGAAGTGATGTGACAGACAAGACTTGTATTTCTCATGTATTTCTTATGGTCACTCATTTCTCGTGGAGCATCCTCTCCATCATGAAATACATGACCATTTCTCATAGTCACTGCAAAAGGACTGGCCATGCCACCTTTGTGGAAACAAATGAGGAGCCTGGTAGGGGACCTACACGACGAATAAAATATTCTGTGGGGGGAAAAAAGTAGATGGTCAGTCTCTATCCTCAGCTGCCAAGGTTTTGCGAGACAGTCACAGGTTGCAGCCCAACCTGTGTCCGTATATTAGCCCATGTACCACCTTGAGGGATGGAGGCTGCTTTGCACCTCCTGCCTCCGGTTAGAAGAGTGCTTGTGATCTGTGGTCCCGCAGGCTTCACAAACACAAAGAGTCTGGAGTTTTGCTGGGATGGGTAAAAACTCAGGGACAGAATTAAGCGTGGCGTGGTCTGAGAAGAGTGTGTGACTCAGAGCCTGGGATGGATGCTTCTGATCCCATCCCTCTACTCAGTCTTGCTCTGGGCTGGGGATTTAGGAATGCCCCAGGACATTCCTCTTATCGCTGTTTGTTTGTCTGATTTTGTTAGGCCTGTTTTGTTTCTTTCCTAGGGAAAGAATTGCTCCTCTAAGTGATAATGTGACCCTCAGTCCTTTCACTCTGTACCAGTCAGTGGTGTCAGAGGAGCTGTCGAGCACTTTCTGGGACAGTATGGTTTCAGTCCCTCTCCCCAGCAGGGCCAGGTCTGGCACTCAGGTTGGATCCAGCAGCACCTTGGCTCCTCTCTGAGAAGGAGTTGAGAAAGCAAGGGGGTGTGAGCTGTGTCTCCCTGGGTGCCCTCCCCAGGTTATGACAAGTGCCCACCAAGACCTTTCCCACAGGGCTGCTCCCAGCCAGGCAGCCCCAGCCTGTGCCATGGCCCGGGTGAGTCCCCTGCAGGGGCAGACACTGGCACTTGTCCTTCTGAGATTTCTCTCCAGATGAGCTCTGCTGCTCCTTGATTCCTTTCATGCGGGCACTGCCCAGGACAGGGTGCACTCCTGCTGGAGACAGCTCTATCTGATGGGATGGCCTCAGCAGTCCCTGGGGCTGTGTCACCTGTGTCAACCATGTCAGCTGTGGGGCTTCAGCGACAGCTCTGCCCCAGGCTCTGCTGGGCTCTGGGCCAGGAGAGAGCCCGGGCAGGGCTGGGAGTTCCCCCCATGCAGGCACTGAGCCCAGCAGGAGGATGGAGATGCTCTGGCAGAAAGACTCAACTGAGGACACCCACAGCTTTCTCTGCCAGGGTTTCACTTGCCAGCCCAGAACAGCTCCCTCCAGGCTCTCCCACCTCCCCTCCCCTCTCTCCCAGCACAGCCCAGTTGATGCTGGCCCCACACCAGTGCCCTCCCCAGGCTGCTCTGGGCAGTCCCACCACAGCCCCAGCCCCTCTGAAGGGCACAGCAGCTCCTGGGGGGCAGAGAGAGCTCAGAGCCCCAGATGGGTGACCATGCATGGCAAAAGGAGCAGGAGGCACCCTGTGTCCCCTGCTCTTCTCTCCAGGAGATCCGCAGAGCTCTGCAGCCCCTCGGGGCCATCCCCTCTGCCCAGCCCAGCACAACAGCCCTGGCCCTTGTGCTCCTCAACAGCTCTGACTGCTCCAGGCACAGAACAGCCTTCCCAGGGCTGCTGCAGCCAGGGAGGGGCTTTCACTTCCCTTTCCTTCCTGAAACACTGACCAAGAAATCAGAGGAAAAAAATGGTGAAAGTTCATTTTTTCACTTTAATTGAGTAGTGGTCCTCCACTTACACAAAGTTTATTGATCAGAAAAGGCTGGTGCATAGTAAAGTAGGAGGGATGAATAATGACATTACTTTTCCTTCCCATACATTCCTGCTGCACTTAGGATGGGTATCAGAGAAAAATAAATTGTTGAAGATTCATTTGTTTTACAAGCCACAACCCCACAAACATTAAATATCTGTATCACACAATATGGGTGGAAAATGGAGAGGGGATGAATAGCGACATTCCTTTAAAATAAGAACATACAATATCAAAAGGAAAAAAGGAAAAAAAAAAAAAAAAGGAAAAGAAAGACTTGACAGTTCATGGCATACGCCTTCATCCGACTGCAGATGAAGGCAGGCAGTCTATGACTGCTGAAAAATATCAATCCTCAGCTTCCTCAGAGAACCCTGGAGCTCCTGGTTCCTCATGATGTAGATGAGGGGGTTCACTGCTGGAGGAACAAATGAATATAGAACTGTCACTACCAGGTTCAGGGATGGGGAGGAGATGGAGGGGGGTTTCAGGAAGGCAAAGGTTCCAGTGCTGATGAACAGGGAGACCACGGCAAGGTGAGTGAGGCACGTGGAAAAGGCTTTGTGCCTTCCCTGCTCAGAGGGGATCCTCAGCACAGCCCTGAAGATCTCTACATAGGACACCACGATGAAAACAAAACAGCCAAAAGATAAAAACATACTGACTACAATAAGCCCAATTTTCAGAAGGAACCACTCTGATCAAAGAAAGAAGAAAAAAGACTTGTACAACACATACCTTGTAGGAGATGTCCGTGTTGTCCCGAGGGAATTGGCCATGGCTTTTGGCAGAGTGGTGGAGATGGATCCCAGGTCGAGGAGGGAGAGGTTGAGGAGGAAGAAGTACATGGGGGTGTGGAGGTGGTGGTCACAGGCGATGGTGGTGATGATGAGGCCGTTGCCCAGGAGGGCAGCCAGGTAGATGCCCAGGAAGAGCCAGAAGTGCAAGAGCTGCAGCTCCCGCCTGTCTGCAAATGCCAGGAGGAGGAACTGCCTAATGGAGCTGCTGTTGGACATCTGATGATTCTAAAAGGCATGGGGAGCTGTTTGAGGAGGAAACATAAAAAATTTAGGAGACAATTTTCTGAAAAATGAGACCCACTTCCCATTCCAAATCTCCATCCTACACACCAATTTTTCTAGGAGTTCTTCCCTAAAGCCCATGGCTACAACCCTGCTTGTTGATGTTTGTGTCTGCAGCAGGGACTCTGTTCACTGGCTGCCAAGGAGTTTTCCCAGCCCTGCAATAGGGGCTTCATGGGAATGGTGGGGACAGGGACCAATATCAGAGTAGAAATTATTCATATGCAATCATTGGTGATGCCAAAGCCTTGCATGTTCTGTGCTCTCTGCATAAAAGAGCCTGCAAAACAGAAGGCAGTTTGAGAGGTTTGTTTTTTATAGCTCCCTCCATCTCCTCTGGGGAGTGTTCTTGGGTATCAGAACCCCTCAGCATTGCTGCAGCACTGAGGCAGAACAGAGTGAGCAAAGAGAATTGCCTGGAGCTGCATGCAGAGAATGGGGAGCTGGGCTGTGTCTCTGCCTCTCCCTGCTGAGAGCAGAGGGACCCAGCTCAGAACACTCAGTGTCTGACCCTTTCTCAAGGTCTCAGCACCCCGTTTCCAGCCCAGGACACACCAGGCTCATTGTGCCCCCTGGAAGGCAGCTCCCAGCTTGGACAGGCAGCCCAAGGAGACAGCCCAGGGATGGAATGAGGGCATCTGATGAAGGGAGGTCAGCTCCCTGCCCAGCCTCACTCAGACTGCACTGCCCAGAGCTTCCCAGGGCAGAGCACAGCTGGACACCTCCTTGCCTGAAACCATCTGCATGGCAGGAGCCCCAAGAGCTGTGCCTGCAGCTGAAACTCCCGCTCCCAGCCTGACATCAACAGCAAGAGCAGCTGAGGGGGGCATGGAGAGAGGCAGAGGAAAGGCACTCAGGAAAGCCTTTCCCTCCCCCAGCCCTGCACAACCCCTCCCAGATGGTGATAATGCCTGGCAGGCACCTCCAGCCCCTGGGCAGGGGGAGGCGGGCACATGGCAGCACAGATGCACTTCAGCTCTCATGTGAGCAGATGGAGGAGGAGGTGCCCAACACCCCAGACCCCACGGGCTGGCTGAGGGCTGTGCTGTCACACAGACCCTGATGGAGCTGGGAAGCTGATGCTGGATGTATCTGTAGGGAAAAGGAGGGTGAAAGCACTGGCTGAGGTTACTAGCACACAGAAGGTTGATGGTGTAGGAACTGACAGAACATTATCTCACCTCCCCAGATGAGGTTCCCTCCCACCTTAAAAAGACAGAGAAAAGTGGAAGTACAGCCTGAGGAAAGCCAGGTTTCCCAGCAGGAACCTGAACCCTCACTGTGCATATGAAAATCCCCCCAGAAAAAATCTGGGTATGATTTTGGATCCAAGAGCAGTGTTGTCCCACAGTTCAGTCACAAAACCAGAAGGACCCTGCGCTGTGCTCCCTGTCTCCTGCCAGCCACAGCTTCTGCCAGCACCAGGGAGCTCCCCAGGCAGGCTGAGAGCTGCCCCTGGCAGGCAGGCAGGCAGCAGAGTCCCTGCCCCAGCACACAGCTCCTGGGCTGCAGGACCCTGCTCTGAAGGACAGCCCTGGGCACCCCTGCCTGCACACACCCCCTCAGCCCCTGCAGCCATCCCCAGCAGAAGGCAGCCCCATGGCCTCTCCCTCTGACGCTGCCCCAGGACAGCCCTGCTCTGCCAAACCTTTTCCTCCTGCGCACAAAAATCCTCCACAAGGATCTCAGCAGCTGTGGCCCAGGCTGCCAGCTGGAGAAGGAAGACCCCCTCCAGGAAGCCCAGCTTCACTGCCCTGCAGCCAGAGACTCACCATGGCAGAGGCTGGGAAGATTTCTCTTTCCCCCAGCCCAGGCAGCTCTCAGCTCTCCTCCCAGCCCAGGCTGCCTTTCTCCTCTCTCTGCCTCCTCTCTCTGCCCTGCCCTGCTGCCTGCAGGCAGTGCCCTCAGCCCTGCTGCGCTCTGCAGAGGAGCTGCTCCTGCCCAGAGCTCTCTCTCTGCAGCACTCTCTGCTTGCCAGCAGCTGTCTCAGGCTCAGGAGCTCGGCCCAGCAGCACAGGACCAGCACCAGACTTGGCCACTTGCTCAACTCTCTCGGGGCTCCCTCCAGCTCTCCCTGGGGCTCCCCAGGAACCCAATGGGACACACACTGAAGTCATGGCTCATGTCCCCTCCCTCCCTCCTTTCCAGCACAACCACTTCCCCTCTAGAGACACAACCTCTACTTCTCCCACTCTCCCACTGGACACCCAGGCAGTGCCAGGGGGAATGTCCTTTCCCTCCTCTTCCCACGCAAGCCACGGGTGACACTGGAGGTGCCAGGGCTGCTCCAACCTCAGTCATGGCAGCTGCTCAATTGAGTGGCCAAGCACAGCCCTGGGGGGCTACAGGAAATGTCAGGGCACTCCAGCACAACCACCTGCTGCTGGCACAACAGCACAGGACTGTCACATCCCATGGCCTGACCCAGACAACAGCCAAAGGAGATTCCATCTCCCAGGCCAGTGCTTCCCTTTCAGGGAAAAGTTACCCTCTGAGGGTAAAAAAAGAGTGACAGCCTCCTGACACCATGCGAGTACCCCTTGATCACAATAAGATGAAATGACACTCAAGGTCTATTTCTCTACAGTCTAAACATCAATTCTGTTGCTCTAAAAATTGAAGTTTATTTTCAAGCAAGTTCTAGGGAACACAAATCACTCACAAGTATGCATGAATATAGGTATTATAAAAGCACAGAAGTAGATACTTCAGTGTTCAGGCTGTGCAATCACAAAGGCTGATTGTTTGGATCACAAAAACCACATACTCAAATGAGTACTCTTGCATCTCAACAATCCAATCCCCTAACTCCCTCTTTCCAAATATCACAAGGCACGATGATTTCATAAGGCAATATCATAAGGCAATGATATCATGATGGCTACAAGCTTAGCATCTTCACTCCAGCTTCTTCAGTTCAGGCAGTGGTGATATGTATGATGTGCAGAGTCCTTGTTCTTCAAGCAGTGTCACCTCCAAAGCTAAGGGTTCTGTAGCAACATCCTTGGGACTTGATGTGCCTGTGAATTTAGTTCTACAAAACCATTTCTAATTCAATTGTTCAAGAGGTGCACTTTACAAATTGATGTCTTTTAGGACACTAAAAGGGCATTCTTTGACTTCTTTGTGGCATTACGTGCACTAACATTATTCACTATGAAGGGTGATCACAAATTTTAAAACAGTAGAGCATAACAAAACCAAATAAGAATGGAAAATCTACACAAATGCAGGAAAGATAAAAATACAAAAAGAACTCATAACTAATTTTGTCTCCCTTTTGCTCGTTCTGCAGATTTCAGTTACATCTATATATCCCACTATTTTCTCTCATGGATAAGTTTTCCATAGTAATTACATTCCATTATCACATATACCCTTGCCATACATGTTTCTACCTGTGTTAGTCAGCCAGTAAATGTCCATGAGACTCCCTTAAACTATTGCTTCTACATTTCTACAATTTCTGTGCTTCTACTTATGTAAAACCATTGCATGTATGTTTCTTTAAACTACTACTTCTATAAGTCTACTGCTTCACAAGAAATGAATCAATCAAGCAGGGAAGATTTTCTGGAGCTTTTCTTCCAAATTCTTGTCTACTGAGCTGTCACCAGCTTGTTCCATCCTCGTGAGAAACCATTCGAGATGTAATTCTCTTATTTCAGGAGACAGCTGACAGATGCCTTACTACAGGCTGCTCGAGGTGTCCCATCACATCACCCATGGTGTCACAGAGAGCTCATGAAGCATCATGTCAGGAGAGCTCATGAAGCATCCCTCCTGACAGGCAAGGAGCAGTAACGCTCCTCTGAAGAGCTGTGCCAGCTCCTGGAGTCTGCAGGCATCTACAAGGTGGTGAAGGGTCTGGAGAAGAAGTGCTCTGAGGAGAGACTGAGGGAATTGGGAATGTGCAGTTGGGAGAAGATGAGGCTGAGAGGAGAGCTTCTTGCTCTCTACAACTCCCTGACAGGAGGTTGTGTTGAGGTGGGTGCTGGCCTCTTCTCTCAAGTGAACAATGAGAGGACAAGAGGACATGGCCTGAAGTTGAACCAGGGGAGGTTTAGGTCAGATCTCTCATTTCTTTACTGAGAGAGTCGTTAGGTGTTGGACTGGTCAGCCCAGGATGGTGGTAGAATCACCATCCCTGGAAGGATTTAAAAACCGTGTAGTAGAGATGATCCTGCTCTGTTGCTGTCAGCATTGTCCTGCAGTCTGCTGCCTCCCTCTTCTACTGCTCCCTCAGCTGCACGCCCAGCCTGGTGTGCAGGAAAAGTGTCCAGGATCCCATCCTGCCACATCCCTTTAGGAGGGTGTCATAATTGGAAATACTTTCCTGTTTTTTCCTTATTTGGAAAAAAGCCTTCATGACGCTGAAACAAAAATGTCAAATTTTGGATGGGATATGAAGCTGTTCATGAGCTTACTCCATTTTGTTCTCCACGAGAAGCTGGAGAAAGCATCATTGGTCTGATGGAGCGTGGAAAATTAGGGCAACTTGACCCTTCCTACTTGGTGATGGCTGTGCTGGGTCAGGTAATGACAGATGAAATCTAATTTCCAGTAAAATCTTATCTTGCACTCAGTGTAGTTTTAATGTTTTTCACTGGTATGGAGGCGTTGATGGTTCTTCAAATGGTGGCTTTGACGGAAGCTCTTCCCGCACTCGGGACACTTGTAGGGACGTTCACCCCTATGGATCCGTAGGTGTTGGGTAAGACTCGAGCTGGCTGTGAAGCCCTTCCCACACTGAGGACACGTGTAGGGTTTTTCCCCAGTGTGGACATGTTGGTGATTAATCCAACAGGTGCTCCTGTTGAAGGCTTTCCCACAGTGAGTGCAGGGATACAACTTCTCTCCTGTATGGATGCGGTGATGCTGTGATAATGCAGAACTCTGGGCAAACTCCTTCCCACACTCCAGACACTTATAGGATCTCTCTCCTGTGTGGATGCGGCGATGCTGTGATAATGCAGAACTCTGTGTAAAGTCCTTCCCACACTCCAGACACTTATAGGATCTCTCTCCTGTATGGATGCGGTGATGCCGTGATAAATCAGAACTCTGTGTAAACGCCTTCCCACACTCCAGACACTTATAGGGTCTCTCTCCCGTGTGGACGCTGTGATGCCGTGATAAATCAGTACTCTGGGAAAACTCCTTCCCACACTCTAGACACTTATAGGGTCTCTCTCCTGTGTGGATGCGGTGATGCCGTGATAAATTAGAACTCTTGGAAAACTCCTTCCCACACTCCAGACACTTAAAGGGTTTCTCTCCCGTGTGGATGCGGCGATGCTGTGATAAATGGGAACTCTGGGCAAACCCCTTCCCACACTCAGAACATTTAAAGGGTTTCTCACCCGTATGGATCCGTTGATGCTGGATAAAAACTGATCTCCTTTTAAAATCTTTCCCGCAGTCAGGGCAGGTGTAGGACATGGTGCCTGTGTGATGGTGTCACCGTTGGACCAGATCTGAGCTGTCACTAAACTGTCCCCCGCAGTCAGGAGATCTCTGGGGTCTCTCACCCTGATGGATTTTCTGATGGTGGAGATGGGCTGAGCGGATCCTAAACCTTCTCCTGCGTTGCTCACCGGTGTCAAATTTCAATCCTGGATAGACTCATCAATTTTTATCCAAAATCACACTTTGACTGGAATCTTCCCTATCCTTCAGCTACCCAGAGAGGTTTTTCCCAAGATGGAGTCAGCCCGTGTTTGGGAAAGAAGCTCTAGTGTGCTAACAAAGTAGAGTTTAGGCTTTCTGTGGTGTGAGGGCAGGCAAAACCTACATCAATCCTACTGTGAGAGAAAATGGAGTGTAAGGTGGAATAGGAAGGTTACACATAGAGCTGGAAACCCAGTGATCATCCTTTACTTCCTATTTAGGATCTATGCTGGCACCCAAAACCCAAAGGGGCCACTGTGTGGGGCAGGGGGTGCTGGGGTTTTGAGCCACACCTGCCTTGAGCTGTGATGACCCAATTGTACTGACACTGCAAGAGGCAATTTAGGACTCTCCCATTGCTGTCTTAAATCTCTGGGGTGATTTGGGGGTCTTATAATTAAATCAACCCCTTTGGTATGAGTTTGGATTCTCTGTCACGGTCTCAAATCACACCAAGACCTTGGGATTCCCCTATTGCACCCACATTCAGGATGAGCTGTCATCCAGTGGGATGGCCAACCCCAGTGTTCCACAGAATGACCAACAGTCTCCCCGTAGAGCAGGAAGTTTGTCCAGATGACATTCAAGGTCCCTTCCAGCTCAAATCATTCTATGACTAAAGTGTGAGGAGATGGCTTGGCTCCTCAACCCTCTTGAAGAGGTTTTGGGGGTCGCGAATCTTACTGCCCTCACCCCAGGGATAAGTTTAGTTCCCCCCTCTCACCCATCCCCCTCCCTCCCCCATCTTGTGCTGCTCGCCCCCAGTTTGGGCAGTTCTGGGATAACCACCCCCCTCCCATCACCTCCCATCACCTCCCAGTACCTGCAGGGGGGGGCACAGCCCAGGCCGGTGGGGAGGGGGGCGATGCTCTGGCACTCACCAGTTGGGGGGTCCTGGCTGTGGGGCAGGGGGTGTGGGTGCAGCCCCGGGGTGGCGGAGAGAAACCTCCAGGGAGCTGCTCCACAATCACAGGAAGCAGCGGGGGGAGGAAGAAAAGGTGGGGAGGGGCCTCGGGGGGGAGGGACCAGACCCGAGGGGTGAGGTTGGAAGTTGGCAGGGGGGACACACCAGGGTTGTGTCCTGGGGGGCTGGGAACACCAGGCTTGTGGCATGGGCAGGGGGAGGGGACACATCAGAGCTGGGTGGTGCTGACCCAACCTCAACACAAAGCCCTCAGGCCCTGGAGATAAGAGGCTGTTAATTCACAGCTTTCAGGTGTAAACTCAGGGGGACAATGACCAACCCAGGGGGTACTGCCCTGAAGGTTCTTCTTTTCACTTTATTTCCATTTCACACTAAGCTTATTTCTGATCCTGGCACAGAATTAATTCTGAAATAATTTTTTCTGTTCACAGCACCGTGAGTTTTGGGAGCCTGCAGAGTCCAACTCTGCAGTCCAATAAAACAAGAGAGATCAGAGGCATTGGGTTGTGGTGCCAGGACTAAAACTGTGGCGGCTTCCAGAAGCTTCTCACAGGAGCGTCCCCTGTGGCCTCCCCTGCTTCCAAAACACCACTGCACTAAACCAAGATAGTTTAAAACTTGAATAGTCAGTTTTTAGATTAGATATTAGGAGGAAATTCTTTAGCATGAGGGCTGTAAGGTACAGGAACAGTTTGTCCACAGCAGCTTTGGATGCCCTCTCCCTGGAAGTGATCAGGACCAGGTTGGAGGGGGCCTGGATCAATCTGATCTCGTGGGAGGTGTTCCTTCCCATGCAAGGGAGTTGCAATTAGATGATCTTTAATGCCCCTCCCAACCCAAACTAATTTATGATTCTGGGTTAATTGGTTCCTCACTCCTGTTTGAAAGGGCAATGCTCAAAAATGTCATTCAAAGGGGCTTTTTGTTAGCAGGGGTCCCTCTAGCCTTTGGGTGGGTATATATAGTATGGTTATAGCTCATTAATATGTTAGTACAATGAATTTCACAACTCAGTATTTTTCTGCCCAACACTCAAGGCTGTGACCAAAAGAAGTTGTGGGGAGCTGTGGGGAGTGCTCCTTCCGATCACTCCCATCTCTCTTGAAGATATCTTTCAGGCCTATCTCAAGGGCAGGCTGTTGCCTACTTGGGATGTTTTTTCCCAAGAATTAGAACCTGGTTTTGTCTAATTCTTACTCTTTCACTGCTATGTGAGCCCTATTATTCTTCTGTGTCTCTCTCTCATTCTTCTTTATGTGATTTTCCCCAAAATTTTTCTTTCTTCCCATTACTAAATGGCATCAGGGCTGTGTGGTCTCTGCTCCCCTCTCCACTGGCTCCTGCTGCCCTGTCACTTGTATGGGGGGGATCCTCACCTCCCCTGCGTCCCCCTGGCACCGGGCTGGCCTGGCTCTGCCTGCTGCCCAGCGGTGCCTGGCTCTCCTGTCCCTGAGCTGGGCTCTCCTGGCTGCCAGGCTGGGCTTGGCTCTCCCCTGCATGCTGGCAGAGCTCTCCTCCCTCCCAACGTGGGCCGGGCTCTCCCTACTCCTGGGCTGGGCTTTCCATGCTCCCAGGCTGGGCTCGGCTCTTCCCGCTCCTGCCTCGGCTCCGGGCCTCCCCGCACCCCGCTGCAGCTCTCCCTGCTCCCCAAAGGGGCCACCTCTCCCCGCTCCTTGGCCAGGCCAAGCCCAAGGGTGGCCGGGTAAAGGCTGAGCCTCTGCCCCATGTCCTGCAGCAGCCCGGCTGCCCGCTGCCAGTACCAGAGCTCCCTGCCAGGCTCCAGCCTGGCGCGGCACCAGGGGCTGTGGTCCAGTTGCTGGCGGCTGAAGTCCCAGTGCTGGCCCACCGTGCCACCAGCCCTGCCACCCTCTTAGGCCTCCATGGCCATCTGCAGCCAGGAAGGGACACAGGGACACCCTGAGGGCCGGACGCAGGGCAGGGCAGTGGAGAGGAGCCAGGGAGCCAGCGCTGGCCCTGCTTCCCCCTGCCTGTTCTGATGCACAGTGCTTGCTGGGGGGGCAGGGGTCCCAACGTTCCAAACCCCCCACCCCTCCCGGGACCCCCATCATCCCACGGGGCCTCCTCAGGGCACTGCTTGGGCTTCCCCCAGCATCTCAGAACCTTTCAACAGAGAGCCTCAACAGAACCTTCTGCCTGCTGGTGGTGATACAGTGACCATTTCTAAAGTCACCTTTCCAGGCACAGACTGTCCAGACAAAGGCCATTCCCATTCCTCTCCATTTGTCCCCTTCTCCTACTCTTTATTCATCCAGGTGCCTATCACCTGGACTGCTGCATTGAGTAAGAATGGTGGGGACGAGAGGTGAGAAGTAAAGTTGTCCACACAGTGTCAGACCACAGGGAACTTCTTTCACCTTTTATCTAAACCGAAAATTGTGAGATGATCTGTTAAAATATTAAATGAAAACACAACAAGAAACCAAAAAAAACCCCAGAATCAGTTTTCATTAATCACAGTATGAAATGTTCCTCCTTAAGTGCAGTGGGAAAACCTCTCCAATTAGCTGTACAAGTCTTGAAGATGTGAAGAATATCCCATGGAGAGCCATGGCCCTTTAGTGCTCTCTGTATTTCACTGAGCCCCAGGGTGTGTTTGGAGCTGAGTCCATGATCCTCAGGTGCTGAGAGATGAATGAACAAACTGCTCCAGAAGTCAGAATGGAACCTGAAAGCACCTTGAAGCAGTGATTGGCCCCACTAGAGGACCATTGCTGCCAGAGCCTCTCCGTGGCCTTGTTAGAGCAGATCACTGGAGGCTATGATTGCAGGGAGGCAAAAATTCTGTATAGGTGGCTCTGAAAGCAAGGATTTTTCATTATTTATTTATTTATTAATGCAGCATTGAGGACAAACTCTGACCTCCAGTCGATGAAAAGGCAGAGCCCATGGCTCACTTGTAGTTCAGGACTCTTCCTACGGACAGTACAGTATGAAAATGAGTAATGAAAATTCTGACATGTCTTGACCTCCCCAAGAAGGGGAAAAGAAGTCCAGAGCATCAGGACAAAATTACTCCTGGTAGACCATGGCGGTTGATGCAGCTGCCATGTCTGAGGTGACAAAGCCCTTGGTCCTGCTGGGCCTTTCAGCCTTCCAGAGCCCTTGGCCACCTCTCCTGCAGGCTGCCCTACTGTAGCAAGACAAACCTTTTTTAGGGCACAGCGCTCCAAGGTCCAAACAGGTGTTCCAGCAGAAACACACGAATAGTGCTCTGAGTCTGATGCTCTCAGGGCTGACCAGCCTGAATCAGTGCTACTGCTCTGAAAGTGGCCAGCCTCTGGCTTCCTCAGGTGTGAGCTTTATTGGCCCCCTAATCCTGCTCATGCGCAGTAGGGGCCCGCCCTAATCAGGCACAGGTGGGCTTAACACGAGGTCATGCCCACTACCTGGCAATTAGTGCCACCTGGTTGCCTCATTTCACTACACCCTACACTGTCCATGCCTGCAGCTCCTTCTTTAAGCTGCTTTAAAGAGGCTTTAAACTGAAGGAGAAGGAGGGATTGCAATGATCACCCCTACAACTGATCTGGGATTAAACCAGTCCTGCTGACCCCGGGAGTCAAGCCTGGACTTTCCCAGGGCTGCCCTGAAGCCTTGGTGGTGACGTGAGAGTTATTGGGGGCGAGGGGGGAGGAACATGGTACGATTTTTCTATGTATTTTTATATATTTAGTATTTTTTCCTTTTTATCATTACTGTTTCATTAAACCTGTGTAGTTTAGTTTCCAACCCATAAGTCTCTCTCCCTTATTCTCTCTCCTTTCTTTATCAGGGTGGGGAGGGGCATTAATACAGAGATTTTGTCATTTGGTTAATTGGTGGCCCAGCATTGAACCCTGACAGATTTATTGGCGCCCAACGTGGGGCTTTAAGCTAATTAGCTCAAGCCCAGTTCAAATTTCAACTCATTTATATGAAAAGTTTGAATTTTGAGTCCAGTGGGAGGATACCCAGATTGCTCCACTGAGTGGGAATCAAACAATTTTCTTTGGAAATTTCACAGGGTTGGAAATTAAACCAATCATGCTGCACCTTTGGTTCTCAGGGTGTGTGATCTGTGGCTTTTTATCTGGGATTAATGTTGCTCTGTGGTTCATTCCTGGTAAGAGCTGCTTAAGAACCGTAGTTGTGGTATGGTCTTCAACAGTGTGTACATGGTACAATGGTTTTTCACACAGCTAGGAGATACACATAGGATACACATTTCATGCCCATTGGACATATCCCTATAAAGAGGAAATAGACTGCCCACAGGTCAAAGCACCCACACTGGGATAAGCTCTCAGGTATCTGAAAGAATTGGCTGTACGAGATGTGATCTATACCATGATGAGACTGTAGATCCTTATCACATGCCATGCCCTAAGCCTGTGAGGCAAAGGTTTGTGCATGCTGCACCATCCCCATTTAACCCTACCCTATCAGTAATGTTATAGGTTCCAGCCTGGGCCATGGCCAAGGTGAGTCCCTGTCAGGGGCAGACCCTGGATTTGTCCTTCTGGTATGTCCTGAGGCTCCTGCCCATCCGAGCTCCCCTCCTGTGCCCTTTCCCTGAGCACAGAGCCCTGCAGACCCCTTCAGTACAGACTCAGGCACAGAGGGTGTTGAGTCCCTCAGCCCAGCTCTGCTGCTGGTATCAAATCCCCACCTGTCCCTACTCTGGCTTCCCACGGGGAGTTTCTGACCCCACTGAAACCTCCCACCCTCAACTGAAAAGGTCATCCTGGGATGCTCTCCCATTGTCCCACGGGTGAATAATTCACACAGATGTTAGAAATGACTTTGGATTAATTTTTATTTTTTGGGTTTTGAATTGTTCCTATAACAACCTGGCCATTCATGGCCTAGAAATGCCAATTCTTTCTTTGTATGGAAGTGTTGGGGACCAGGTCAGATTCCAATATGGTCCCTCAGGGGTCTATAACAGGACCAGTCCTGTTCAATATCTTCATCAGTGACACAGAGAGTGGCATCACGTGCACCCTCAGGGAATTTGAAAGTGACACCATGCTGAGTGGGTCACGTGAGACACTGGAAGGACAGGATGTCAAGTAGAGCAGTTTTAGTTAGTGGAAAATCAAGGACTCTGAGTAAGTGTTAGAACAAATCTTAAAACAGAACCCGGTGAGACAAAGAACAGACATTTATGAGTTTTAGCAATACATATCTAAACATTAATAAGGAACATAACCATGAATGACAAGAAAAAGAGAGGGAACAATAAACCCAATAGTTACAGACAAAAAACAAACAATCAAATCCCCCCCCCCAAATAAACAAAAGAAGGCAATAAGATATTGTGAGACTCATTTGTGGAGATCGGTGATGAATTTTTCATTGTTGAAAGATGTCAATGGAATAATTTTACAGAGAGAACCCTTGAGCTCCTGGTTCCTCATGCTGTAGATGAGAGGGTTCACTGCTGGAGGAATCACCGAGTATAAAAATGACACCACCAGATCCATGGAAGGGGAGAAGACGGAGGGGGGCTTCAGGTAGGCAAAGATGGCAAAGATGGCAAAAACACCCAAAGATGGCAAAAACACCCAAATGATAAAGAGGCACTGACCACAAGAAGCCCAATTTCCCTGCGGTAGGAGTGTGAGCAGGAGAGCTTGAGGATCTGGGGGATTTCACAGAAGAACTGGTCCAGGACATTGCCCTGGCAGAGGGGCAGGGAAAATGTATTGGCTGTGTGCAGCAGAGCAGTGAGAAACCCAGTGCCCCAGGCAGCTGCTGCCATGTGGACACAAGCTCTGCTGCCCAGGAGGGTCCCGTAGTGCAGGGGTTTGCAGATGGCCACGTAGCGGTCGTAGGATATGATCGTTAAGAGAGAGAATTCTGCTACTATAAAGAAGGCAAAGAGAAAGAGCTGTGCAGCACATGCCTTGTAGGAGATGTCCGTGCTGTCCCAGAGGTAACTGGCCATGGCTTTTGGCAGAGTGGTGGAGATGGATCCCAGGTCGAGGAGGGAGAGGTTGAGGAGGAAGAAGTACATGGGGGTGTGGAGGTGGTGGTCACAGGCGATGGTGGTGATGATGAGGCCGTTGCCCAGGAGGGCAGCCAGGTAGATGCCCAGGAAGAGCCAGAAGTGCAAGAGCTGCAGCTCCCGCCTGTCTGCAAATGCCAGGAGGAGGAACTGGCTGATGGAGCTGCTGTTGGACATCTGCTGATTCTAAAAGGCATGGGGAGCTGTTTGAGGAGGAAACACAATAATTCAGGACACAATTCTCTGAAAAATGAGACCCACTTCCCATTCCAAATCTCCATCCTACACACCAATTTTTCTAGGAGTTCTTCCCTAAAGCCCATGGCCACAACCCTGCTTGTTGATTGCGGGAGCGGCAAAGAAAACGCGTGCAACCAATATGGTTGATAAACGGACTTCTGGTTTATTGCGCAGCAACTTTTGCTTATATAGTGCTTCCGTGACCACACCCCAGCCACCAACATAACTTTTTATTGGACACCCGGTGTGTTTACCTGTAGCACAGCGAATCCCTGGTGCAGGTAGCACCGGAGTATGGGCCGATCTAATTGGCCTCCCAAACATGGGGTTGGGCATAGCAAAGGGGTCGTACCTCCTACCTCTTCGAGAATATTCAGGAATATTCTCCAACATTCTCCGAGCCTTCCTAACATTCCACAACATTTCCCCCCTTTTCTTTTTGCACAAGCCCATGTTTGGTTTAAAATTTTGCAGTGCTAATTTTCAAACAAATACAGTGCAAATAACAAAAACGTGCAAAACTTAAGAATACATTCAGTAATATAGTGCCTTTTTAAAACAATCTAGAAACTACTCAAACCACTTAATTAATGAATCAAATAGATTGATACATTCAATGTTATAATGCCCTTTTGAAATAATCTAAAAACTATTCAAACCACTCAATTAATGAATCAAACAAATTGGTTAACAAGTTATCAAACAGATTTCGTTGTCTTCATCAAGTAAGAATCGACTTCGCATTAATAACATGTCTCTATTTCATACAATCATTCATACTCACACACTCTTTAACAGAGCTCTGTTCAATATTAGGAAGGTCTGGCGTCCACTAATGCAGAGAGCCAAAAGAAGGATAGGAGAGACTTATCCGACGAAATGTTGTCGGGGGGCCCCTATAAGCGTCTCCAGGTCCCACCGGCTCATAGCATAACGGAGTCCTAGGACCTTCATAGTTGCCGAATTGTGTTAAATTTAAGATTGCAACATTCAACCACCACACTCACAACGGGCGAAGTTTTTTTTTTTTTTTTTTTTGTTTTTTTTTTTTTTTTTATAGAAAAGCAGTATGTATTAATCTTACTATGTACTATGTCCTTTTTCTTTTCTCTTTTTCTTTTTCTCTTTTTCTTTTTGATTGATCTTGTAACTTCTTAATATACTTTTTATGTAACTATTCACAACCTTTTAGTACTTAATAGAGGTCCATGTCCTTGTACCTCAAACCATTCTTCAACAAAACCTTTATCTTTTTCATAATATTAACAGCTTTGGCAAATAACTTCTTAAGTATTACTTACATACAACTAAAACACATTACAATTATCAATATAATACAAAGTACGAGTAAACCAATCTTACATAAACCTTGAGGCCATCTGGTGAGGCCAAACCAATTGACTAATTCAACTATACCAAAAAATACTACATCTTGCTTGATATTTTGAGTATGTTCTACTAACTGTTGTATCTACTTATGTATCAATTTAGAGTGATCACTCAAGTTCATACCACACATACCATCAAAATCTTCATAACCATGGCCATGAGCTAAAAACAAAAAATCAATAGCAGCTCTGTTTTCTAATACTGCATGTTGTACAGAAGATAAATCATCAGCTAATTCAGATAATACCTTGCTGGTATCACTAGCACACTTTACCACCCAACAACTCAACTTCTTCAGGTTCCGATGTGCACGAGCGGCAGCTGCTCCCGGCAAAAAATAGAAGTAACAATCACCTGTCATTTGGACCAAAGGTTAACATCATCATCACATCTCTGCGCTAGTATTTGGGCCAGGCCTCGCTTCCACCGCACACGATGGGTACTGTTCGGGTGTGCGTGAGGCATAGCTAAGCTCAGTTGACCAATGGTGCAAGGCCCTCCAACGGGATGGGATGGTATACCTAGCCATGCCCAATCTCCGCAAATTAAAAAGTACCCTGATGGTAATTTCCTAGGCAGCTGTGTCCCAGGCGATGGGTTAGTAGCACCACGGAGGGTGTAGTTGCACCACTGGCTGAAATTGCCCATTGGGAAAACATTGGTAGTAGCGCATTGTCTCCTCATGACTTCTGTGCAATCAGTGGACAAGCTACTCATCCAGAGACAATAAGTGGCATTTAGAGAGTCTATAAGGCACAATTCTTGGGGATTGGGCCCAGCGGGCAGACCACTAACCCAAGTGTCGTAGTCACTTAAGCACGCAACTAGACTGGCCTTGGTGGAACATAGACTCTCGGTGTGACATTGCACTTGTGTGTGGTTCATTAGTGCTTGAAACATTGGCCACGTCTCTTCAGAGGCTGGTACACCAACCAAATATGTAACAAAAGGCGATTGGGGTGGGGTTTTTCTTGGGGTGGGTTTTTTTTTTTTTTTTTTTTTTTTTTTTTTTTTTTTTTTTTTGGTTGGTGTCATAGACTGGCACAAAAGGAAATGGTGTTAAGCTGACGCACAAGGGTAACCCAGACATTCTGTCAAGGGTCGAAGTTCATGAAGGCAAAACAATCAAAGTTTAAAATGACAATGAAACCTATGATGAAGTCAACACGGCAGTTTCTATCTTTGAACATGTTGAGCACTTAATACGGTTGTCTCTGCTCTTGAGCTTATGCTTTCAAATTTGGCGGAGCAGGTGCTGGCTGAGTCCGCTTGCTGGGAACCTACAAGGTACCTGTAAGGGTGGAAACACACGTGACTTTTGCCTGAATATATAACCTCTGCTGGTCTTTGCCATACACCCGTGGTGGGGTCTCTGTAGGTCACTGTGGGGGCTTCTGAAGAGTCAGCTTGTTGGGCTATCTTTTGGTCCCCGAATATGCACAGATAATTCAAGACAAATAGAGTCTTTGAATAATCGCTCCTGTGGGTCTTGTAAATCTGTGAATTTCGTCAGGTAGTCTTTTAATGTTTGATTTGCCCTCTCTACTATAGCTTGACCTGTTGGCGAGCGGGGAATGCCTGTAATGTGCCTGATTCCCCACTTTTGAAAAATCGAGCTAACTTCTCGCTAGTATATGCCGGTTCATTATCAGTCTTTATCTGCTCTGACACACCCATGACAGCGAAACAAAGGATGAGAAGTCGCATCACTTGCAACGCTTTCTCACCAGACTGAGCTGTAGCCCAAATAAAAATGACTATAAGTATCAACAGTAACATGAACATGTTTAAGCCTTCCAAATTCTGGTACATGAGTGACATCCACTTGCCATCTTTCATTTGGACCAAGATCTCGGGGATTAACTCTGAGGCCGAGACCAAGTCCCTTTTGGTTACACTGTGGGCAGGCTTTTACAATGCCTCTGGCCTCATCCATGGAAATCTGGAAGTGATGATGGGAGTCCTCTGGCGTTCTGGTGAAAGGTAGCATGCGCATTCCTTGCCTTAGTAAATTCGTCCATGGGTACAGATAGCGAAAACAATCTGTCTGTTCGGGCATTGCCTTCTCCTAGGCCGTCAGACCATTGGTGACTCCGAATATGAATGATAGCATAAGGTTGATCTCTCTGTTGTATGGCAGTCCGCAGCTGACAAAATAAGTCATTTAATCGCCAGTTTGCGACGTCTTTGAGATATGCGTCCTCAATTCGCTGTACAACTCCCACAGCATAAAGGGAATCTAAGACAACATTAAGACGCACATTCAACCAACGTGAAAAGGCGTAAACAATGGCTGCCAACTCTAGAGTCTGTAGGATATCGTCCTCTTGTGAGGACAGGAGTTCATGGCACCATTGCTCCTTATCTTGCCAAGTCACTGCGGCTGGTTGTGAACGTTTTCCTGCATCGGTAAAAACCGTTAGTGCATCTTGAAGGGGTTCCTCAGATCGTTTTGGAACAGGAATCCATTCATGCAGGGACATCCACTTTAACACAGTAGATCGCAAAGGGGAGAGATCAATGGCTTGCGGTGCTTCTAGGAGACTTGACTGTAGGTCTGGAGAGTGCTGCAAATACCAGTCCAACTCTCCTTGCTTCATTGGAAGATAAATTGTGCTAGGTTCATCTCCAGTAATTTGTATAATACGGGTTCGGCCTTTACAAATTAGAAGGGCCAATACCTCAATCTTTGTTTGGATTGTAGTTTTTGGCTGTAGTGGTCCGAAGATCCATTCTAAGACACGGATATCAGCAGACCTAGTCTCCCCCTTTTTCTTTTTGGACTGCGTGAGAGCTCCGAGTAAATGTTGTTTTCCCGTAAGGATGGTTAAGTCTATGGGTAAGTTTACATCATGGCGATCCACGGAGCACTGAGGTATTGTCAGGCCAATTTCAGTTATGGCCTGTTGTTGAGCTGCCGAAAGAGTAACAGGGGAGGCAGGATCGGTGCCTTTAAGAAATGGTCGTAACGATTCTAGATGATCGTTTGTTATACCGATCACAGGGTGTAACCATTGAACATCACCTAGGAATCGTTGTACATCATGTAAGGTATTAAGAGTCAAATAGAGAGCAGCTCTTTGAGGTCTAACTTGTGACTCAGTAATATGGCATCCTAGGTACTTCCATGGTGGTGTACGTTGTATCTTTTCAGGTGCTATTTGGAATCCCTGGTGACTTAGCTGTTGTGTTAAAAAATGTTCCTGCTGCTCGGTAAACAGGTCTTGTTGTGCTAATAGGATGTCATTCATGTAATGATAAATTAAGGCATCTGACCATGCTTGCCGTACTGGCAATAATGCTGCATCTACAAACAATTGACACAAAGTTGGGCTGTTTTCCATGCCCTGTGGGAGCACTGCGCACTCAAATTGTGAAGCAGGGGCTTCTCTGTTAAGGGCTGGGAGTGTAAATGCAAATTGCTTTGTGTCTTGTGGGTGTATGTGTATGATGAAGAAGCAGTCTTTTAGGTCTACTATAAGTAGATGCCAACACTCTGGAAGCATCGCAGGGTTAGGCATTCCGGGCTGAAAAGCTCCCATTGCTTCCATCTGGGAATTAACTGCACGTAAATCATGTAGTAAACGGTACCTGTCAGACTTCTTTTTAATTATGAAGGTTGGAGTATTCCAAGGGCTAGTTGATGGTTGTATGTGCCCTTGCTTTAGCTGTTCTTGTACTAAGATGTGTGCTTGTCTGAGGCTTTCTCGCTTCAGCGGCCACTGCTCGATCCATATTGGCTGTGATGATAACCATGTCAATGGGATCGGGAAAACCCAAGGAGTGACTGCCAATAAAAACGATCTCTCGTGATCAGGCGTGCTCCAATCTGGCTTAGTATGTCTCGACCAACAAGGGCCTGTACGTTTGTGGGCATGATGGTGATGAATCGAAGAGACGGCTGCTGCATCAGTTAATTGTTGTGTCAGGACTAGCTGGGCAATTCGAGTTCCTTTTAGAATTACCATAGGTGGTGTCCAAATCATAGCTACAATACAGATTTTTCTAGTATAGTCACTGTCTATTGCTCCTGGCAAGACAAACAAACTCTTAAGTCCAGCAGACGACTGTCCTAATAAAAGGGGTCCACATGGCTTTTCTTGATATTTCACTGGATCGGTGATACCTGTAGGGATCTTTTGGCGCTTGATGTCACTGCGAGTCACATCTACTGCGGTTGCCAGGTCCAGCCCGAGGCTTCCACTGGTTGCTGGTTGGAGGGAGGTGGGTGGCTGGAATTGTTGTTGGAGGGAAGTGGGAATTGGCTGGTTGTCGAAGGGAGGTAGGGATGGCTGGTTGCTGAAAGGAAGTGCGGGTGGATGATCACTGGAGGTAGGTGGGGGTAGCTGATTGTTGGAAGGGAGTGGAAGTGGCTGGTTGATGGAGGGGAGTGGAAGCGGTTGATTGCTGGGAGGGAGTGGGAGTGCCTGGTTGCTGGAGGGGAGTGGAAGTGGCTGGTTGCCGTTGTTTGAAAGGGTCCACACTAGAGCCGCAGTTGGGGTCTTTGTGCCATGGCTCCTCGCGCTCCTCGATCCATTTCCCTGGTATCTGCAGACTTCGGTAGCATAAGTGTTCGTATTACAGTGTTGACACCAGACTGTGGCTTTGTGACAATGCCTTCGAAAATGTCCAGTGTGTCCCCAGCGAAAACATTTGTCGGTTGATCGTTGCGGCTGTCTGGCGTCGGCAGGACGTAACGGGGCTAAGGCTGCTAAGGCTTGGTGCTGGATTGCAAGAGCTTGCTGGTGTGCTTGCTGTTGGGCTAAAAAGGCTTGTTGTTGGGCTACAAGAGCTTGCTGCTGGGCTTGCACCATACCTTTCCCTACATCTTTTATTGCCTCAATTAGCATTGCCTGAGTCCCTACTGGTACTCTAGATAACTGTTCCAGCATCTCCTCAATTGATGCTTCTGATGGCATGGAGGAAATTATATTTTTCGTGGGAGTATTGCTATTGTCTAGGATACACTGACGGAGCAATGTAGTTTTCATTTGATCTGGTACACAAGTCTGGTTGATGGCATCAGTGAGTTTATCTACAAACTGTGAGAATGGCTCATCTGTGCCTTGCTTAATTGACATATGAGATGGGACAACTGATGTAGTTCTAACTTTACTTATAGCTTCTCTCACAAATCTCATAAACTCTCTTATTATATGTAGGCCTAACCTTGCTTTTGCCTCAAAATTAGCATATAGTCCACAACCCATAAATTGATTTATTATTATCCCATACAGGGGGTCATTTTGTTCTCTAGAAATGTTTACGAATCTGTGACATAATGTTTGCCAGTGGGCTCGCCATAGCAGTAAAGGTGATTGAGTCATGATCATTCTCATAATTCCTTTTATATCCTCTGGGAGCAACAGTCCTGAGCCCCAGATATAACTTATCATTTACTTAACTAGTTCACCATGCAACTCGCATTCATTTATGGTAGTTCTTAATTGTGTTAGCAATTTCTAATTTAAAGAGTGATACTGCAACTCCACATTTCCGTGATTAGCTTTTGTATATATGATCGGGAAAACTTGTGGCAGGGTATCTAAAACTGAGGAAAAATCATAATCTTTATTATTAAGGGCTTGCTCATGCATTTGAGATCAATTAATCGTTAAGGTGCGGTAGTGCCGTGCAGCAGGCTTTTATTTCTGAAAAGCGGCTGCTTGCGGCGGGGGAGGGAGGGGGGGGGGGGGGGGGGGGGGAGGGAGGAGGAAGGAGGGAGGAGGGAGGAGGGGAGGGGGGGCTGTCTCGGAGGAGGGAGAGGGGAGGGAGGAGGAGGGGTGCTGCGGGCCGGGAACGTCCCCGTCGGATGATGTACGGCGTAGGGGTGGGGCCGAGGGCGGGGCCCAATGGAGGTCGGGACCAGCCCTGGAGCCACCCCCGCCGGATGACACGGGACATAGGGTTTCCGGACTCTGATTCAGTCCGCTTCCGGCTCTGCAAGTGGTCACTTCCGTCCCGTCCGCACATCCCGAGCCACATGGCTCAAGATGGCCGGCACAGGCCACATCAGAGGGAGGGGAGGGGGGGGGGGGGGGGACACAGCGAGTTGCATCGGAACTTCACTGGAAATTTTGAGCAAGCTGTACAACTATTTCGTCTCCCGTTGGGGGACAGGGATCGTAATCAACTCCTAATTGATGCAAATCTGGTATCGGCTGCCCTTTTAAGGTTGCCGAAGCTACAGCGGCGATTTTCTTCTCTGTGTGATAACGGTGCAAGCAAGTAATCATTGTATGCTACGGTTTCATTAACTTACGAGCTGTCTTATCCTCTTCTATTACCTTATACCACAAAATATCTCCTAAACTTTTCTATTCTTTCTCATCAAATAAGTTAGCAGGGTCAGTAAAAAACTGATATGTGCGGCCGCCGGATCTTTTCTAAAATCCACATCTTTTATGGCACGTTTCTATAAGAAACTAATAAAAAAGGTCTAGAATAAAATAGAAATATAAAAAGTCTAGGGCTACTTCGTTCTCTATTTTCTGCGCGCTTAACTATCCCTTTATTATTTTGGTGCAGCCTTAATCCGAGGCTTTTATGGGCTTTTTACAACTTTTTATAACTAAGAACCGGTAGCCCTTCCCCAGCAGCAAACAAACTCGTTCATTTTTCTTTAAGTTGCGAATCACCTCTCTACGCCTGCGTCGAGAGGAATTTATTGCCATCCGAAACGTTGCTTTTTCGGTGCTTTCTTGGAGCCCCGTTCTCAGCCAAGTTTTTTTTTTTTTTTTGATTTCAGCGGTTTTACCTGCCGAGCTGCGATTGGTGCTATCGATGGTTCGGTCCTCCACCAGGCGTCCCTAGTGAAGATCGGTCTTCTGCAGGATTTGCCTGTTGATTTCGAAACTTTTCAGACTTTTTCAAGGCTCTTCAGACTTTCTGATTGTTCAGGGCCTGTAGCACGGTTCGGGCGCCAGTTGCGGGAGCGGCAAAGAAAACGCGTGCAACCAATATGGTTGATAAACGGACTTCTGGTTTATTGCGCAGCAACTTTTGCTTATATAGTGCTTCCGTGACCACACCCCAGCCACCAACATAACTTTTTATTGGACACCCGGTGTGTTTACCTGTAGCACAGCGAATCCCTGGTGCAGGTAGCACCGGAGTATGGGCCGATCTAATTGGCCTCCCAAACATGGGGTTGGGCATAGCAAAGGGGTCGTACCTCCTACCTCTTCGAGAATATTCAGGAATATTCTCCAACATTCTCCGAGCCTTCCTAACATTCCACAACAGTTGATGTTTATGTCTGCAGCAGGGACTCTGTTCACTGGCTGCCAAGAAGTTTTCCCAGCCCTGCAATGGGGGCTTCATGGGAATGGTGGGGACAGGGACCAATATCAGAGTAGAAATTATTCATATGCAATCATTGGTGATGCCAAAGCCTTGCATGTTCTGTGCTCTCTGCATAAAAGAGCCTGCAAAACAGAAGGCAGTTTGAGAGGTTTGTTTTTTATAGCTCCCCCCATCTCCTCTGGGGAGTGTTCTAGGGGATCAGAACCCCTCAGCATTGCTGCAGCACTGAGGCAGAACAGAGTGAGCAAAGAGCATTGCCTGGAGCTGCATGCAGAGAAGGGGGAGCTGGGCTGTGTCTCTGCCTCTCCCTGCTGAGAGCAGAGGGACCCAGCTCAGAGCACTCAGTGTCTGACCCTTTCTCAAGGTCTCAGCACCCCGTTTCCAGCCCAGGACACACCAGGCTCATTGTGCCCCCTGGAAGGCAGCTCCCAGCTTGGACAGACAGCCCAAGGAGACAGCCCAGGGATGGAATGAGGGCATCTGATGAAGGGAGGTCAGCTCCCTGCCCAGCCTCACTCAGACTGCACTGCCCAGAGCTTCCCAGGGCAGAGCACAGCTGGACACCTGGGAGGTGGGCACATGGCAGCACATGGCAGATGCACTTCAGCTCTCCTGTGAGCAGATGGAGGAGGAGGTGCCCAACACCCCAGACCCCACGGGCTGGCTGAGGGCTCTGCTGTCACACAGACCCTGATGAACCTGGGAAGCTGATGCTGGATGTATCTGTAGGGTATCTGAGCAGGTATGAAAGCACTGGATGAGGTTCCTAGCACACAGGAGGGTGATGGTGTAGGGACTCAGAGCCCCTGATCTCACCTCCCCAGATGAGGTTTCCTCCCACCTTAAAAAGACAGAGAAAAGTGGAAGTACAGCCTGAGGAAAGCCAGGTTTCCCAGCAGTAACCTGAACCCTCACTGTGCATATGAAAATCCCCCCAGAAAAAATCTGGGTATGATTTTGGATTCAAGAGCAGTGTTGTCCCACAGAAACGTCACAAAACCAGAAGGACCCTGCGCTGTGCTCCCTTGTCTCCTGCCAGCCACAGCTTCTGCCAGCACCAGGGAGCTCCCCGGGCAGGCTGAGAGCTGCCCCTGGCAGGCAGGCAGGCAGCAGAATCCCTGCCCCAGCACACAGCTCCTGGGCTGCAGGACCCTGCTCTGAAGGACAGCCCTGGGCACCCCTGCCTGCACACACCCCCTCAGCCCCTGCAGCCATCCCCAGCAGAAGGCAGCCCCATGGCCTCTCCCTCTGACGCTGCTCCAGGACAGCCCTGCTCTGCCAAACCTTTTCCTCCTGCCCACCAAAATCCTCCGCAAGGATCCCAGCAGCTGTGGCCAAGGCTGCCAGCTGGAGAAGGAAGACCCCCTCCAGGAAGCCCAGCTTCACTGCCCTGCAGCCAGAGACTCACCATGGCAGAGGCTGGGAAGATTTCTCTCTCCCCCAGCCCAGGCAGCTCTCAGCTCTCCTCCCAGCCCAGGCTGCCTTTCTCCTCTCTCTCCCTCCTCTCTCTGCCCTGCCCTGCTGCCTGCAGGCAGTGCCCTCAGCCCTGCTGCGCTCTGCAGAGGAGCTGCTCCTGCCCAGAGCTCTCTCTCTGCAGCACTCTCTGCTTGCCAGCAGCTCTCTCAGGCTCAGGAGCGTGGCCCAGCAGCACAGGACCAGCGCCAGACTTGGCCACTTGCTCAGCTCTCTCGGGGCTCCCTCCAGCTCTCCCTGGGGCTCCCCAGGAACCCAATGGGACACACACTGAAGTCATGGCTCATGTCCCCTCCCTCCCTCCTTTCCAGCACAGCCACTTCCCCTGAAGAGACACAACCTCTGCTTCTCCCACTCTCCCACTGGACACCCAGGCAGTGCCAGGGGGAATCTCCTTTCCCTCCTCTTCCCACGCAAGCCAGGGGTGACACTGGAGGTGCCAGGGCTGCTCCAACCTCAGTCATGGCAGCTGCTCAATTGAGTGGCCAAGCACAGCCCTGGGGGGCTACAGGAAATGTCAGGGCACTCCAGCACAACCACCTGCTGCTGGCACAACAGCACAGGACTGTCACATCCCATGGCCTGACCCAGACAACAGCCAAAGGAGATTCCATCTCCCAGGCCAGAGTTTCCCTTTCAGGGAAAGGTTACCCTCTGAAGGTAAATAAAAAGTGACAGCCTCCTTAGACTATCCAAATACCCATTGATCAGATTAAGATGAAAGGATACTCAAGGTCTATTTCTCTACAGTCAAAACATCAATTCTGTTGCTCTAAGAATTGAAGTTTATTTTCAAGTAATCTTTAGGGAACACAAATCACTCTCAAGTATGCATGAATATAGGTATTATAAAAGCACAAAAGTAGATACTTCAGTGTTCAGGCTGTGCAATCACAAAGGCTGATTGCTTGGATCACAAAAACCACATACTCAAATGACATCTCAACAATGCAATCCCCTCACCCCATGAGTCCACACATCACAAGGCACGATGATATCATAAGGCAATATCATAAGGCAATGATATCATGATGGCTACAAGCTTAGCATCTTCACTCCAGCTTCTTCAGTTCAGGCAGTGGTGATATGTATGATGTGCAGAGTCCTTGTTCTTCAAGCAGTGTCACCTCCAAAGCTAAGGGTTCTGTAGCAACATCCTTTGGACTTGATGTACCTGGGAATTTAGTTCTCAAAAACATTTTCTAATTCAATTGTTCAAGAGGTGCACTTTACAAATTGATGTCTTTTAGGACACTAAAAGGGCACCCAAAATCCGAGACTTTTTGGTGGCATTACATGCAGTAACATAATTCTCAATGTACCATGATCACAAACTTCACAGCAGTTGAGCATAACAAAACCAAATAAGAATGGAAAATCTACACAAATGCAGCACAATTATAAATGCAAAAAGAACTCATAATTAATTTTCTCTCAGCTTTGCTCCTTCTACAGATTTTAGCAACATTTTCATATCCCATTATCTTCTCTCATGGATAAGTTTTCCATAGTAACAACATTCCATTATCACATGTACCCTTGCCATACACACACCTACCTATGTTAGCCAGCCAGTAAATGTCCATGAGACTCCCTTAAAATATTGCTTATACATTTCTACAACTTCTGTACTTTTACTTCTGTAAAACCGTTGCATATATGTTTCTATAAACTACTACTTCTATTTCTATAAATCTACTGCTTCTCAAGAAATGAATCAATCAAGCAAGGAAGATGTTCTGGAGCTTTTCTTCCAGATTCTTGTCTACTGAGCTGTCACCAGCTTGTTCCATCCTCGTGAGAAACCATTCCAGATGTAATTCTCTTATTTCAGGAGACAGCTGACAGATGCCTTACTGCAGGCTGCTCGAGGTGTCCCATCACATCACCCCTGGTGTCACAGAGGTTTCAGGAGAGCTCATGAAGCATCCCTCCTGACAGGCAAGGAGCAGTAAAGCTCCTCTGAAGAGCTGTGCCAGCTCCTGGAGTCTGCAGGCATCTACAAGGTGGTGAAGGGTCTGGAGAAGAAGTGCTCTGAGGAGAGACTGAGGGAATTGGGAATGTGCAGTTGGGAGAAGATGAGGCTGAGAGGAGAGCTTCTTGCTCTCTACAACTCCCTGACAGGAGGTTGTGCTGAGGTGGGTGCTGGCCTCTTCTCTCAAGTGAACAATGAGAGGACAAGAGGACATGGCCTGAAGTTGCACCAGAGAAGGTTTAGGTCAGATCTCTCATTACTTTTCTGAAAGAGTCGTTAGGTGTTTGACGGAAGGTGGTAGAATCACCATCCCTGGAAGGATTTAAAAACCATGTAGTAGAGATGATCCTGCTCTGTTGGTGTCAGCATTGTCCTGCAGTCTGCTGCCTCCCTCTTCTACTGCTCAGCTGCACGCCCAGCCCGGTGTGCAGGAAAAGTGTCCAGGATCCCGTCCTGCCACATCCCTTTAGGAGGGTGTCATAATTGGAAATACTTTCCTGTTTTTTCCTTATTTGGAAAAAAGTCTTCATGACGCTGAAACAAATATTAGAAGTCAAATTTTGGATGGATCATGAAGTGGTTCCTGAGCTGACTTCATTTTTTTTTCCACAAGAAGATGAAGAAAGGATCATTGGTGTGATGGAGCTTGGAAAATGAGGGCAACTTCATACTTGGTGATGGCTGTGATGGGTCAGGTAATGACAGATGAAATCTAATTTCCAGTAAAATCTCTTCTTGCACTGGGAGTTGCTTTAAAGTTTTTCACTGGTATGGAGGCGTTGATGGTACTTCAAATGGGAGTTTTGACGGAAGCTTTTCCCACAGTGCGGACACTTGTAGGGACGTTCACCCCTATGGATCCTTAAGTGTTGGGTGAGATTCGAGCTGTCTGTGAAGCTCTTCCCGCACTCTGGACACTTGTAGGGACGTTCACCCCTATGGATCCATAAGTGTTGGGTGAGACTTGAGCTGGCTGTGAAGCTCTTCCCACAGTCAGGACACTTGTAGGGACGTTCACCCCTATGGATCCCTCGGTGTCGGGTGAGACTCGAGCTGGCTGTGAAGCTCTTCCCACAGTCAGGACACTTGTAGGGACGTTCATCCCTATGGATCCGTAAGTGTTGGGTGAGATTCGAGCTGGCTGTGAAGCTCTTCTCGCACTCGGGACACTTGTAGGGACGTTCACCCCTATGGATCCGTAAGTGTTGGGTGAGATTCGAGCTGGCTGTGAAGCTCTTCCCGCACTCGGGACACTTGTAGGGACGTTCACCCCTATGGATCCGTAAGTGTTGGGTGAGATTCGAGCTGGCTGTGAAGCTCTTCCCGCACTCGGGACACTTGTAGGGACGTTCACCCCTATGGATCCGTAGGTGTCGGGTGAGACCTGAACTTTCTCTGAAGCCCTTCCCACACTGGGGACACGTGTAGGGTTTTTCCCCAGTGTGGACATGTTGGTGATTAATCCAAGAGGTGCTGTTGTTGAAGGCTTTCCCACAGTGAGTGCAGGGATACAACTTCTCTCCTGTATGGATGCGGCGATGGCGTGATAAATGGGAACTCTGGGAAAACTCCTTCCCACACTCAGAACATTTAAAGGGTTTCTCACCCGTATGGATCCGTTGATGCTTGATTAAAACTGATCTCCACCGAAAATCTTTCCCACAGTCAGGGCAGGTGTAGGACATGGTGCCTGTGTGATGGTGTCACCGTTGGACCAGATCTGAGCTGTCACTAAACCGTCTCCTGCAGTCAGGACATCTCTGGGGTCTCTCACCCCAGTGGATTTTCTGATGGTGGAGATTGGCTCAGTGGATCCTAAACTTTCTCCCACATTCCTCACTGGTGTCAAACTTTTCTCCTGCATGGATTTCAATGATTTTCAAAATTACACTAATACCAAAATCTTTCCTATCCTTATGACACTCAGTGAGGTTATGCCCAGATGGAGACATCCCGTATTTCAGAAAGAAGCCATAGTATGGTGACAAAATAGGGGTTGGGCTTTTTTTGTTTTGGTGGCAGCCAAAACCTACATCAAACATACTGTAGGTGAAAATGGAATGCGAGGTGGAATAGGGAGAGTAACCATAGAGTTGGACACCCACTGATCATCCTTTACTTCATCTTTAGGAGCTACACTTGCAACCAAAACCCAAAGGGGCCATTGTGTGGGGCAGGGGGTGCTGTGGTTTTCAGCCACTCCTGGCTTGAGCTGTGATGGCCCAGTTGTACTGGACACTGGACACCGAACACTGCAAGAGGTAATTTAGGACTCCCCCACTGCTTGCTTAAACCCCTGGGATGAATCAGGGGTCTTATATCCCACCCAACCACTTCGATATGAGTTTGGGTCCCCTGTCATGGTAACAAATCCCACCATGGCCTATAGGATTCCCCTACTGCACCCACATGCAGGATGAGCTGCCATCCAGTGGGATGCGTTGAGGTCTCCTAAGGGAGTCCCCGATTGTGGCTTCTAAGCCCTGGGGTTATCAAGTCCCCTGGAAGGATTCTGGACTTGCCATCCTTATTGCTGGCTCGAGGGTGATTTGAGGGTCCCCAGTTGCAGACCCCAAACCCTTGGCATGACTTTGGGGTCCCCTATCACATCCCTGCCCACCAGTATTTATTGGTCTCCCCACATATTATTTTGAGGGAGATGAAATCACAGCTCTTCCACCCTCTAGATGAGTTGGAGTGTTGCCAATCGCACCACCCTCACCCCAGGGATAAGTTTAGTTCCCCCCTCTCTCCCATCCCCCTCCCTCCCCCATCTTGTGCTGCTCGCCCCCAGTTTGGGCAGTACTGGGATAACCACTCCCCTCCCATCACCTCCCATCACCTCCCAGTACCTGCAGGGGGGGCACAGCTCAAGCTGGTGGGGGGGGGCGATGCTCTGGCACTCACCAGTTGGGGGGTCCTGGCTGCAGGGCGGGGGGTGTGGGTGCAGTCCCAAGGTGGAGGAGTGAAACTTCCCGGGAGCTGCAGCGCGATCACGGGAAGTGCAGGGGGAGGAAGAAAAGGTGGGGAGGGGCCTCGGGGGGGAGGGACCGGACCTGGGGATGAGGTTGGAATTTGGAAGGGGGGGGGACACCAGGGTTGTGTCCTGGGGAGTTGGGGACATCAGGCTTGTGGCATGAGCAGGGGGAGGGGACACATCAGAACTGGGTGGTGCTGACCCAACCTCAACACAAAGCCCTCAGGCCCTGGAGATAAGAGGCTGTTAATTCACAGCTTTCAGGTGTAAACTCAGGGGGACAATGACCAACCCAGTGGGCTGTACTGAGGGTTCTGCCCTGAGGGTTCTTTCTTATCCTTCACTTCCACTTCACACTCATCTTGTTTCTGATCCTGGGTAGAATTCACTCTAAAATATATTTTTTCTGTTCAGAGCACCTCAAGTTTTTGGAGCCTTCAGACTCCAACTAAACCAGATCAAGGGAGATCAGAAGTGCTGTGTTGGGTTCTCTCCTGCTCGGGAAAGAGCGATACATGTGACCATGGGCTCAAATCCAGGGAACATGCTTTGAGCCTGCCAAGCCCAGTGTTCCACAGTATGATCACCAGGAGTCTCCCTGTATGGACTAAATGACTTTCAAGGTCCCTTCCAACCCAAATCATTCTATGATTGAAGTTTGGGGGCATGGCTTGGCTTCTTCCATGGCTGTCTTCCCCAGTGTGTCCAGTCCTACCAGGCAATGTTCTCACATCTGGGACCTCCTCCTCTACTTACCATGACTGTCACCTTCCCAGAGGAGCCATCATAATCATTGTTAATATTAGATCATTATTATTATGATGCTATTAAGACATTGCCTCATTGCAACCCTCAGGGATTCATTCATTCCCCCCTTTCCCCTCCAACAGATTCTCCAGTGATTCAAAAACTTTCTAAACTGCAAGGCTTGTCAAAAGGTATGTGAGCTTTGGGAATGATCACCTGACACCCCCTTCATCATTTCCAAGGGTTACACATTTTATCACAGAATCATCCCTGGAACTGCTCAAGGCCGGGTTGGAAGGGGCTTAAAGCATCCTGTTCAAGTGGGAGATGTCCCTGCCCGTGCAGAGGGTTGGAGCTAGATGATCTTTCATGTCCCCTAAACCCAAACCATTCTGCGACTCATGGTTCTACAAGAACAAAATTGAAGGTTATGGGATGTGTAAAATACCCCCATGAGTCTCATGAGGGGGATTTGTTGTTGAAAGAAAAGGGTTAACAGCCACAAAAGTTATTCCAAGCTTAAAAACCTGAAGGGCTGGTGTAAAGGGGGTGGGGAGGAGGGAATGGGAGGACACACTTCCTGACCTGATCACAAAACAAAGACCTCAGGAGCCTGGAGATAAGAAGCTGTTGAATCAGTGCTTTCAGGTGTAAATCAGGAGGACAATGACCAAGGCAGCCTTTACTGCCCTGAAGGTTCTTCTGTGTCTTTGGTCTGCACAGCAAACACTAAATTCTTCTCCAAAGGCTTTGGGGAAATGTCTCCTGGCACTTTTTCTGGGAAGATCTTAATAAACCAAATATCTCTGCTCTGGGTGGGGATTGGTTTTTGAACAGAGAGTGAAGAACCTGGATTTTGGGATCCTGAGGAACACTGAGGAAATATTTCGACTGAATCTGCGGCGACTGAGTTTGAATTTGATCTGGATATAAAAGGTGCTTAATTTAACACCTTTTAAGGGGTTAAATTTGTGAAGCACAACCAATTAAGGGGAAGCACAACCCCCCTGTAACATATGTTGATGAATTTGTATTCCTTAGCAGTAAAAGTCAGGAAAAGAATTAAACTGAGTAAGAAGTGAATAGGGGGCTAGGCAAAGCAGTTGAGACATGTAATTTTCCACTGAAACAGTGTGAACAATACAAGGCCCTGATGAGACTAACTTCTATCTCAAAGATAATTAAAAGTGTAGGTCCTGTTCTTAAAACAAGACACTGCCAAGGCTAACAAAGGAATGTGAACATCTGCACAAGAACAACATTGAAACAGGAAAGGATCTCAACAGATCAATTCCTGTGGGAAAAGGAGAGCAGGCCAAGTTGTTTGTGTGAATTTATCTAATGTAGAATTAGAACTTGTGATCATAACCGGTACAATTCAAGACTAAACCCAGAAAAGACCAGGCAAAGCAGTCCAAACTCGTAATTTTCCACTGTTTCAGTTAGGAGCAAAACAGCTTTCCACTGTCACAGTGAAAAGCAAAACAAGGCCTAACGAAGCTAGCTTTCTGCCTGAGAAATAATTGGGAGTGTAAATCTCGTTTTAGATCAAGGCACTGCCAAGGCCAGGGAGGCGCCAGCTTGGCCCCGAAAGCGTGTGAACATCTGCACAAGGAGAACATAAAGATGCCACAACCAGCAGATAAGAGGAAAGTTATGGCTGGGGCCCGATATCCATAGAACAACATGGAGCCACCTGGAATCAAGGCAGATAGAAGTTTAACCCTAAGAGGGACATATCCCCGAGAGAACAACTCCGCCCAGACTCCACCTGGTTCCGTCCAGACCCCGCCTGTTATGAATATTATAATTACCTGTCGTAATCTTATGAATATGCATGAAAGGCTGTATAAATACCCTAACCCTACCCCCCCGAGGGTGAACTCTCTGTCCAGCGTGAGCTGGGAGTTCCCCGGATCCGTGAATAAATACCTTTGCTGTTTAAAGACTCAAAACTTTGTCTCTAAACAGTTTATTCGGCCTTTTTGGGCTTCACTGGTTATATTGGTTTATACTGGTCTATACTGGTCTGTACTGGTTTTTACTGGTCGATACTGGTCTATACTGGTTTATACTGGTTTATAAAGGTTTATACGGGTCTATACTGGTTTATACTGGTCTTTACAGGTCTATACTGGTTTATGTTGGTTACACTGGTTTATACTGCTTAAACTGGTCTATACTGGTTTATACTGGTTATACTGGTCTATACTGGTTTATACAGGTTTATACTGGTATATACAGTTTATACTGGTCTACACTGGCCCATAGTGGTCTGTACTGGTCTATACTGGTTATAATTGTTTATACTAATTTATACTGGCTTGTACTGGTTTCTACTGGCTTATACTGGTCTATACTGGTTTATACTGCTTATATTCATTTATACTGGCTATACTGGGCTATACTGGTTTATATTGGTTTATAATGGTCTATACGAGTTTGTACTGGTCTATGCTGCTCTATACTGGTTATACTGGTCTATACAGGTCTATACCGGTTTATAGTCGTTATAGTGGTTATACTGGTTTCCATTGGTTTATACAGGTTTATACTGGCCTATACTGGTCAGTACTCATTTATACTGCTTATATTCTTTTACACTGGTTATACCGGTCTACACTGGTTATACTGGTTTATACTGGTCTATACTGGTCTATACTGGTCTATATAGGTTTATACTGGTTTTACTAATTAAACTGGTCTATACTGGTTTATACTGTTTATATTAGGTTGTACTGTTATATTGGTCTATACTTCCTCTACTGGTTTCTACTGGTGTATACTGGTTTTTCCTGGTTTCTAGTGGTCTATACTGTTTGTACTTGTCTATACTGCTCTATACTAGTTATACTGGTCTATAAAGGTCTATACTGGTTTATACTCGTTATAGTGGTTATACTGGTTTCTACTGGGCTATACTGGTCTATACTGGTTTATACGGCTTATATTCGTTTATACTGGTTATATTGGTCTATACTGGTTATAGTGGTTTATACTGGTCTATACTCGTCTATAAAGGTCTATATAGGTTTATACTGGTTTTACTGGTAAAACTGGTCTATATTGGTCTATGCTGGTATATACTGTTTTATACTAGTTATACTGGTTTATACTGGTTATTCTGGTCTATACTAGTTTATAATGCTTATAATGGTCTATCCTGGTTTATGTAGGTTTATACTGGTCTATACTGTTTGATACTGGTTTATTCTGGTCTGTACTGGTCTATACTGGTTTGTACTGGTTTATACTGGTTTATTCTCATCTGTACTGATCTATGCTGGTTTGTACTGGTTTATTCTGGTTTGTACTGTATTTATTATATTTATTATTATAATCTTATATATTTTAATATTACTTATAATAATAATAATAATAGTAATGTTTATAATATGTTATATACAATACATAATGATATATAATAATAAATATATAATATATATCATATATATAATTTGAAATAGATAATAGATAATACATAAAAACATACAAATATAATATATAATAAATCATATTATAATAAATCATATTATAATTATTATTTTTATTATATTTTAATATTTTTATATTATTACTTATTAATATACATTATTATGTATTATTATTTATATTATTATATTTATTTTCTAAAAATATATTTATTATTTTATTATTTATTCCTTATTTATTATATACTGTATACCATTATTATATAGTTTAAAATAACATTATTACTTATCATTGTATATTTTCATTTATTACATATATATATAGTAATATATATAGCATATATAGTATATCTATACTATATATATTATATAGTATATGTTTATAATATATATTATTATTATTAATATTTATTTTTAGTCATTATATGTGTATTATGTATTATATTTTTATATATTCATATTTATTATATATAATTTAAATTATTGTTATTAATTTATTATTACGTAATTTATCTGTTATATTTGTTATTATATATTATATGTATTATTCTATATCAATATTTATTGTTATTTGAGTTACTTATAATCATTTATTCCTATAATTTTTTATATTTATTATTATATATATCTTTCTCGTTTTATGTTTTTAATTATAATTTATTTAATAATTTTTTTAATTTACTTATTTTTATTTTTTTTTTATTTTAATTATTTATTATTTATGTAATTATTTTATGCATTTATTTATTTATTCTTTTATTTTAAGATTCTATTTACAATTATATAATTTTATTAATTTCAATCAATTTTCCTTTTTACTCTCCATTTGATTTCTCTGAATATTCCCCCCCCGCCCCTCATTTCCAGCTTTGGAGCCCTCAGTAGAGGGCGGTGAATAGGCGTTAATTGGGCAGCACTTTAATTGGGGAACTAAAGGGGGAGGAGGGGTTTGGTCACAAGCATCACTGGGGGGAACCGAGGGGAGAGGGGCACATGGGAACAACCTCATGAGGGGCAGCTCGTACTTAGCCTATGGTTGAGGAGTGTGTTGGATTGGCCACGTGTCGATGATTGGGCATTGCCTATGCAAGGCCTGTAAGGTCTTACTGGTAGCAACACTAAGGCTAACTAGAATCGCAAGGCATTACTGTTAGGCTAAGTACAATCAAAACTATATATAGTCATTGAACAACCTTGATAGGAAGCCAATAACCTTGGTGAAAAGCCATATATAGTCTTGTATCTTGTCTACACTGTCCTTGATTACTCTCCTGGGAGCTAATTACAAGCAAGCAAACAGGATATTGTGGTCATTAAAATGAGGATGTAATCCACGTGTGGGAATCCCTCGGGATTACCGAAGGAGGATTCACTTGTTTAATGCCAACCAACCATGAGCTTACTTTTGTAATATGCATGAGCTAATTAACGCAGTTAACCAATTGTAACACAAATAAATATGTATTATATAATTACAAGTGTATAAAAGAACGCCCTCAGATCAATAAAGTTGGCTCTGACTGATCATATTGATCGTGTGTCAACCCCTTCTTGCTACACCCCTTGATCACAATAAGATGAAATGAAACTCAAGGTCTATTTCTCTACAGTCTAAACATCAATTCTGTTGCTCTAAAAATTGAAGTTTATTTTCAAGCAAGTTCTAGGGAACACAAATCACTCACAAGTATGCATGAATATAGGTATTCTAAAAGCACAAAAGTAGATACTTAAGTGTTCAGGCTGTGCAATCACAAAGGCTGATTGCTTGGATCACAAAAACCACATACTCAAATGACATCTCAACAATGCAATCCCCTCACCCCATGAGTCCAAATATCACAAGGCATGATGATATCATAAGGCAATATCATAAGGCAATGATATCATGATGGCTACAAGCTTAGCATCTTCACTCCAGCTTCTTCAGTTCAGGCAGTGGTGATATGTATGATGTGCAGAGTCCTTGTTCTTCAAGCAGTGTCACCTCCAAAGCTAAGGGTTCTGTAGCAACATCCTTTGGACTTGATGTACCTGGGAATTTAGTTCTCAAAAACCATTTCTCATTCAATTGTTTGAAGGGTGCATTTGACAAACTGATGTCTTTTATGATAGGGCACTCCAAATTAGAGAATTTTTTGTAGCATTATATGCAGTAATTATGTACAATGATCACAAACTTCACAGCAGTTGAGCATAACAAAGCTAAATAAGAATGAAAAATCTACACATATAAAATTAGAAATACAGAAAGTCCCACTTTTGAGAATATTTTTCTTTATCTTCTAATTGAAATGGTTGATTGCATCATTTAATTTTAATTCCACCATTAACTATTATAATGATCAATTTTTATATTTTATTTCTGGTTGGAAATCCCCTTTTAATTTTGTCCCTAAGCCTTAAGATTCATCCTAAAGAGTACAAGTGGTATGCTACTTCTCTTAATTTCCACAATGTCTCAATCCAAGCATTGCACCTGGTGTCCCTTACTGCCTGACAAGGCAGAGGAGCTGAGTAGTCCCTGATCAAACAGGTGGATGCACACTGGAGTCCACTCCAGTCCCTCCTCCCTGTCACATGCAGGAAGACAAACCAGGCAAGGCAGTGCAGTGCAGTCCCATTCAGGTCACCTAAACCTTTGTTAAATCTGGGTTTCATCACCCAGTGTGCATTAAGCCAATCAAACACAGAGCTTAGATATTGGGTTTTTCCAACACTGAGCAGGGTTGGGTGCTGGGTGGTAATTCCACAAAGCCATCACTTTAACATCTGTAATACCTCAGATGTGAGGTGACAGTGAACCTCATCATTACAGATAACTCTGACACCACTGACTGACACAGAGTGAAAGGACATAATGCCAGATCACCAATTATAGGAGCAATTCTTTCTCTAGTAAAGAACCAAAACAGGCTTAACATACCTTCACTGCCTTAGTCTTTGTAACTATGTCCTTTGGATGACCTGCAGCACTTGTCTTTCTTTTCTGGCAGTCCAAAACCCTCTCATTAGTTTTTCTCATTTGACTCTGAGTAATAAGTTTTCCAAAAGAATTACATTCCTTTATCATATACACCCTTGCTATACCCACACCTACCTATGTTAGTCAGCTAGTAAATTTCCATGAGACTCCCTTAAACTATTGCTTCTATGATTCTACTACTTCTATTTCTCTAAAACTACTGTATATATGTTTCATAAAACATATTTTTAAATTTCATTAATATTTTAAATATTAAATTTTGTAAAACTACTGTTTCACAAGAACTCAATCAAACAAAGATGCTGTGGGGCTTTTCAGCCACATTCTTTTCACTGAGCTCTCATCAACGCTTTCAATCGTCTTGAAAAAAAATCCAAGTTGTAATTCTCTTACTTCAGGGAACAGCTGACAGAAGCCTTACTGCAGGCTGCTCGAGGTGTCCCATCACATCACCCCTGGTGTCACAGAGGTTTCAGGAGAGCTCATGAAGCATCCCTCCTGACAGGCAAGGAGCAGTAACACTCCTCTGAAGAGCTGTGCCAGCTCCTGGAGTCTGCAGGCATCTACAAGGTGGTGAAGGGTCTGGAGAAGAAGTGCTCTGAGGAGAGACTGAGGGAATTGGGAATGTGCAGTTGGGAGAAGATGAGGCTGAGAGGAGAGCTTCTTGCTCTCTACAACTCCCTGACAGGAGGTTGTGCTGAGGTGGGTGCTGGCCTCTTCTCTCAAGTGAACAATGAGAGGACAAGAGGACATGGCCTGAAGTTGCACCAGGGGAGGTTTAGGTCAGATCTCTCATTTCTTTTCTGAGAGAGTAGTTAGGTGTTGGAACAGTCTGCCCAGGAAGGTGGTAGAATCACCATCCCTGGAAGGATTTAAAAACCGTGTAGTAGAGATGATCCTGCTCTGTTGCTGTCAGCATTGTCCTGCAGTCTGCTGCCTCCCTCTTCTACTGCTCCCTCAGCTGCACACCCAGCCTGGTGTGCAGGAAAAGTGTCCAGGATCCCATCCTGCCACATCCCTTTAGGAGGGTGTCATAATTGGAAATACTTTCCTGTTTTTTCCTTATTTGGAAAAAAGCCTTCATGACGCTGAAACAAATATTAGAAGTCAAATTTTGGATGGGATATGAAGTGGTTCCTGAGCTGACTCCATTTTGTTCTCCACGAGAAGCTGGAGAAAGCATCATTGGTGTGATGGAGCTTGGAAAATGAGGGCAACTTGACCCTTCATATTTGGTGATGGCTGTGATGGGTCAGGTAATGACAGATGAAATCTAATTTCCAGTAAAATCTCTTCTTGCACTGGGAGTTGCTTTAAAGTTTTTCACTGGTATGGAGGCATTGATGGTTCTTCAAATGGGAGTTTTGACGGAAGCTCTTCCCACAGTCAGGACACTTGTAGGGACGTTCACCTGTATGGATCCGTAAGTGTTGGGTGAGACTCGAGCTGGCTGTGAAGCTCTTCCCACATTGGGGACACTTGTAGGGACGTTCACCCCTATGGATCCGTAAGTGTTGGGTGAGACTCGAGCTGGCTGTGAAGCTCTTCCCGCACTCACGACATTTGTAGGGACATTCACCCCTATGGATCCGTAGGTGTCGGGTGAGATTCGAGCTGGCTCTGAAGCCCTTCCCACACTGGGGACACGTGTAGGGTTTTTCCCCAGTGTGGACATGTTGGTGATTAATCCAAGAGGTGCTGTTGTTGAAGGCTTTCCCACAGTGAGTGCAGGGATACAACTTCTCTCCTGTATGGATGCGGCAATGCCGTGATAAATGGGAACTCTGGGAAAACTCCTTCCCACACTCAGAACATTTAAAGGGTTTCTCACCCGTATGGATCCGTTGATGCTTGATTAAAGCTGATCTCCACCGAAAATCTTTCCCGCAGTCAGGGCAGGTGTAGGACATGGTGCCTTGTGTGATGGTGTCACCGTTGGACCAGATCCGAGCCGTCGCTAAACCGTCTCCTGCAGTCAGGACATCTCTGGGGTCTCTCACCCTGATGGATTTTCTGATGGTGGAAATGGGCTGAGCAGATCCTAAACTTTCTCCTGCATTCCTCACTGGTGTCAAACTTTTCTCCTGCATGGATTTCAATGATTTTCAAAATTACACTTATACCAAAATGTTTCCTATCCTTATGACACTCAGTGAGGTTTTTGCCCAGATGGAGACATCCCGTGTTTCAGAAAGAAGCCATAGTATGGTGACAAAATAGGGGTTGGGCTTTTTTTGTTTTGGTGGCAGCCAAAACCTACATCAAACATCCTGTAGGTGAAAATGGAATGCGAGGTGGAATAGGGAGGGTAACCATAGAGTTGGACACCCACTGATCATCCTTTACTTCATCTTTAGGAGCTACACTTGCAACCAAAACCCAAAGGGGCCATTGTGTGGGGCAGGGGGTGCTGTGGTTTTCAGCCACTCCTGGCTTGAGCTGTGATGGCCCAGTTGTACTGGACACTGGACACTGCAAGAGGTAATTAAGGACTCCCCCACTGCTTGCTTAAACCCCTGGGATGAATCAGGGGTCTTATATCCCACCCAACCACTTCGATATGAGTTTGGGTCCCCTGTCATGGTAACAAATCTCACCATGGCCTATAGGATTCCCCTACTGCACCCACATGCAGGATGAGCTGCCATCCAGTGGGATGCGTTGAGGTCTCCTAAGGGAGTCCCCGATTGTGGCTTCTAAGCCCTGGGGTTATCAAGTCCCCAGGAAGGATTCCAGACTTGCCACTAAATTCTTCTCCAAACGCCCTTCAGGCTTTGGGGAAATGTCTCCTGGCACCTTTTCTGGGAAGATCTTAATAAACCAAATATGTCTGCTCTGGGTGGGGATTGGTTTTTGAACAGAGAGTGAAGAACCTGGATTTTGGAATCTTGAGGAACACTGAGGAAATATTTCATCTGAATCTGCGGCGACTGAGTTTGAATTTGATCTGGATATAAAAGGTGCTTAATTTAACACCTTTTAAGGGGTTAAATTTGTGAAGCACAACCAATTAAGGGGAAGCACAACCCCCCTGTAACATATGTTGATGAATTTGTATTCCTAACCAGTAAAAGTCAGGAAAAGAATTAAACTGAGTAAGAAGTGAATAGGGGGCTAGGCAAAGCAGTTGAGACATGTAATTTTCCACTGAAACAGTGTGAACAATGCAAGGCCCTGAGGAGACTAACTTCTATCTCAAAGATAATTAAAAGTGTAGGTCCTGTTCTTAAAACAAGACATTGCCAAGGCTAACAAAGGAATGTGAACATCTGCACAAGAAGAACATTGCAACAGGAAAGGATCTCAACAGATCAATTCCTGTGGGAAAAGGAGAGCAGGCCAAGTTGTTTGTTTGAATTTATCTAATGTAGAATTAGAACTAGTGATCATAACCGGTACAATTCAAGACTAAACCAAGAACAGACCAGGCAAAGCAGTCCAAACTCGTAATTTTCCACTGTTTCAGTTAGGAGCAAAACAGCTTTCCACTGTCACAGCTGTCACGGTTTAACACTGGCCCGGCGATTAAACCGGGTGACAGATGCTCTCTATTAATCTCTCTCTCCTCCTTGATAAGAAAGGAGAGAGAATAAGGGAGAGAGACTTATGGGTTGGAGGCTACACCAATCAACTTTAATGAAACAATAATGCTATATATATATACATATATACACACAAATATACAGGAGAATGAATATCAGATTCGTTCCCCTTTTTCCCCCAACAATTCTCACGCAAACCAAGGCTGCAGGGCAGCCCTGGGAAAGTCCAGGCTGGACACACAGGAGGCAGGAACACAGGCAGGCAAACGGACTGGATGAGATCCTTCCAAGATGCCGGGTGAAGGCAGGCAGGCAGGCAGGCAAGCAACCGGGCAGGGCAGCAGGGAGGGCAGCAGGGAGGGCAGCAGGGAGGGCAGCAGGGAGGGCAGCAGGGAGGGCAGCAGGGAGGGCAGCAGGGAGGCAGGCAGGCAGCCAGCCAGGGAGGCAACCAGGCAGGCCAGCAAGCAGGGCCACAAGCAGCCAGCCGGGGAGGCAACCAGGCAGGCCAGCAAGCAGGGCCACAGGCAGCCAGCCAGGGGGGCAGCCAGGAGCTTCTGCTGGTCTTTTATAGTGCTACAGGTGAGACCAATTAGCTGTTAAGGGGGGTGGTACCCAGCACTTCTGCTGGTAATCTCAGGTGAGGCCGATCAGCTGGTAAGGGTGTGGCTCGGTCCTCGAGATCCCCCAACTCCATACCGAGGATGACGCACATGGGATGGAATACTCCATTTGAGAAACTTGCTGTCAACCTCAGCAAGTTCAACCATCCACAAGAAACTCAGAAAAATCACCTTTATCCTGGCCCAAACCAGGACACTTCACCCCTTATTCCATACCATTTGCGTCATGCTCCAATCAGCAGAAATTAGGAATTCTCACCTAGTGTTAGATTCACCTGTGGTACACATTGTACTTCTCCATCTTTCATCATTACCCACCAAGTGTGTCCAGGCCCTTGAGCGAAAGCAACCCCACGAATGGGTTTGCCTTTGCCCGAGGCAGGATAAACCCAAACTGTTTTCCCTAGGAGATTCCTTTCATGCACCACAGGCACTTTGTCTCCATCTACTGTGTGTAGAAGATCTGACTGAGCAGGACCAGCTCGATTGATGGAACCCCTGGTATTAACTAACCAGGTAGCTTTTGCCAAATGCCTGTCCCAGTTCTTGAAAGTTCCACCACCCATTGCCTTTAAGGTAGTCTTTAACAGTCCATTGTACCTTTCAATTTTACCTGAGGCTGGTGCATGATAGGGGATATGGTATATCCACTCAATACCATGTTCTTTGGCCCAGTTATTGATAAGACTATTTTTGAAATGAGTTCCATTATCTGACTCAATTCTTTCTGGTGTACCATGTCTCCACAAGACTTGTTTCTCTAGGCCCAGAATAGTGTTCCGGGCTGTGGCATGAGGCACAGGATATGTTTCCAGCCATCCTGTACTTGCCTCCACCATTGTAAGCACATAGCGCTTACCTTGGCGGGTTTGAGGCAGTGTGATGTAATCGACTTGCCAGGCCTCCCCATACCTATACTTTGACCACCTCCCTTCATACCACAGAGGTTTCAACCTTTTAGCTTGCTTAATTGCAGCACATATGTCACAGTCGTGGATAACCTGGGCAATAGCGTCCAAAGATAAATCCACCCCTTGGTCACGAGCCCATCGATATGTTCCATCCCTGCCTTGATGACCTGAAGCATTGTGGGCCCATTTGGCTAAAAACAGTTCACCTTTATGGTCCCAGTCCAGATCTATTTGGAACACTTGAGCAGCCTCATCTGCTCGCTGATTGTTTCGATGTTCCTCAGTAGCTCGATACGAAGGTACGTGGGCATCTACATGACGCACTTTTACATCAAGTTTCTCTAACCTAGCAGCAATGTCTTTCCACAGTTCAGCAGCCCAGATAGGTTTATCTCTACGTTGCCAGTTGTTTTGTTTCCACTGCTTTAACCAACCCCATAAGGCATTTGCTACCATCCATGAGTCAGTATAGAGATAAAGTCTCGGCCACTTTCCTTGTTCAGCAATGTCCAAAGCCAATTGGATGGCTTTTACCTCTGCAAATTGACTTGATTCACCATCTCCTTCATCTGTTTTTGCAACTGGTCGTGTAGGATTCCATACAGCAGCTTTCCACCTTCGATGGCCTCCTACCAGTCGACAGGATCCATCAGTGAAAAGAGCATATTGTTTTTCATCCTCTGGTAGTTGGTCATATGGTGGGGCTTCTTCAGCCCGCTTTACCACTTTTTCTGGTGGCATTCCAAAGTGTTTTCCTTCTGGCCAATGTGTTATTGCTTCTACAATTCCTGGACGATTGAATCTTCCTATCCTAGCTCTCTGTGAGAGTAAAGCAATCCACTTGCTCCAGGTAGCATCGGTAGCATGATGGGAAGATTGTCTACCTGTGTACATAAAACCCAGTACAGGTAATCGTGGCACCAGGAGGAGCTGTGCTTCAGTACCAATCACTTCTGAAGCAGCTCTAACTCCTTCGTATGCGGCCAGTATCTCTTTTTCAGTGGCTGTGTAATTGGCTTCGGAGCCTTTGTAGTTTCGACCCCAAAATCCAAGAGGTCGGCCTCGAGTCTCTCCTGGAGCTTTCTGCCAGAGGCTCCATGTAGGACCATCACCTCCATCTCCGGTGTAAAGAACATTCTTAATGTCTGGCCCTGTTCGAATTGGTCCAAGGGCCATTGCCTGCACAATCTCCTGTTTAGTACTCTCAAAAGCAGCTTGTTGTTCTGAACCCCATTTAAAGTCTTTCTTCTTCCGAGTAACCTCATAGAGAGGTTTCACAATCTGATTATAAAGAGGAATATGCATCCTCCAGAAACCAACAGTTCCTAAGAAGGACTGAGTTTCCTTTTTAGTAGTTGGTGGGGCCATAGCTGTTATTTTGTTAATCACGTCCATTGGGATGTGGCGACGTCCATCTTGCCACTTAACTCCCAGAAACTGGATCTCTTGTGCAGGTCCCTTGACCTTGCTCCTTTTAATGGCAAAACCAGCCTCTAGAAGGATTTCAATTATCTTCTTACCTTTCTCATAGGCTTCCTTTGCTGTGTCACCCCACACAATGATGTCATCGATATACTGTAGATGTTCTGGAGCTCCACCCTTTTCCAAGGTATCATGGATCAGTCCATGGCAGATGGTAGGACTGTGTTTCCACCCCTGGGGCAGTCGATTCCAAGTATACTGGATACCTCTCCAGGTGAAAGCAAACTGTGCCCTGCATTCTGGTGCTACAGGAATAGCAAAAAATGCATTAGCAATGTCAATAGTAGCATACCACCTGGCTGCCTTTGACTCCAGCTCATACTGAAGTTCTAGGATGTCTGGCACAGCAGCACTTAGTGGTGGAGTAACCTCATTCAGGGCACGATAGTCCACTGTCAGCCTCCACTCTCCATTAGGCTTCCTCACTGGCCATACAGGACTGTTGAAGGGTGAGTGAGTCTTGCTGATCACTCCTTGGCTCTCTAGTTGCCGGATCAGCTTGTGAATGGGGATCACAGCATCTCTGTTGACACGATATTGTCTTCGATGCACTATTGAAGTGGCAGTTGGCACCCACTGGTTTATAGTTCTCAGCAAACCCACTACAAAGGATTTGTCTGAAAGGCCAAACAAAGCATGCAGCCATTCTCCATTCTCAGTCTTAATAGCTGCAGTACCGAAGGACCACCAGTACCCTTTTGGGTCCTCGAAATCACCTCCCTTGAGGTAGTCTATGCCAAGGATGCAAGGAGCATCTGGACCAGTCACTATCGGGTGCTTATGCCATTTTATTCCAGTGAGGCTCACATCAGCCTTCACAATAGTCAGTTCTTTAGATCCCCCTGTCACTCCAGAAATAGTGACAGAGTCTGTCCCTTTCTGATTCGATGGCATTAGGGTGCACTGTCCACCAAGGCTTTATATTTTTGTGGCTCTAATGTGCCAGGCCATTGAATCCACACAATCCAATAAATTTGGTTGTCCCTCTCCTCCACCTGGCTGGAGGCAGGGCACCTCTAAGCTTGAGCACATACAGCATTGTCAGTATGTGCATTACTGGAGTTTGCATCCCCAGTACTCACACCTGATGTAGAGGGATCTTGAGTCACCAGCATATTTGAACTGGGTAACTCCACACTGGAGACTTGAGCAGCCATCTTTTTAGAAGGACCTCCTTTTGCCTTCGTCTTACTCAGCAACTTACATACTTGCTCCTCTAGGACAGCAGTAGGTTTCTGATCCCACTTTTTCATGTCCTCTCCATACTCACACAGGAGTGCCCATAGGATTCCTTTTGCTGAATTCTGTTTCTCTCGATTCCATCTCATAGGAGGGCATCTCCTCTTAATGGCTGCTCCTTCTGTCTGAGGAAAAAGGGGTGAATGCAGTTTCTCAGATGTTCTCTTTATAGCCGAGACCCAGGCCTGACGAGGGGCTGTGACAGCATCTTCACACTCTCGTGCTGTTTTAATCACATCACCCACAGTTGCATCCACATCTGCAGGAACCCATAGCATTACTGGTAGTGTATGGTTAAAAGGTGGTGGTGCAGTATGCACAAACCTTTGCATCATAGGTCTAGGGCACGGTACGTGATAAGGATCTTCAATGTCATCAGCATTATAGATCACGTCTTGTACAGCCAATTCTGCCAGATACCTGAGAGCTTTTCCAAGTGTGGGTGCCTTGACCTGTGGGCAGTCTATTTCCTCTTTATAGGGATATCTCTCCCTTACAGCTGACAAGAGTCGTTTCCATAGGCTGGTGGTTCCAGCCTTTTCCCCAAATGCCCAATCAATACCTGCATCTTTGGCCAGGGATCCCAACTGCCTGGCTTCCTTCTGAAGGTAGCAGCCCCTTCATTCCAGCATTGAAGTAACCAAGAGAGAAGTGATTCACCTGAAAAACGGCTGTAGTCTTTTCTCAGAGTATGCAAGTCCTCATGGAATAGGACTGAGCAGATTCTGAGTCTGAGTCCTCAGCTGACTCCGATCTAGCTGCTCTATGAGGAGAGGCAGTATCCTCTATTTCCTCTATCACCTGGTCGTCTCGTTCAGACCTGGAAGGGTTAAGGCTCATTTCTGATTTCCATTGTTTTCCTTTTCTCCTAGTTACAGGGTCAACAAGTAGCTGTTTGGGCTGAGGGGGAGAGGCTGTGGTGTCTGCAGCAGTATCAGCAGCAGGGCTCTCTGAGCAGTAGCAGTGTTTGTGGGAGTAGAGACAGCAGCTGAAGCTGTAGCAGAAACACTGGCAATGCTGGCCGGCCTTATCTGAGTTGTGCCCTTGCGTGAAGAGAGGTGAGAAGCGGCTGCAGAGGCAGGAGCAGCGGTGCTCTCTGTACCAGGAGCAGCTCTCACTCTCCGAACAGCAACTCTCGGCCTCCGAAAAGGCATGCTCAATCTCATTATTGTGGTTTTTGTGTTACTCCTCACCAATATATGAGAAAAATTAACAACACCCACCAGAAGATTGAGAAATGAAATGCTATTGCTACTGAAATCTGGTGGAGTCAGCCCAAAATACGATGGAATGGTATAATTTCCCATATTAAAACTGGGAGTGTAATTACCAACCAAGTTTTTTATCTCTGTATGAAAAACTACTGCACCATGCACCATGATATACATCAGTATTGAGGACCATATTGCAACGATGGTACTTAAGCAGCTCTTACGAAAAACAAACCACAAAGTAACAGCAATTCCAGCTGGGAAAAGATCACATACCCTAAATACCAAAGGTATGGCATGATTGGTTTAATCTCCAACCCTGTGAAATTTCCAAAGAACAAGATCTGATTCCAGCTCAGCAAAGCCATTCTTTCTGCTGGAGTTGGAATTCAAACTATTCAGGCAAATTAGTCAAAATTTGAACTGGACTCGAGCCAATTAGCTCAGGCCCCACGTTGGGCACCAATAAATCTGTCACGGTTTAACACTGGCCCGGCGATTAAACTGGGTGACAGATGCTCTCTATTAATCTCTCTCCTCCCTGATAAAGAAAGGAGAGAGAATAAGGGAGAGAGACTTATGGGTTGGAAACTAAACTACACAACTTTAATGAAACAGTAATGATAAATAGGAAAAATAACTAAATATATACAAATATACAGGAAAATGGATAGAATCATAGAATCACAGAATTGGCTGGGTTGGAAGGGACCTCAGAGATCATCAAGTCCAACCCTTGATCCACTCCCGCTGCAGTTACTAGACCATGGCACTGAGTGCCACATCCAGTCTCCTTTTAAATATCTCCAGGGACGGAGAATCCACTACTTCCCGGAGCAGCCCATTCCGATGTCTTATCACTCTCTCAGTAAAGAAATTCTTTCTAATATCCAACCTAAACCTCCCCCGGCACAACTTAAGACCGTGCCCTCTTGTCTTACTGAGGGTTGCCTGGGAAAAGAGACCAACCCCCACCTGGCTACAACCACCTTTCAGGGAGTTGTAGAGAGTTATGAGGTCTCCCCTTGATGCCAATTTTATGCCCCAAACAAGGCACGGACAGAGTAACTGCTCAGAGACAAAGTTTGTAGCCTTTAAGCAGGAGGTATTTATTAACGGCCGGGGAGCAGCCAGGTTTTCCTGGGCAAACTGCTCCAATTCAGCAATCTCACAATTCAGCTTTTATACAATTTTCCCAGGCAATTGCAACATACATTATGAATATTCATTATATTGCAACATCTACTTTTAATATTCATAATAGGCGGAGTTGAGGCAGAGTTAGAGGGTTGGTCTTCAATTTGGGGAGGATTTTTGGGGTCGTTCCTGTATTTCATCCTCTTGAACTGGTGTCCTTTCCATAACTTTTTCCTAATTTGGATAGTCTCCTTGTGCATTTGGCAGGGTCTTAGTGACCTTGGCTCATCCTAAAACTTCTGAGGCTACTGATGCCAAATTTTATGTTATTTTATAGTTTTAGTGTTCTTTTCTGTCAACCTGTCCTGTTCTCTCAGACAATTTATTACCTCCGTATTTTCCTAATGCTAAGCTTTCTTATAGTGCCTTGCATTTTATGTTTTAACTCGTTATTTCTCGAAGACTGCTTCCTTTTGGGCGGCTTCATTTCCCCCCTTTTCTTATAACTTACAAATTCTTTCGTCAAGTTCTAATCCTGCTGTTGGGGAATATCCTGTAAAGATGTCCCACCAATGATGTTGACCTACTTGAGTAACCTTTGTTAGGATATTAGGATATTCCACTTATATCTCTTTGTGTTCGTTTGTGGTATGACCAAGCGTTCCAGCCTTTGAGGCTTTGCTGTATAAAAGGTTGACAATCTTTCTGTAAATGTGTAATGTCTGTCTGAATGTTTATCCGTACTTTCTTCAGAGAATATGTGGGATCTAACAGTAACTTCAGTTCGTTTGACTGTCTTATTACTTGGGGTCCTATAAAGAGTAGATTATGCATTTCCCTACATTCTAGAGGTGGAGTAGCTTCATGAGACGGGTCCATGACTAAGTCTGTCGTGGATTTAATGGCCCGTTTAAATCCTCTGCCAATCATGTTGCCTTGTTTACTAATAGGTTCAAGAATTTTAGCTTCTCTGTTACATGAAAACCAAGTTAATTTGTCTAGTTGGAATATAATTTCACACTGTGCTCTACCTCCTTTAAAACTATCCCATTGACAAGAAACTGGTCCCCTCCTTTGAACCCAAATAATCAGCTCTTTATCTTTTTCCTGGCTGTAAGTAATTAAGTTCTATCTAGGGACCTTTTCTCCAGATTCAATTGTCAACATTAGTGTTTGTTTTTCCTACTAGGGCATCAACTTCTCGGCATCCTACTTGAATTTAGTCTCCTTTTTGTGCCACGAAAAACGTATTACTTTCCCATTCATCTATTGTATAAGGTTGATTGTTATGTAGAACATAAATCTCAAATTCGTTTTCCCCAGAGCGTGGTAGTGTACGTGCACTAGACCATGGCCCTTCTGGAGTAGGGTCTTGGGATAAAACAATACTTATCAAGAGTCCAATGGTTAATGTTGAAAGGGTTTGAGAGGGAGCTGGATTCATAATGTCGGGTCTTCTTGCTTATCTTCTGGAGCTTTCTTGACTCAGGAATAATGGATCCATGTAGGTCGTTCCTTGATCCGTACCGCAGTGAAGGTAGTCAGCAGCACTTGGAAAGGTCCCTCCCACTTTTCTTATAGGGGTTTTCCTAAAAGATTCTTAACATACACCCAATTGCTGGGGTTAAATGGATGTAGCTTACACTCAGGTTGTTTGGGTTGGTGTTCTATCACCACCGTAGCATTTTTATCGAAACGTTTCCCCACTGCAATTACATAATCATAGATATACTGATTACCTATTTGGTCTATAGCATCCCCATTTACAATTTGCATAGCATAGGGTCTGCTGTACAGAATTTCAAATGGGCTCAACTTTTCCTTTGATTTAGGTTTGACTCTCAGTCTAAGCAGAGCGATAGGCAAAGCTTGATACCACTGGAAATTAGTTTCTTGGCATATTTTAGCAATTTGTTGTTTGATAAGATGATTCATCTTTTCTACTTGCCCACTAGCCTGTGGCCGGTAAGGCGTATGTAATTGCCATTTGATTTGTAATGCTTTGCTTATTGCTCTTACCACTTTTGCACAGAAATGTGAACTTCTGTCTGAAGAAATGCTTCTTGGTACCCCAAACCGTGGTATAATCTCATTCAGTAGTACTTTAGTTACTTCCCTTTCCTTATTCATTCTGCAAGGGAATGCTTCAGGCCACTCAGAAAATGTATAAGTTAATACCAACAAATATCGAATACCGTCCTTTTCTTGGGAGTTCAGAGAAATCAGTTTGCCATACTTCACCTGGGAATTTACCTCGATTTATTGCTCCTTGGTGTACCTTGGTTCCTGTATTTGGGTTGTTCTTCAGGCATAGCTCACATCGGGATGTAACGTGTTTTATGGTAGTAAATAATTTTGGTCCTGCTATTCTAGTTTGCAAATACTGGTAAAGTGGATCTAAACCCCAATGGACCTTTTCATGTTCTGTCTTTACAAATTGCCACGTTAATTTTTCTGGTATTATTAGTTGTTCCATTTCTAACTGACCCCATCCATTATCTAATAATTTACCTTTATTTCTTCGAATCCACCTATGATCTGATTCCTGATAGTTTGGTTGAAAGCTGGTATCTAGCTCCCCTGGTACTAAAGCTGTTATAGTCACTTTTCGGTCCTTGCATCAGCTAATTTAGCTTCCGCATCAGCTTTCCTATTTCCTATTTCTGGAACAGTGTTACCTTTCAGGTGTCCCTTACAATGCATTATGGCCACTTGTTCTGGGAGCTGGACTGCTTCTAACAATCGTAGAATTTCCTCTGCGTGTTTGACTGCTTTCCCTTGGGTAGTCAGCAGTCCTCTTTCTTTCCAGATTGCTCCATGAGCATGTACGACGGAGAAGGCATACTTAGAGTCTGTCCAAATATTAATTCGCATGTTTTCTGCTAATTCCAGAGCTCGGATAAGAACTATTAGCTCTGCTCTTTGGGCTGAGGTCCCTGCAGGTAAAGGATTTGACTCGATTACCTCTTCTGTCGTAGTCACCGCATAGCCAGCCATTCTTACCCCTTGCTTTACGAAGCTGCTGCCATCCGAGAACCAATTGTCCGCATCTTCGAATGGCTCTTCTTTGAGATCCGGGCGACTGGAGTAGACTGCTTCGATTGTTTCCAGGCAGTCATGTTCGATGGGTCCTGCCAGAGTTCTTCCTTCTAGGAATGAAGCTGGGTTTACGATATTAGTTACTTGGATAGTTATATCATCTGATTCAGCTAGGATAGCCTGGTATTTTAGGAATCTGGAAGGTGATAACCAGTGGTTACCTTTCTGTTCTAATACGGCTGATACAGTATGAGACACTAACACAGTCATTTTCTGGGCCAACGTGAGCTTCCTGGCCTCTTCTACGTTTATAATCACTGCGGCCACTTTTTTCAGACAGCTAGGCCATCCTTTGCTTACTTCATCCAACTGTTTGGAGAAATAAGCCACAGCTCTCTTGTGTGGTCCCAACTGTTGTGCTAAGACTCCTAGAGCCATCCCTTGTCGTTCATGAGAGAACGGCCAGAAAGGTTTTGTTACATCTGGAAGGCCCAAAGCTGGTGCTCTCATAAGCTCCTGTTTCAGTTTCTTAAAAGCCCCTTCTGCTTCAGGAGTCCAGACTAGAATATTCTTAGTTTTTTTTAGCGAATCATATAATGGTTTAGCGAGTATCCCGTATTGATAGATCCATAGTCGACACCAACCTGTCATTCCCAGAAAGGCGCGCAAATCTCTCACCGTTTCTGGTCTAGGCATTTGGCAGATGGCTTCCTTTCTTGTCGTTCCTAGGGATCGCTGCCCTCTGGAAACTTCATATCCCAGATATACTACTTCTTCTTGCACCAGCTGTGCTTTCTGTTGAGAAACTCGATATCCACTTATACCCAAGAAATTCAACAGAGAAATAGTCCATTCAATGCATTCTTCTTCTGTCTCTGTTGCTATTAGGAGATCGTCTACGTATTGTAGAAGAGTACCATCTCCCGGTGGCCTCTCCCACTGTTCTAATTCTTTGGCTAATTGATTCCCAAAAATTGTGGGACTATTTTTTTTTATAACCTTGAGGTAACACAGTCCACGTGAGTTGGGTTTTTCTCCCCATATTTACAGATTCCCATTCAAAGGCAAAGATCTTTTGGCTTTCTAGAGCTAAGGGAAGGCAGAAGAATGCATCTTTCAAGTCTAATACCGTGAACCAGGTCAAATTTTCTTTTAATTTAGTTAGGAGTGTATAAGGGTTAGCAACTACTGGGTGTAGTGTCTTCGTTATTTCATTTACTGCTCTTAGATCTTGGACTAATCTATAAGTTCCGTTAGGTTTCTTAACTGACAAGATTGGTGCGTTAAAATCTGATTCGCATTCTATTAATAACCCCAACTCTAGAAACTTTCTAATCATGGGTTCAATTCCTTTTCTATCTTCTAACCTCAGTGGGTACTGTTTTCTCACTACTGGCCTCGCTCTAGGTATAAGGTCAATAATGATAGGTGTTGCTTGTTTTGATTTTCCAGGTACGTCAGTAGCCCATACCAGCGGGTAGGCTTCACTCAGAATTCGCTCGATATTGTGTCTTTCAGGTTTTGGTTCTATGCAACTGATTGTTAGGCTTAGAGCTGCAATCAGTTGCTCTTCGTTTACTCAGAATTCCAATTTGTCTTTGTTGGATTTTACTGATGGATTCCCCTTTGTTTTCCAATTTTGTATTTAATAGGTTTCAAAAAGTAAGCTTTTTCTGGTTGGCCTGTTGCTCCCACAACTGGTACAAATTCATCACTTTTAGGCACTAGTTCCTGATTTAAAAACGAAAATGTTGCTCCTGTATCAATCAAAAAGTCTAATTCTTTTTCACCTTCTCCCAGTCTGGGAGGAGGCACTCCATATCCTGGGGCAAATGGCTGATATTCCCACAGGCTTACTTCACTCTCTTTTCCACTGTCCCTTCTTATTAATTTGAGGCACTGTTGTCCAATACTACAGGCATCACAGCAGCGTTCCTTAGGTTTTAAGTTTTTCTTATCCTTTTCTAAGGCTAGTACTAGGGGATCCTGAGGTGCCACACTTATCCCACATTCCTTCTGCCACTCCGGTTTATTTCTTAGGAAAAAAAAACATATCACAATACATCACTTCATCCCATTTGCCTAGCCGGCGGAGGAACAGCATGAGTTGTAAGATTGTGTTATAATTAATTGTTCCTTCCGGTGGCCATTTTTCATCTCCGTCTAACTTATACAAAGGCCACCACTGTGTACAGTATTTTAAAAGTGTCTTTTTACTTATGTTCCCCCCTGGAATCCCTCCTAAATCTTTCCAGTGTTTCAGGATACATCCCAAGGGGGTTTTCATATTTACATCTTTACTTTGTTGGCTTCCCATTACTATTCTCTGGATTTATGTCTCTTTGTTTAACCGGGTCGAACTCCTACCTATAGTAAGTACTATATCTTGCTTTGTTTCATCACTTCATGCACGCAATTTTCAATCGCTTCGTCTGTCTCTAGCCTGGCTTCTCACGAAGGTCAGGAACCGTAGAGCTGGACTCCCCACTCACTCTGCAGCAATGCTGTGTCTCAGTCACTCTCACTCATACTTGCACACTTTATATAAACATTCCTACCTTCTGGTTTATATCTGAACAGACTGCTTTACCAAGTAAGGTCACAGGATGTCGATTGCGGACTGTGAGATACTGGTTTGCTGTTGGATATCCGATCTGTGTTATCACATAGCCACAGGACACCGCTGCAAGCTTTAAATTTCAAGCTACATGTTAATAAGAAATTCTCCACATTCCAAAACCTTTTCCCAATAGAGATTCTTGGACACACTCCCGGACCTAGAAAGCAATCCTAGATTAGTTAATGACCATCCTTAGTTATAAACTGTCTGTATCCTTAACCCTTAAATCACAACCTTACGGTCTTAAACACCTTATCAAACAATATTTCACACAACAAAAAATAAACCAAGGACATCAAGGTAAAAGGAGAACACATAAGACTCCGTTCCAGCAGGACTCTAACCTGCTTCGGAGGACACACAAGACTCTGCTCCGGCAGGACTCTAACCCACTTCGGAGAGCACACAAGACACTGTTCCGGCAGGACTCTAACCTGCTTCTCTCTATGTCTGGGCCTCTAACCCAGCAGGGATTAATGCCAGGGCGTCCCCTCGGCTTCCCTTTGGGCGGTAACGTCTTACCCCCGCTTCTCAACAAAGCGCTTTATCTTAAAAGATAAATACCTCTTAATTTGGAGCAGGAGGTTCTTGTCCACCGATGCACGTAGGCCCGAGGGGTCCGGGAGACTCTTCGGACAAAATTCAGTCAAGGGGGCCCAGAGAGGGTCCCGGCCCCCTGGGCCTAGGCTCGAGAGGACTGTTCCTCCTGCCTGGCTCGCCAAAATATGATGCCAATTTTATGCCCCAAACAAGGCACGGACAGAGTAACTGCTCAGAGACAAAGTTTGTAGCCTTTAAGCAGGAAGTATTTATTAACGGCCGGGGAGCAGCCAGGTTTTCCTGGGCAAACTGCTCCAATTCAGCAATCTCACAATTCAGCTTTTATACAATTTTCCCAGGCAATTGCAACATACATTATGAATATTCATTATATTGCAACATCTACTTTTAATATTCATAACAGGCGGAGTTGAGGCAGAGTTAGAGGGTTGGTCTTCAATTTGGAGAGGATTTTTGGGGTTGTTCCTGTATTTCATCCTCTTGAACTGGTGCCCTTTCCATAACTTTTTCCTAATTTGGACAGTCTCCTTGTGCATTTGGCAGGGTCTTAGTGACCTTGGCTCATCCTAAAACTTCTGAGGCTACTGATGCCAAATTTTATGTTATTTTATAGTTTTAGTGTTCTTTTCTGTCAACCTGTCCTGTTCTCTCAGACAATTTATTACCTCCGTATTTTCCTAATGCTAAGCTTTCTTATAGTGCCTTGCATTTTATGTTTTAACTCGTTATTTCTCGAAGACTGCTTCCTTTTGGGCGGCTTCAACAGCCCTGGGCACCCCTGCCTGCACACACCCCCTCAGCCCCATCAGCCATCCCCAGCAGAAGGCAGCCCCATGGCCTCTCCCTCTGACGCTGCTCCAGGACAGCCCTGCTCTGCCAAACCTTTTCCTCCTGCCCACCAAAATCCTCCGCAAGGATCCCAACAGCTGTGGCCCAGGCTGCCAGCTGGAGAAGGAAGACCCCCTCCAGGAAGCCCAGCTTCACTGCCCTGCAGCCAGAGACTCACCATGGCAGAGGCTGGGAAGATTTCTCTCTCCCCCAGCCCAGGCAGCTCTCAGCTCTCCTCCCAGCCCAGGCTGCCTTTCTCCTCTCTCTGCCTCCTCTCTCTGCCCTGCCCTGCTGCCTGCAGGCAGTGCCCTCAGCCCTGCTGCGCTCTGCAGAGGAGCTGCTCCTGCCCAGAGCTCTCTCTCTGCAGCACTCTCTGCTTGCCAGCAGCTCTCTCAGGCTCAGGAGCGTGGCCCAGCAGCACAGGACCAGCGCCAGACTTGGCCACTTGCTCAGCTCTCTCGGGGCTCCCTCCAGCTCTCCCTGGGGCTCCCCAGGAACCCAATGGGACACACACTGAAGTCATGGCTCATGTCCCCTCCCTCCCTCCTTTCCAGCACAGCCACTTCCCCTCTAGAGACACAACCTCTGCTTCTCCCACTCTCCCACTGGACACCCAGGCAGTGCCAGGGGGAATCTCCTTTCCCTCCTCTTCCCACGCAAGCCACGGGTGACACTGGAGGTGCCAGGGCTGCTCCAACCTCAGTCAGGGCAGCTGCTCAATTGAGTGGCCAAGCACAGCCCTGGGGGGCTACAGGAAATGTCAGGGCACTCCAGCACAACCACCTGCTGCTGGCACAACAGCACAGGACTGTCACATCCCATGGCCTGACCCAGACAACAGCCAAAGGAGATTCCATCTCCCAGGCCAGAGTTTCCCTTTCAGGGAAAGGTTACCCTCTGAAGGTAAATAAAAAGTGACAGCCTCCTGACACCATGCGAGTACCCCTTGATCACAATAAGATGAAATGAAACTCAAGGTCTATTTCTCTACAGTCTAAACATCAATTCTGTTGCTCTAAAAATTGAAGTTTATTTTCAAGTAATTTTTAGGGAACACAAATCACTCTCAAGTATGCATGAATATAGATATTCTAAAAGCACAAAAGTAGATACTTCAGTGTTCAGGCTGTGCAATCACAAAGGCTGATTGTTTGGATCACAAAAACCACATACTCAAATGAGTACTCTTGCATCTCAACAATCCAATCCCCTAGCCCCCTGTTTCCAAATATCACAAGCTTATCACAAGCTTTCCAAATATCACAAGCTTATCACAAGCTAAGCTACAAGCTTAGCATCTTCACTCCAGCTTCTTCAGTTCAGGCAGTGGTGATATGTATGATGTGCAGAGTCCTTGTTCTTCAAGCAATGTCACCTCCAAAGCTAAGGGTTCTGTAGCAACATCCTTGGGACTTGATGTACCTGGGAATTTAGTTCTCCAAAAGCATTTCTAATTCAAGTGTTCAAGAGGTGCACTTTACAAATTGATGTCTTTTAGGACAGTAAAAGGTCACCCAAAATCCGAGAACTTTTGGTGGCATTACATGCAGTAACATAATTCACAATGTACAGTGATCACAAACTTCACAGCAGTTGAGCATAACAAAACCAAATAAGAATGGAAAATTTACACAAATGCAGCACAATTATAAATGCAAAAAGAACTTATAATTAATTTTCTCTCAGTTTTGGTTCTTCTACAGATTTTAGCAACATTTTCATATCCCATTATCTTCTCTCATGGATAAGTTTTCCATAGTAATTACATTCCATTGCCATACACACACCTACCTAGTCAGCCAGTAGTTAGTCAGCCAGTAAATTTCCATGAGACTCCCTTAACAATTGCTTATACGTTTCTACAACTTCTGTACTTCTATTTCTGTAAAACCATTGCATATATGTTTCTTTAAGCTACTACTTCTATTTCTATAAATCTACTGCTTCACAAAAAATGAATCAATCAAGCAAGGAAGATGTTCTGGAGCTTTTCTTCCAGATTCTTCTCTACTGAGCTGTCACCAGCTTGTTCCATCCTCGTGAGAAACCATTCCAGATGTAATTCTCTTATTTCAGGAGACAGCTGACAGAAGCCTTACTGCAGGCTGCTCGAGGTGTCCCATCACATCACCCCTGGTGTCACAGAGGTTTCAGGAGAGCTCATGAAGCATCCCTCCTGACAGGCAATGAGCAGTAACGCTCCTCTGAAGAGCTGTGCCAGCTCCTGGAGTCTGCAGGCATCTACAAGGTGGTGAAGGGTCTGGAGAAGAAGTGCTCTGAGGAGAGACTGAGGGAATTGGGAATGTGCAGTTGGGAGAAGATGAGGCTGAGAGGAGAGCTTCTTGCTCTCTACAACTCCCTGACAGGAGGTTGTGTTGAGGTGGGTGCTGGCCTCTTCTCTCAAGTGAACAATGAGAGGACAAGAGGACATGGCCTGAAGTTGCACCAGGGGAGGTTTAGGTCAGATCTCTCATTTCTTTACTGAGAGAGTCGTTAGGTGTTGGACTGGTCAGCCCAGGAAGGTGGTAGAATCACCATCCCTGGAAGGATTTAAAAACCATGTAGTAGAGATGATCCTTCTCTGCTGCTGTCAGCATTGTCCTGCAGTCTGCTGCCTCCCTCTTCTACTGCTCCCTCAGCTGCACGCCCAGCCTGGTGTGCAGGAAAAGTGTCCAGGATCCCATCCTGCCACATCCCTTTAGGAGGGTGTCATAATTGGAAATACTTTTCTGTTTTTTCCTTATTTGGAAAAAAACATTCGTGACGCTGAAACAAATATAAAAAGTCAAATTTTGGATGGGATATGAAGTGGTTCCTGAGCTGACTGCATTTTGTTCTCCACAAGAAGCTGGAGAAAGCATCATTGGTGTGATGGAGCTTGGAAAATGAGGGCACCTTGACCCTTCATACTTGGTGATGGCTGTGCTGGGTCAGGTAATGACAGATGAAATCTAATTTCCAGTAAAATCTCTTGTTGCACTGGGAGTTGCTTTAAAGTTTTTCACTGGTATGGAGGCATTGATGGTTCTTCAAAGTGTGGCTTCGCCTGAAGCTCTTCCCACAGTCAGGACACTTGTAGGGACGTTCACCCCTATGGATCCGTAGGTGTCGGGTGAGATTCGAGCTGACTGTGAAGCTCTTCCCACAGTCAGGACACTTGTAGGGACGTTCACCCCTATGGATCTGTAGGTGTCGGGTGAGATTCGAGCTGGCTGTGAAGCCCTTCGCACAGTGGGGACACGTGTAGGGTTTTTCCCCAGTGTGGACATGTTGGTGATTAATCCAAGAGGTGCTGTTGTTGAAGGCTTTCCCACAGTGAGTGCAGGGATACAACTTCTGTCCTGTATGGATGCGGTGATGGCGTGATAAAGAGGAACTCCGGGAAAAAACCTTCCCACACTCCAGACACTTATAGGGTCTCCTTCCCATGTGGATACGGCGATGCTGTGATAAATGGGAACTTTGGGCAAACTCCTTCCCACACTCCAGACACTTATAGGGTTTCTCACCTGTGTGGATGCGGTGATGCCGTGATAATGCAGAACTCTGGGTAAACTCCTTCCCACACTCCAGGCACTTATAGGGTCTCCCTCCTGTATGGATCCGTTGATGCTGTGATAAATGGGAACTTTGGGCAAACTCCTTCCCACACTCCAGACACTTATAGGGTTTCTCTCCTGTGTGGATGCGGCGATGCTGTGATAAATTGGATCTCTGGGAAAACTCCTTCCCACACTCCAGACACTTATAGGGTTTCTCTCCCGTGTGGATGCGGCGATGCTTTGATAAATTGGAACTGCAGTTAAACTCCTTCCCACACTCAGAACATTTAAAGGGTTTCTCACCCGTATGGATCCGTTGATGCTTGATGAAAGCTGATCTCCACCGAAAATCTTTCCCGCAGTCAGGGCAGGTGTAGGACATGGTGCCTGTGTGATGGTGTCACCGTTGGACCAGATCCGAGCTGTCACTAAACTGTCCCCCGCAGTCAGGACACCTCTGGGGTCTCTAACCCTGAAGGATTTTCTGATGGTGGAGATGGGCTGAGCGGATCCTAAACCTTCTCCTGCATTGCTCGCCAGTGTCAAATTTCAATCCTGGATGGATTCAATTATTTTTATCCAAAATCACACTTTGACTGAAAGCTTTCCTTTTCCTTAAGGCACCCAGAGAAGTTTTTTCTCAGACTGAGTCACCGCATTTTTGGGAAAGAAGCCCTAGTGTGCTAACAAAGTAGAGTTTGGCGTTTTTGTGTGCTGGGGGCAGCTAAAACCTACATCAAACTTACTGTGAGTGAAAATGGAGTGTGAGGTGGAATAGGGAGGGTAACCATCCATAGACTTGGACACTCACTGATCATCCTTTACTTCCTATTTAGGATCTATGCTGGCACCCAAAACCCAAAGGGGCCACTGTGTGGGGCAGGGGGTGCTGGGGTTTTGAGCCACACCTGCCTTGAGCTGTGATGACCCAATTGTACTGACACTGCAAGAGGTAATTTAGGTCTCCCCCATTGCTGCCTAAAACCCCTGGGGTGATTCAGGGCCTTATATCTCAATCAACCACTTTTGTATGATCTTGGATTCCCCGTCATGGTACCAAATCCCACCAAGACCTTGGGATTCCCCTATTGCACCCACATGCAGGATGAGCTGCCCTCTACTGGGATGAGGTGGGATCTCCTGAGAAATTTTTGGAGCCCCTGATATTGGCTCTTCAGCCCTGGGATTATTAAGTCCCCTGGAAGTATTCCAGACTTGCCATCATTACCCCTGGCTCCAGGGTGATTTGAGGGTCTCCAGCTGAAGCCCCCAAACCATTGGGATGACTTTGGGATCCCCTATCACAGCCCTGCAAACCAGAAGGAGTTGGGAATCCCCGGATGAAGTGGGGGAAGACCCAATCACAGCTCCTCCACCCTCCTTAAAAAGTTGAGGGTCACCAATCCTACCACCCTCACCCCAGGGATAAGTTTAGTTCCCCCCTCTCACCCATCCCCCTTCTTCCCCATCTTGTGCTGCTCGCCCCCAGTTTGGGCAGTTCTGGGATAACCACCCCCCTCCCATCACCTCCCATCACCTCCCGGTACCTGCAGGGGGGGCACAGCCCAGGCCGGTGGGGAGGGGGGGGTGATGCTCTGGCACTCACCAGCTGGGGGGTCCTGGCTGCGGGGTGGGGGTTGTGGGTGCAGTCCCAATGTGAAGGAGCAAAACCTCCTGGGAGCTGCAGTGCAATCACGGGAAATGCGGGGGGAGGAAGAAATGGTGGGAAGGGGCCTGGGGGGGAGGGACCTGACCTGGGGATGAGGTTGGAAGTTGGAAGGGGGAGGGACACTAGGGTTGTGTTCTGGGGGGGTTGGGGACATCAGGCTTGTGGCATGGGCCACATGGGAGGGGACACATCACAGCTGGGTGGTGCTGACCCATCCTCAACACAAAGCCCACGGGCCCTGGAGATAAGAGGCTGTTAATTCACTGCTTTCAGGTGTAAACTCGGGGAGAATGACCAACCCAGTGGTACTGCCCTGAGGGTTCTTTCTTATCCTTCACTTCCACTTCAGGCTCATCTTGTTTCTAATCCTGGGCAGAATTCACTCTAAAATATATTTTTTCTGTTCAGAGCACCTCAAGTTTTTGGAGGCTTCAGACTCCAACTAAACCAGAGCAAGGGAGATCAGAAGTGCTGTGTTGGGTTCTCTCCTGCTCCGCAAAGAGGGATACATGTGACCATGGGCTAAAATCCAGGGCAGCTGCTCTGACCTGGCCAACCCCAGTGTTCCACAGTATGATCACAAACTGTCTCTTTTCAATGCAACCCTCGGGGCTCCATTCCTTCTCTATTTTCCCTCCAAGGGGTTTTCCAGTGATTAAAGACTTTGTAAACTGCAAGGCTTGTTCAGAGTGGTATGAGCTTTGGGGATGATCGCCTGGTACCCCCTTCATCACTTTCAAAGGTTACACATTTTATCACAAAATAACCAAATGAGGAGGGATGAGGAGGGACTTTTGACAAGGGCTTGGAGTGATCAGACAATGGGAAAATTGTTTCAGATTTGAAGAGGAATGATTGACTTGATATCTGAGGAAGAAATTCTTTTCTGTGAGGGAGACAAGAAACTGCATGAGGTTGCCCAGAGAATCTCTGGCTGCCCCATCCCTGGAAGTGTTCAAGGCAAGGTTGGAATGGGCTTAGAGCATCCTGGTGATTCATGGTTCTACATGAACACAACAAGGGAAGGTTATGGGATGTGTAAAATACCCCCATGAGTCTCAAAGGGGGATTTGTTGTTGAAAGGAAAGGGTTAACAGCCACAAAAGTTATTCCAGGCTTAAAAACCTGAAGGGCTGGTGTAAAGGGGGTGGGGAGGAGGGAATGGGAGGGCACACTTCCTGACCTGATCACAAAACAAAGACCTCAGGAGCCTAGAGATAAAAAGCTGTTGAATCAGTGCTTTCAGGTGTAAATCAGGAGGACAATGACCAAGGCAGCCTTTACTGCCCTGAAGGTTCTTCTGTGTCTTTGGTCTGCACAGCAAACCCTAAAGACTTCTCCAAAGGCCCTTCAGGCTTTGGGGAAATGTCTCCTGGAACCTTTTCTGGACAGATCTTAATAAACGAAATATCTGCACTCTGGCTGGGGATTGGTTTTTGAATCAGGAGACAACTGACAGAAGCCTGACTGCAGGCTGCTGGAGGCATCCTGTCTCATGACCCACGGTGTCACAGAGGTTTCAGGAGAGCTCATGAAGCATCCCTCCTGACAGGCAAGGAGCAGTAACGCTCCTCTGAAGAGCTGTGCCAGCTCCTGGGCTCTACAGCCAGGCAGAAACACCCGTGCCCCACGCTCCCCAGGCTCCCTGGCAGCAGGACTGAGCGGCCACCAGAAACTCTGCCTGAACAGAACCAGGAGGGTTTGGGGAGAGAAGCCTCAGAATCAGCTCCTCAGACACCCAGAGCTTTTGCCAGCTGTGCTACTCGAGCATTTCAAGCACACCCAATGTCTCAAGAAGGGGACTGACACACGATCAATGTGATCAATCAAGTCCAATTTTAATAGAGCATCAGACAGTTGTTTATATCTATTACACTAACATATGCATACTTGTCACCATCTTACTGGTTACTGATTTAATTAGCTAATACATAGTGCAAAAGCTAAGCTCATTATTGGTTATTTATTAACTGTCAACCCCTCCTCTTGCGAATTCCAGTCCCACGCTTATCCTGCTTCAGTAATCACAGCATCCTGCTTTTCAATTACTTGCAAGGTCCAAAGTTGATACTTTTCATACACATCAGCACTTTTGTCAACGGTCTTTTGTTAACGGTCAGCAACATCAGCACTTCTTCTGCCATCAAGATGATACTTTACTCTTGCTCAAGGCTTCCTGCTCGAGGCCTACTCTAGCTCAAAGCCTCTTGCTCAAGGCCTAGTACAGCTGAGGCCTTGTGCTGGCAAAACCCAATCTTCCACATTTCCCCCATTTTCTTTAAGAGCAACATAAGCATTCATTCCTAAGCGATTAATAGCATTTTCCATCATGCGCTGAATACATTGCAGTAAGCATGGTAAAAATAAAAGGAGAACCAACAATACAATGCCAACATAGCAAAGCGTCCTAAGTAATGATGACAACCACCCTGTAATACCAAAATTTGATAACCAGCTTGTAAAAGCATCTCCAAACATACTTGTTTGCTGTTGAATCAAGCCAGTATGTTCCTTTAGATAAGAGAGAGATGCATGAATGCTTTCACTATGATTGGACAAATTCATACAACACATCCCTGCTAAATCCTGACATCCATGACCCTGTGCTAACAATAAAAAATCTATGGCAGCGCGATTTTGCAAAACAGCATGGCGTAAGCTAGTTTGATCCTGCAATAATTCTCCTAAAATTTTTGTAGTAACATTAGCTTGCTTTTCTGTCCAGCATGCTAAGCTAGCTAATTCCCGCAAAGCATTTCTGGCAGCAGCACCAGGAAGAAATATTGATAAAGCCACCCTGGCTGCCTGACTCAGAAGTTCAACATGATCATTACAATCTGGTGGGAGACCAATACTTCTAGTTTTCCGAATCTTTGCTGTTAAGGTGGTAGTTAATGTAATGTTACGCAATTCTGCATACTTTGGAGCAAATATAGTCAAAGAGCCTAGATAGCAAGGACCTCCAACTATTCCCCTAGGGACACCTTGCCAAGCTCGATCACCACAAATCAAAAATACTCCTGGTGGTAGAGCATATGCTGAGTCATTTTTCCAGATATATGTTCCTGGCTTAGGATTCTTACTATGGCGATCTCCTGCTGGGTACATCGGTTTTGGATTACTCAAATTTGTGTCATTATATCCACAGTACCCAAATTCAGCAATATAGTCTAAATTCTTTGGAGTAACGTCAGGAGTGCCAATTTTCCAACTAAGAGTGCCAAATTCTATGCATGTGGGTGTCCAATTTCCAGAAATATTACCTATACTTTGAGAGCCCAATAGATCCAATTCTTGTGGATCCCATGGCAGTGTCTTATTCAGGCCATCTATTAATGTAAGAGCACATTTTCCAGCAGACATATTGTTAGTACACTTCCCAACAGAATACCCTTTAAATGCAGATTCATCAAAGCCAGGAATCCCTATCAGGCAAGTGCGAAAAGGGTCAGTAGCAGAAGCCATGGCAATGCGAAAATCTGTAACACCAGTACTATTTGACCATGTGATCCACATATTTTGCTGTGGGGGTATAATCAATGCCATACTACAAAGCAGACAACAACAAAACAAAATACAACTTAACACCTTTTCTTTGCCCTTCTCATCCATCTTCTACATTTGTGAGATATAATGTGAGACTCCAATGTTTTAACAGCAATCCTTACAACCCCATCGAATAACCAACGGAGATGGGCTAAATACAATTGCTCCGGTGCCTCAATACGTTCAAGTGCTCGATCAAAAGATGTAGCTCCTGCAAAACATGTAAATGTACGGATAGGGTTTAAATTGTCAAATAACATAGCACAATCATTAATACGGACAAAATAAATTTTGTGGACCATTAGTAATTAAATTCCTTAATATTTCATAGATCTGATAGAATTTTATAGAAGTTAAAGGACCAGACCGATAAGATATTGGTATCTGAGAAAGTATTTCTTTTGGTAAACTATCAATCTTAGGTTGAAATATGAGCTGTACTTTGTGGAGCACTCGGTGACAGTCTTCCCCAATCCATGATAACAGCCTATGTCGATGCGCTTCACGTTGCTCTTGATTCATCTTGCTTAGGTGGCTCAACTATTGGTCGAATCCACCTGCTAGGAATCCAACGTGGACCATCACCTGTGGATACACAAAAATAACCTCTCCCTATAAACAACACATCTACTGGTCCTAACCACTCTCCAGTTTGTGGATCTTTGTATAGGACTCTCATGTTAACAGATCGTACAGAGGTACCATTCTGATGTTTCATAATCGGTGGAATAGATTCATCACCAAAAATACATAAATGGTTTAAAACAAACAACACCATATTTAATCGTTCGATAGGAGTCCCCTCTTTATGCTTCTGCAAATATGTTTTCAAAGTCTGATTTGCTCTTTCAACTACTGCCTGACCTGTTGGAGAGTGTGGAATTCCTGTAACATGCGAAATCCCCCATTGTTGACATTCTAACTGCATTCCCTTACTGCTATAGGCAGGACCATTGTCTGTCTTTAATGTTTTTGGAACACCCATTACTGCAAAACATGCCATCAGGTGTTTTTTCACGTCTTTCATTTTTTCCCCAGTTTGAGCAGTTGCCCACATCATGTGACTATAAGTATCAATAGTCATGTGCACATATTTCTGTCTACCAAATTCAGCTATATGGGTAACATCCATTTGCCATATTTCATTACTGCTTAAACCTTTTGGGTTCACACCCAGGCCCAAGCCAAGTCCTTGATTAATATTGCTGCAAATAGGGCAAGCCTGTATAATGGCTTTAGCATCTGCAAATGATATTCCAAAGGCTTTTACTAACCCTTTCACATTTTGGTGAAATTGAGCATGTGATTCTCTTGCTTTTGCAAAATTAGAAACTGGTGCCGAGAGCGACACCAAGTGGTCGGCTCTTGCATTTCCCTCACCTAACCCTTGATCAGTTTTATGACTTCTAATATGTATTATACAATATTCTGCAGATCTTAACTTAATGGCACGCCACAATTCCCATAACAGTTCCCAAAGTCTTTTGTTTGAAACTTCCTTTATCATTGATTCCTCAATCCTCTGAACTATTCCAACAACATACAAAGAGTCTGACACAACATTGACTGGTTTATCCAGCCAATTCTCCAAAGCCCAAGTGACTGCACGCAATTCTAGAGTTTGCAGTGAGTCACCGTCTTCCGCCCATAAATAAAAGGAATACCAATCTCCATTGTCCTTCCAAGTAGCAACAGCCCTTTGCGACCGCTTTCCTGCATCTGTGAACACTGTAACAGCATCTGCTATTGGAACTAAAGATATCTTAGGTTTCACAATCCAATTCTGATTACTCATCCAGGTTAAAACCTTATCTTTTAAAGGCGCTATTTTAATACACGCCCCACTAGTCAAGCAGGCGCTAGCAAGGGCATCACAGTGTTGCATATACCATTCTAAATCATTCTTGGCTATAGGCACATAAATAACTTCTGGCTCACAACCACTTATAGCACATACCCGTTGCCTGCAAGTCTTCATCAAATCTGCCAAAATTAAAATTTTTTGTTGGATTGTGGTTCGTGGCTGCAATGGTGGAAATACCCATTCCAAAACTCTGGTTATTTGTTATTGGTTATTTGTTAACTATCAACCCCTCCTCTTGCAAATTCTAGTCCCACGCTTATCCTGCTTCAGTAATCACAGCATCCTGCTTTTCCATTACTTGCAAGGTCCAAAGTTGATACTTTTCATCAATGTCAGCATTTATCAGCACTTTTGTCAACGGTCTTTTGTTAACGGTCAGCACACATCAGCACTTCAGATGATACTTTACTCTTGCTCAAGGCTTCCTGCTCGAGGCCTACTCTTGCTCAAAGCCTCTTGCTCAGGGCCTAGTACAACCAAGGCCTTGCGCTGGCAAAACCCAATCTTCCACACTTCCCTTTCTTTTTGCTGGGCTGGGGAATGAGGGTTTGGGTGCAGCTCAGACATTGATGCTGCAGGTTCTGTCCTTCTGCTCTCTCCATGGAGGAAAAGCATCCAAACTTACTCGAATTTGGGGCTGTAGAGACTCCAGGATGTGGGGTTGGGGTCAGCCCACCCCTCCATCAGGATACCCCAACTTTAGGGTCTTTCCCTCTTTGTGCAGCTGAGAGCAGGACTGATGGACAGAGAGGCTGTCCTCACTCTGCACTAAGGGACAGTCCCTTTTTCTTCTCAGCACCCTCAAGGTTTTAGTTGCAGAGAAGAAATTCCAGGGGCTTCAGCATTATAATATTCCTCATGTGCTTTTGAGAAACTGGACCAGACCAAACCATGCTGAATCTGTTCAGCTTTGCTCTGCTGGCTGATGATGTATTGGGCTGACAATGCTGAAAATCTCTCATATTTTAACATTGGATTTAATTTCAGATCAACATTTCCTTTTCTATTAATTCCGGTAGGGCAAGACTGACTTCTGCAGAGCCCAGAGTTCAGACATTGCTCTGAGTGACACTGTAAGCCAGAAAAAACTACAGCTCGTGAATGGGACAGGCAAAAATCCTTCCTGTAAGGAGTGAGGTGTTTTGGGGATTTCTGTGAATTTCTAAAAGAATTTGCTCAGACGAATCTGACCTGACTTACTTATCCCTTTTCTTTTTCTGACAGTGCACCAGAGGAAGGAGATGTCCAGCAGCAGCTCCATCAGGCAGTTCCTCCTCCTGGCATTTGCAGACAGGCGGGAGCTGCAGCTCTTGCACTTCTGGCTCTTCCTGGGCATCTACCTGGCTGCCCTCCTGGGCAACGGCCTCATCATCACCACCATCGCCTGTGACCACCACCTCCACACCCCCATGTACTTCTTCCTCCTCAACCTCTCCCTCCTCAACCTGGGATCCATCTCCACCACTCTGCCCAAAGCCATGGCCAATTCACTCTGGGACAACATGGACATCTCCTACATGGGATGTGTTGTACAGATCTTTTTTTTTTCTTTCTTCATCACAGCAGAGTTTTATCTCCTGACCATCATGTCCTACGACCGCTCCGTGGCCATCTGCAAACCCCTGCACTACGGGACCCTCCTGGGCAGCAGAGCTTGTGTCCACATGGCAGCAGCTGCCTGGGGCACTGGGTTTCTCACTGCTCTGCTGCACACAGCCAATACATTTTCCCTGCCCCACTGCCAGGGCAATGCCCTGGACCAGTTCTTCTGTGAAATCCCCCAGATCCTCAAGCTCTCCTGCTCACACTCATACCTCAGAAAAATTTGGGTTGTGGTTATAGGTTGCTGTTTTGGATTTGGCTGTTTTGCTTTCATCATGGTGTCCTATGTGGAGATCTTCAGGGCTGTGCTGAGGATCCCCTCTGAGCAGGGAAGGCACAAAGCCTTTTCCACGTGCCTCCCTCACCTGGCCGTGGTTTCCCTGTTCATCAGCACTGGCATCTTTGCCTACCTGAAGCCCCCCTCCATCTCATCTCCATCTCTGGACCTGGTGCTGTCATTTCTGTACTCGGTGGTTCCTCCAGCAGTGAACCCCCTCATCTACAGCCTGAGGAACCAGGAGCTCAAGGGTGCTGCATGGAAACTAATGACTTCATTTTTTTCTCAAATAATAAAATGCTCAATTTTTCATGCATATAATTGATAATGTATCTCATATCATTAGTAATGTCTCTCATAACAGATTCAACGTGCCCTCTGTGACTTCTGATGATGGAGGCTTTTGGCTCTCTTTTACAAGTGATAATGATGTGCATAAAGAAATCTTTCATTGTTCATACCATTTCCAGTTCTGTGGTTTTCTTTCTGATGTTAAGCAAAAGGCTGCTGGAAAGTTTTTTTTAAATAACTTCTATGTTCTCTGGGCATTGCCATAAATAAAGATTCCAGCAGTGAATTCTTTACCTGATGTCCTTTTTCTGAGACTTCCTCTAGTGTTAGGTTTAGATCCAGACACACTTGGAGTTCCCTGGGAAGAAATTTAGGAAGCAAGGGGGTTCACTCTGACCCTTGTGACCCAACAGGAGGTCCTTCCTCATTCTCTTCTCTGATCCCTGAACAAAACACTCCAACCCTGTCCTGGCCCTCTCCAGCTCAATTTCTACTGTGTTCTACAAATCACTGCCTCAGATCTCTGTTTTAGTCACTTTAGTTTTAACCCCTACACATCCCTTCCACACAGTAACAAAACAATCCTTGACATCAAATCCTATTAAGTCACAACTTGGGCACTCCAGTATAGAAAAGGCATCAAGGTGTTGGAGAGTGTCCAAAGGAGAGCAACAAGGATGGTGAAGGGTCTGGAAGGGATGACTTATGAGGAGCATCTGAGGTCACTTGGATTGTTCATTTGGGAGAAAAGAAGGATGAGGGGAGACCCCATTGCAGTCTATGAATCCTCACAAGTGGAAGAGATGGGGTTGGTTCCGATTACTTCACTCGTGTGACCAATGACAGGACCTGGGGAAATGATAGGAAGCTGAATTATGGGAGGTTTAGGTTAGATATCAGGGAAAGGTTTTTCCCCAAAGGGCAATTGTGCGATGGAACAACTTCATTGCTTCCAAGCAATGACCACTCCCCCAGAGAAGTGGTCACAGCACCAATCCTGACTGAGTCCAAGAAGTGTTTGAATGATGTTCTCAGGCTCATGGTGTGACCCTGGGGGCACCCTACACAGGACAGGAGTTGGACTTGATCATCCTGATGGGTCCCTTCCAATTCAGAATATTCTATGATTCTGTGATAACACATTTGGTATCAGCAAGAAGTGGAGCCAGGTCCTTCCTGGGTGTGCATGATGGGAGGGTGAGAAGCAAGGGGCATCATGGGAAAAAAGGGAGGGAAAATCTCAAAAACTTGCTCCTCATCAAGACACTCAAGCACATCTACCAGAGAGCTTGCGTCATCTCCATTCCTGCAGCTTTTCAAGACCAAAATTAATAAAGGCCTGAGACACCTTCCCTTACTTTAAAGCCATCCTTGATTAGACCTGATTAGGTTGTCCTATGGTTCTACTGATGATCAGCCCTCTGATCATCTTTGTGGCCTCCTCTGGACTTGTTCTAACAGCTCCGGGTCCTTTTTGTGCTTGGGGCTCCAGAACTGGACCCAGCAGTGCAGTGGGGTCTCAGCAGAGTGGAGCAGAGGAGCAGAATCTCCTCCCCTGACCTGCTGGCCACGCTGCTTTTTGTGTAGCTCAGGACATGCTTGGCTTCCTGGGCTGCCAGCACACCTTGCCAGCTGGTGCTGAGCTTCTCATCAACCAGCACCCCCAAGTCCTCCTCCTCCTCCTCAGGGCTGCTCTCAATCCATGTTCTGCCCAACCTGTATTTGTGCAGGGGATTTCCCCAAATGAGGTGCAGGACCTTGTGCTTGTCCTTGTTGAACCTCATGAAGTTTTCATGGGCCCAGCTCTCCATCCTGTCCCTTTGTCTGGACAGTCTGTGTCTGGAAAGGTGACTTTAGAAATGGTCACTGTATCACCACCACCAGGCAGAAGTGCACCAGGCACTCTGCACTTGGTATGTTCCTCACCCCTTTTTGGGGTAGTTGGGAGGTGTTCTGTATTTTTCCTACAGTTTTTATTGCTCATCATCATGCCCCATGGCCCCCAGAAGAATCCTGACCCACAAGTGAGGGATGGGCTCTGCCTTCCTATTGCCTGGGGTTCAGAGTTTGGCCTGACTGATCCATAAAAGAAATAAATAAATAAATACATAAACAAACAAATAAAGAAATACCTGTGGCTTCAGAGCCACCTTTACAGAACCTTTGTCTCCCTGCAATCATGGCCTCCAGTGACCTTCTCTAACAAGTTTCTGGGGAGGCTTTGCCAGTAACAGGACCCAAAGGGGCCAACCAATGCTTCAAAATACTTCAAAATAATTTGGGTTTTTGTTTTGGCTTTAACTTTTAAAACCGTTTTTTTTTCAGTCTCCTGTCAGTACTCATGGGCTCAGTCTCTGGCACCAGGGGGCCCATTACAGTACTGAGCAGCCGCGAGTCACCCTGTGGTGTTTTTAGTGTTCAAGACTCACGCAGCAAATTGGAGAGGGTCCATTTTGGAGGAAGATTACAAAGAGCATCAAAAAAGGTTTTTTAAAAAGTTCTGTTTTACTGGTTTTCACTTGAGAATTGTATATTCAACTGGTATTGGTGCAGAGGGTCTCTGAAAGAGGGCTGGACAGTGAGGAGAAACCTTTGAGATCCAACGCTTCATGGAGAACATTGTTCCTCACCTCCCCAAACACAACATTGCTCTCATTGGTGGGAGGGATTTGGAGTCAACTGGGAGGGACTGGGAGAGACTGGGAGGGGATTGGGGTCAACTGGGAGGGACTGGGATGGATGGGGAGGGACTGGTTTATACTGGTGTGTACTGGCCTGTACTGGTTTAACTGGCCTATAGTGGTGTATAGTACTTATACTGGTTTATACTCATCTGTACTGGTTTGTACTGGTCTGTACCGGTTTACACTGGTCCGTAGTGGTTATACTGGTTTATACTGGTCTGTACTGGTCTATACTGGTCTATACTTGTTTATACTGGTTATACTGGTTATAGTGGTTATAATGGTTTATACTGGTCTATACTGGTTTACTGGTTAACAGTGGTCTGTACTGATTTGTACTGGTCTATACTGCTCTATACTGGTTATACTGGTCGATGCAGGTCTATACTGGTTTATACTGGTAATAATGGTTATACTGGTTTATACTGGCCTATGCTGGTCTATACTGGTTAGTACCTCATATTCGTTTATACTGGATATAGTGCTCTATACAGGTCTGTACTGGTCTATATTGGTTGTACTGGTTGTACTGGTATATACTGGTTATACTGGTCTATACTGGTCTATAGTAGTCTGTACTGCTCTATACTGGTATATACTCGTTAAACTGGTGTATACTTGTCTATACTGGTTACACAGGTTTATACTGGCCTATACTGGCCTATACTAGCCTATACTAGTCTATACTGGTTTGTACTGCTTCTATTCGTTTATACTGGTTATACTGGTTTATACTGGTAAAACTGGTCTATACTGGCCTAAACTGGTCTATACTGGTTTATACTGGTCTATACTGGTTTATACCGGTTTATATTGATTTATACTGGTCTGTACTGGTCTATACTGGTTATACTGCTTTATTCTGGTCTGTCCAGGTCTGTACTGGTTTTTAGTGGTCGATACTGGTCTATACTGGTTATACTGGTTTATCGTGGTTATATTGGTCTGTACTGGTTTTTACTGGTCAATACTGGTCTATACTGGTTTATACTGGTTTATACAGGTCTATCCTGGTTATACTGGTCGATACCGGTTTATACTGGTTTATACTACTTTATACTGGTCTATATTGGTCTTTACTGGTTATACTGTTCGATACTGGTCTATACTGGTCATAATGGTTTATGCTGGTTTTACAGGTTTATCGTGGTCTATAATGGTTTATACTGGTTTATAAAGGTTTATACGGGTCTATACTGGTTTATACTGGTCTTTACAGGTCTATACTGGTTTATGTTGGTTACACTGGTTTATACTGCTTAAACTGGTCTATACTGGTTTATACTGGTTATACTGGTCTAAACTGGTTTATACAGGTTTATACTGGTATATACAGTTTATACTGGTCTACACTGGTCCACACTGGTCCATAGTGGTCTGTACTGGTCTATACTGGTTATACTTGTTTATACTAATTTATACTGGCTTGTACTGGTTTCTACTGACTTATACTGGTCTATACTGGTTTATACTGCTTATATTCATTTATATTGGCTATACTGGCCTATACTGGTTTATATTGGTTTATAATGGTCTATACGAGTTTGTACTGGTCTATGCTGCTCTATACTGGTTATACTGGTCTATACAGGTCTATACCAGTTTATAGTCGTTATAATGGTTATACTGGTTTCTATTGGTTTATACAGGTTTATACTGGCCTATACTGGTCAGTACTCATTTATACTGCTTATATTCTTTTACACTGGTTATACCAGTCTACACTGGTTATACCGGTTTATACTGGTCTATACTGGTCTATACAGGTCTATATAGGTTTATACTGGTTTTACTAATTAAACTGGTCTATACTGGTTTATACTGTTTATATTAGGTTGTACTGTTATATTGGTCTATACTTCCTATACTGGTTTCTAGTGGTGTATACTGGCTTTTACTGGTTTCTAGTGGTCTATACTGTTTGTACTGGTCTATACTGCTCTATACTAGTTATACTGGTCTATAAAGGTCTATACTGGTTTATACTCGTTATAGTGGTTATACTGGTTTCTACTAGGCTATACTGGTCTATACTGGTTTATATGGCTTATATTCGTTTATACTGGTTATATTGGTCTATACTGGTTATAGTGGTTTATACTGGTCTATACTCGTCTATAAAAGTCTTTATAGGTTTATACTGGTTTTACTGGTAAAACTGGTCTATACTGGTCTATGCTGGTATATATTGTTTTATACTGGTTTATACTGGTTATTCTGGTCTATACTGGTCTATACTAGTTTATAATGCTTATACTGGTCTATCCTGGTTTATACTGGTCTATACTGTTTGATACTGGTTTATTCTGGTCTGTACTGGTCTATAATGGTTTATACTGGTCTATACTATTTGATACTGGTTTATTCTGGTCTGTACTGGTCTATACTGGTTTATACTGATTTATTCTCATCTGTACTGGTCTATGGTGGTTTGTACTGGTTTATTCTGGTTTGTACTGTATCTTATATATTTCAATATTACTTATAATATTAATAATAATAATAATGTTTATAATATGTTATATACAATACATAATGATACATAATAATAAATATATAATATATATCATATATATAATTTGAAATAGATAATAGATAATAAATTAAAATATACAAATATAATATATAATATATCATATAATAATTATTATTTTATTATATTTTAATATTTTTATATTATTATTTATTAATGTACATTATTATGTATTATTATTTAATTTATTGTATTTATTTTCTAAAAATATATATTATTTTATTTATTCCTTATTTATTATATACTGTATACCATTATTTATTATATAGTTTAAAATAACATTATTACTTATCCTTGTATATTTTCATTTATTACATATATTATATATACAGTACTATATATATAGCATATATAGTATATCTATACTATATATTATATATGTTTATAATATATATTATTATTACTAATATTTAATTTTAGTCATTATATGTGTATTATGTACTATATTTTTATATGCTCGTATTTATTATTATGTAATCTAAATTATTATTATTAATTTATTATTACATAATTTATCTGTTATATTTGTTATTATATATTAAATGTATTATTCTATATCAATATTTATTGTTATTTGAGTTACTTATAATCATTTATTCCTATAATTTTTTATATTTATTATTATTTACATATTTCTCGTTTTGTTTTTAAATTATTATAATTTATTTATTAATATTTTTAAATTTTAATTATTTATTATTTATGTAATTATTTTATGCATTTAACTATTTTTTCTTTTATTTTAAGATTCTATTTAACAATTTATACAATTTAATTTATTTCAATCAATTTTCCTTTTTACTCTCCATTTGATTTCTCTGAATATTCCCCCCACGCCCCTCATTTCCAGCTTTGGAGCCCTCAGTAGAGGGCGGTGAATCGGCGTTAATTGGGCAGCACTTTAATTGGGGAACTAAAGGGGGAGGAGGGGTTTGGTCACGAGCATCACTGGGGGGAACCGAGGGGAGAGGGGCACATGGGAACAACCTCATGAGGGGCAGCTCGTACTTAGCCTATGGTTGAGGAGTGTGTTGGATTGGCCATGAAACTTTATCATGCTTTGCTTTGCTTTGTTTGCAGAGAGGAAAACTCCTGCTGTGCCCGTGTGCAGCAGTTCTCTAAGGAAAAGAGGGGGGAGCTGGTGCAAAGGAGCTGAACCATCCAGCTGCAGAGAGCAGGGGAGAAGTCTGATGGGAGGAGAAGTGATGCAAGTGCCAGGGGCCAAGGAGAGCAGTGGTGGGGTTGGGGAGGTGAGGAGCAAGGGTGTCCATCCAGGGTCAGACCTCAAGGAGCTGCTTCTCCTTCTGGTGCAGACCTCCTGAGGAGACCCTCTGGGTCATTACACTTGGAGAATGCTGCTAGAACCTCTCCTCTGAAGTACAAATAATGAAATATTCCCTCTAAAATAAGAGTGTAAAAGTGCACATTGAAATCTTCATCCTGATATCCATTGGGAACAAAATTAATACCTCCAAGGAGCTCTACAGGTGTTGAAGACATGAAGGAAATTACAAAAAGGTAAAGAGATCCCCTAGGCCTGTGAGGCTCATTAAATGAACTTCAGATATTGAGAGAAGAAAAAAAAAAAAAATCTCTGATAAAGTCAAAGTCAGAAGCAAAACCCAAAATACCTTCACACACTGATGGGCCCCCCTGAGCCTGCCAGAGCCTCCCCATGGCCTCGTTAGAGCAGATCCCTGGAGGCCATGATTGCAGGAGGCAAAGGCCCTGTGCTGGTGGCTGTAATGCTGAGAAAACCCTTTGGTTTGTTGGATGCAGCAGAAAGGCCAAGCCCTGACCCCAGGCCCTGGGAAGGCAGATCCTGAGAGCCTCAAGAGAAAGTTTCCTCTCCCCAGCCTTGGTGGCCCAGGACACTGCTATGGCCAAGGGGACAATGACCTCACTCCTTGACAATGAAACATTGATTATGTTCTTCAATGGCAGCAGCCTGATCAATTTCACACTGTTTGGCCATTGTAATATTTTCCCTCTGTAGCCTCCCTGAGTCTCCCTGAGTGTCTTCCTCCTTTTTCCAAAGGCCACAAACTCTCCTTTTCTAGATGAGTTTTTACCAGATCTCTCTATTCAGCCAGGCTGGGCATCTTTCCCCACCAGTTCATCTTACAGCACATGGGGCCATCTGATCCTTCACTTTCAAGAGTTTCTTCTTGAGCAGTGTCCAGACTTCCTGATATCCCTTGCCCTTCAGGACTGCCTCCCAAGGGATTCTCTCACCCAGGCTCTGAAAGAGGCCAAAATTTGCCTGCCAGACCTCCAAGGTGACAGTTCTGCTGACCCTTCTCCTTACTTCTCCAGGGATCAGTTCTTCTGACCAAGGCTGCATTTACAGGAGACCAGGCTTCCTAACAAGGGATGGGAAGAGCTTGTCCCACAGAGGTGAAAGGGGCTTAGGACAGGAGATATCAGGGCTAATTAGCAGAGCTTTACACTAGGTATGAAGGGGGCCAGGGGTGAGAGTAGGGTCACTGGAGAGGAGCCTGAATGTGACACACCAGTACTTGGGGGAGAAGGGTGTGCAAGCAAGGGCTCACAGTTCTGGGGGAAGTGAGGTGTGAAGATGAATAATAAAAACTGTAGGAAAAATGCACAACACATCCCAACAACCCCAAGAAGGGGCAAAGAGCAAACAAAGTGCAGAGCCTCAACAGAAACTTCTGCCTGGTTGTGGTGATACAGTGACCATTTCTAAAGTCACCTTTCCAGACACAGACTGTCCAGACAAAGGCCATTCCCATTCCTCTCCAATTGTCCCCTTCTCCTACTCTTTATTCATTCAGATGCCTATCCCCTGGACTGCTGCATTGAGTAGGAATGGTGGGGATGGGAGGTGAGAAGTAAAGTTGTCCACACAGTGTCAGACCACAGGGAACTTCTTTCACCTTTTATCTAAACTGAAAATTGTGAGATGATCTGTTAAAATATTAAATGAGAACACAACAAAAAACAAAAAAAACCCCAGAATCAGTTTTCACTAATCACAGTATTCAATGTTCCTCCTTAAGTGCAGTGGGAAAACCTCTCCAATTAGCTGTACAAGTCTTGAAGATGTGAAGAATATCCCATGGACAGCCATGGCCCTTTAGTGCTCTCTGTATTTCACTGAGCCCCAGGGTGTGCTTGGTGCTGAGTCCATGATCCTCAGGTGCTGAGAGATGAATGAACAAACTGCTCCAGAAGTCAGAATGGAACCTGAAAGTACCTTGAAGCATTGATTGGCCCCACTAGAGGACCATTGCTGCCAGAGCCTCCCCATGGCCTTGTTAGAGCAGATCACTGGAGGCCATGATTGCAGGGAGGCAAAAATTCTGTATAGGTGGCTCTGAAAGCAAGGATTTTTCATTATTTATTTATTAATGCAGCATTGAGGACAAACTCTGACCTCCAGTCGATGAAAAGGCAGAGCCCATCCCTCACTTGTAGGTCAGGACTCTTCCTACAGACAGTACAGTATGAAAAAGAGTAATGAAAATTCTGACATGTCTTGACCTCCCCAAAAGGGGAAAGTCCAGAGCATCAGGACAAAATGACTCCCGGTACACCATGGTGGTTGATGCAGCTGCCATGTCTGAGGTGACAAAGCCCTGGGTCCTGCTGGGCCTTTCAGCCTTCCAGAGCCCTTGGCCACCTCTCCTGCAGGCTGGCCTACACTGTCCATGCCTGCAGCTCCTTCCCTTCAGGCTGTTGTCACCCTTCCTGCTTTCCCACCTAACTCTCACCCCAGCATTTCCATTCATTCTCTGCTTTCTCTCTGTTTATCCCTGGCTTTGCCTTGAAAACAAAATCCTGGGCTGATCCAGAACCCTTCTAGGAAAACCTGTAACACAAGGATACCCTTGAGGTGAGATTTCTTGTTCTTTTCCTCCGTGAAGAACCTTCCAAGGTGACCATTGTGATGGTTTTGGACTACCAAGAGAAGTTCCATCATAAAGCCATCGAACTGTCTGGGTGTGAAGGGATGTAACAGACCAGACTTGTGTTTCTCATGATCACTCCAAAAGGACTGCCCATACCACCTGTGTGAAAACTTCCTCATGGTGCAGTCTGGAGTTTTGCTGGGATGGGTACAGAAAGCCTCCTCCTTAAACCTTGGGGGGAGCGGCCAGGGCTGGGAATGGCCGGGGAGAGATGGACAATGGCTGCAGGGTGACAAAGGCCCAGGGACACCATCCTGCTTGTTCCGTGCCACCAAGTGCACAGAGCAGCCTCCTCTGCCCTGCACCTCCATCTCTGGGCTCCCTTCAGCAGCCCTGGCTCTGCACCGCAGCCCCTGCTGGCAGTGTTCCCCTCCATGGCCATGCAGGGCCAGTTACACACCCATGGCTTCTCTGCCAGGGTTTCACTTGCCAGCCCAGAACAGCTCCCTCCAGGCTCTCCCACCTCCCCTCCCCTCCCCTCCCCTCTCTCCCAGCACAGCCCAGTTGCTGCTGGCCCCACACCAGTGCCCTCCCCAGGCTGCTCTGGGCAGTCCCACCACAGCCCCAGCCCCTCTGAAGGGCACAGCAGCTCCTGGGGGGCAGAGAGAGCTCAGAGCCCCAGATGGGTGACCATGCATGGCAAAAGGAGCAGGAGGCACCCTGTGTACCCTGCTCTCTTCTCCAGGAGATCCGCAGAGCTCTGCAGCCCCTCAGGGCCATCCCCTCTGCCCAGCCCAGCACAACAGCCCTGGCCCTTGTGTTCCTCAAGAGCTCTGACTGCTCCATGCACAGAGCAGCCTTCCCAGGGCTGCTGCAGACAGGGAGGGGCTTTCACTTCCCATTCATTCCTGAAACAGTTAGCAGGGAGAGCAGACAAATAACTTTCTACAGGTACTTTTATTTGTCTAAAATCTAGTATAGGATCTTAATTTACACAAAATTTATTGGTCAAAAAAGGTGGGTGGATAGTACAGTAAAAAAGATGAATAATGGCATTACTTTCAAGAAAAGAAAATCACAGCTGAAGAAAAGAGGAAAAAAAAATGGACATACTTTTACTTTCTTGACACAAAGTGTGAGTTATTTGCAGAAGCCAGGAAGCTGCCTATGACTGCTGAAAATCATTAGCTGTTTCCTCAGAGAAGCCTTGAGCTCCTGGTTCCTCATGCTGTACATGAGGGGATTCACTGCTGGAGGAACCACCGAGTACAGAACTGCCATTGCCAAGTCCAGCGATGGGGAGGAGATGGAGGGGGGCTTCAGGTGGGCAAAGATGGCTGTGCTGATGAACAGGGAGACCACGGCCAGGTGAGGGAGGCACGTGGAAAAGGCTTTGTGCCTTCCCTGCTCAGAGGGGATCCTCAGCACAGCCCTGAAGATCTCTACATAGGACACAACGATGAAAACAAAACAGCCAAAAGATACACAAACACTGACCACAAGAAGTCCAATTTCCCTGCGGTAGGAGTGTGAGCAGGAGAGCTTGAGGATCTGGGGGATTTCACAGAAGAACTGGTCCAGGGCATTGCCCTGGCAGAGGGGCAGGGAAAATGTATTGGCTGTGTGCAGCAGAGCGTTGAGAAACCCAGTGCCCCAGGCAGCTGCTGCCATGTGGACACAAGCTCTGCTGCCCAGGAGGGTCCCGTAGTGCAGGGGTTTGCAGATGGCCACGTAGCGGTCGTAGGACATGATGGTCAGAAGGAACCACTCTGATCCAATAAAGAAGAAAAGAAAAAAGACTTGTACAAGACATGCCTTGTAGGAGATGTCCGTGTTGTCCCAGAGGGAATTGGTCATGGCTTTGGGCAGAGTGGTGGAGATGGATCCCAGGTCGAGGAGGGAGAGGTTGAGGAGGAAGAAGTACATGGGGGTGTGGAGGTGGTGGTCACAGGCGATGGTGGTGATGATGAGGCCGTTGCCCAGGAGGGCAGCCAGGTAGATGCCCAGGAAGAGCCAGAAGTGCAAGAGCTGCAGCTCCCGCCTGTCTGCAAATGCCAGGAGGAGGAAGTGCCTGATGGAGCTGCTGTTGGACATCTGCTGATTCTAAAAGGCATGGGGAGCTGTTTGAGGAGGAAACACAATAATTCAGGACACAATTCTCTGAAAAATGAGACCCAATTTCCATTCCAAATCTTGATCCTACACACACACACTTTTCTAGGAGTTCTTCCCTAAAGCCCATGGCTACAACCCTGCTTGTTGATGTTTGTGTCTGCAGCAGGGACTCTGGTCACTGGCTGCCAAGGAGTTTTCCCAGCCCTGCAATGGGGGCTTCATGGGAATGGTGGGGACAGGGAACAATATCAGAGTAGAAATTATTCATATGCAATCATTGGTGATGCCAAAGTCTTGCATATTCTGTGCTCTCTGCATAAAAGAGCCTGCAAAACAGAAGGCAGTTTGAGAGGTTTGTTTTTTCTAGCTCCCCCCATCTCCTATGGGGAGTGTTCTTGGGGATCAGAACCCCTCAGCATTGCTGCAGCACTGAGGCAGAACAGAGTGAGCAAAGAGCATTGCCTGCAGCTGCATGCAGAGAAGGGGGAGCTGGGCTGTGTCTCTGCCTCTCCCTGCTGAGAGCAGAGGGACCCAGCTCAGAGCACTCAGTGTCTGACCCTTTCTCACGGTCTCAGCACCCCTTTTCCAGCCCAGGACACACCAGGCTCATTGTGCCCCCTGGAAGGCAGCTCCCAGCTTGGACAGACAGCCCAAGGAGACAGCCCAGGGATGGAATGAGGGCATCTGATGAAGGGAGGTCAGCTCCCTGCCCAGCCTCATTCAGACTGCACTGCCCAGAGCTTCCCAGGGCAGAGCACAGCTGGACACCTCCTTGCCTGAAACCATCTGCATGGCAGGACCCCCAAGAGCTGTGCCTGCAGCTGAAACTCCTGCTGCCAGCCTGACATCAACAGCAAGAGCAGCTGAGGGGGGCATGGAGAGAGGCAGAGCAAAGGCACTCAGGAAAGCCTTTCCCTCCCCCAGCCCTGCACAACCCCTCCCAGATGGTGATAATGCCTGGCAGGCACCTCCAGCCCCTGGGCAGGGGGAGGTGGGCACATGGCAGCACAGATGCACATCAGCTCTCCTGTGAGCAGATGGAGGAGGAGGTGCCCAGCACCCCAGACCCCACAGTCTGGCTGAGGGCTCTGCTGTCACACAGACCCTGATGAACCTGGGAAGCTGATGCTGGATGTATCTGTAGGGAAAAGGAGGGTGAAAGCACTGGCTGAGGTTACTAGCACACAGAAGGTTGATGGTGTAGGAACTGACAGAACATTATCTCACCTCCACAGATGAGGTTCCCTCCCACCTTAAAAAGACAGAGAAAAGTCGAAGTACAGCCTGAGGAAAGCCAGGTTTCCCAGCAGGAACCTGAACTCTCCCTGTGCATATGAAAATCTGGGTATGATTTTGGATCCGAGAGCAGTGCTGTCCCACAGACAGTCACAAAACCAGAAGGACCCTGCCCTGTGCTCCCTGTCTCCTGCCAGCCACAGCTTGTGCCAGCACCAGGGAGCTCTCCGGGCAGGCTGAGAGCTGCCCCTGGCAGGCAGGCAGGCAGCAGAGTCCCTGCCCCAGCACACAGCCCCTGGGCTGCAGGACCCTGCTCTGAAGGACAGCCCTGGGCACCCCTGCCTGCACACACCCCCTCAGCCCCTGCAGCCATCCCCAGCAGAAGGCAGCCCCATGGCCTCTCCCTCTGACGCTGCTCCAGGACAGCCCTGCTGTGCCAAACCTTTTCCTCCTGCCCACCAAAATCCTCCGCAAGGATCCCAGCAGCTGTGGCCCAGGCTGCCAGCTGGAGAAGGAAGACCCCCTCCAGGAAGCCCAGCTTCCCTGCCCTGCAGCCAGAGACTCACCATGGCAGAGGCTGGGAAGATTTCTCTCTCCCCCAGCCCAGGCAGCTCTCAGCTCTCCTCCCAGCCCAGGCTGCCTTTCTCCTCTCTCTGCCTCCTCTCTCTGCCCTGCCCTGCTGCCTGCAGGCAGTGCCCTCAGCCCTGCTGCGCTCTGCAGAGGAGCTGCTCCTGCCCAGAGCTCTCTCTCCGCAGCACTCTCTGCTTGCCAGCAGCTCTCTCAGGCTCAGGAGCCCGGCCCAGCAGCACAGGACCAGCACCAGACTTGGCCACTTGCTCAAAACTCTCGGGGCTCCCTCCAGCTCTCCCTGGGGCTCCCCAGGAACCCAATGGGACACACACTGAAGTCATGGCTCATGTCCCCTCCCTCCCTCCTTTCCAGCACAGCCACTTCCCCTCTAGAGACACACCCTCTGCTTCTCCCACTCTCCCTCTGGACACCCAGGCAGTGCCAGGGGGAATCTCCTTTCCCTCCCCTTCCCACGCAAGCCACGGGTGACACTGGAGGTGCCAGGGCTGCTCCAACCTCAGTCATGGCAGCTGCTCAATTGAGTGGCCAAGCACAGCCCTGGGGGGCTACAGGAAATGTCAGGGCACTCCAGCACAACCACCTGCTGCTGGCACAACAGCACAGGACTGTCACATCCCATGGCCTGACCCAGACAACAGCCAAAGGAGATTCCATCTCCCAGGCCAGTGCTTCCCTTTCAGGGAAAGGTTACCCTCTGAAGGTAAATAAAAAGTGACAGCCTCCTTAGACTATCCAAATACCCATTGATCAGATTAAGATGAAATGAAACTCAAGGTCTATTTCTCTACAGTCAAAACATCAATTCTGTTGCTCTAAGAATTGAAGTTTATTTTCAAGTAATTTTTAGGGAACACAAATCACTCACAAGTATGCATGAATATAGATATTCTAAAAGCACAAAAGTAGATACTTCAGTGTTCAGGCTGTGCAATCACAAAGACTGATTGCTTGGATCACAAAAACCACATACTCAAATGACATCTCAACAATGCAATCCCCTCACCCCATGAGTCTAAATATCACAAGGCATGATGATATCATAAGGCAATATCATAAGGCAATGACATCATGATGGCTACAAGCTTAGCATCTTCACTCCAGCTTCTTCAGTTCAGGCAGTGGTGATATGTATGATGTGCAGAGTCCTTGTTCTTCAAGCAGTGTCACCTCCAAAGCTAAGGGTTCTGTAGCAACATCCTTGGGACTCGATGTACCTGGAAATTTAGTTCTCTAAAAGCATTTCTAATTCACGTGTTCAAGAGGTGCACTTTACAAATTGATGTCTTTTAGGACACTAAAAGGGCACCCAAAATCCGTGACTTTTTGGTGGCATTACATGCAGTAACATAATTCACAATGTACCATGATCACAAACTTCACAGCAGTTGAGCATATCAAAACCCAGTAAGAATGGAAAATTTACACAAATGCAGCACAATTATCAATGCAAAAAGAACTCATAATTAATTTTCTCTCAGTTTTGCTCCTTCTGCAGATTTCAGCAACATTTATATATCCCATTATCTTCTCTCATGGATAAGTTTTCATTAGTAACAACATTCCATTGCCATACACACACCTACCTATGTTAGTCAGCCAGTAAATTTCCATGAGACTCCCTTAAACTATTGCTTATACGTTTCTACAACTTCTGTACTTCTACTTCTGTAAAACCATTGCATATATGTTTCTTTAAACTACTACTTCCATTTCTATAAGTCTAATGTTTCACAAGAAATGAATCAATCAAGCAAGGAAGATGTTCTGGGGGTTTTCTTCCACATCCTTTTCACTGAGCTCTCACCAACACTTTCAATCGTCTTGAAAAAAAATCGAAGTTGTAATTCTCTTATTTCAGGAGACAACTGACAGAAGCCTTACTGCAGGCTGCTCGAGGTGTCCCATCAGGTGTTTAGGTCAGATCTGATGAAGAATTTCTTTTCTGAGAGAGTAGTTAGGTGTTGAAATGGTCAGTCCAGGCAGGTGGTAGAATCAACATCCCTGGAAGTATTTAAAACCATGTAGTAGAGATGATCCTGCTCTGCTGCTGTCAACATTGTCCTGCAGTCTGCTGCCTCCCTCTTCTACTGCTCCCTCAGCTGCACGCCCAGCGTGGTGTGCAGGAAAAGTGTCCAGGATCCCATCCTGCCACATCCCTTTAGGAGGGTGTCATAATTGGAAATACTTTTCTGTTTTTTCCTTATTTGGAAAAAAGCACTCATGACGCTGAAACAAATATTAGAAGTCAAATTTTGGATGGGACATGAAGTGGTTCCTGAGCTGACTCCATTTTGTTTTCCACAAGAAAATGAAGAAAGCATCATTGGTGTGATGGAGCTTGGAAAATGAGGGCAACTTGACCCTTCATACTTGGTGATGGCTGTGATGGGTCAGGTAATGACAGATGAAATCTAATTTTCAGTAAAATCTCTTCTTGCACTGGGTGTAGCTTTAATGTTTTTCACTGGTATGGAGGCGTTGATGGTTCTTCAAATCAGAACTTTGATGGAAGCTCTTCCCGCACTCGGGACACTTGTAGGGACGTTCACCCCTATGGAACCGTCGGTGTCGGCTGAGACCTGAGCTGGATGTGAAGCCCTTCCCACACTGGGGACACGTGTAGGGCTTTTCCTCAGAGTGGACATGTTGGTGATTAATCCAAGACGTGCTGTTGTTGAAGGCTTTCCCACAGTGAGTGCAGGGATACAACTTCTCTCCTGTATGGATGCGGCGATGGCGTGATAAATTGGAAGTGTGGGAAAACTCCTTCCCACACTCCAGACACTTATAGGGTTTCTCTCCCTTGTGAATGTGGTGATGCTGTGATAAACTGGATCTGTGGGAAAACTCCTTCCCACACTCCAGACACTTATAGGGCTTCTCTCCCGTGTGGATGCGGCGATGCTGTGATAAATGGGAACTCTGGGCAAACCCCTTCCCACACTCAGAACATTTAAAGGGTTTCTCACCCGTATGGATCCGTTGATGCTCGATGAAAGCTGATCTCTTTTTAAAACCTTTCCCGCAGTCAGGGCAGGTGTAGGACATGGTGCCTGTGTGATGGTGTCACCGTTGGACCAGATTCAAGCTGTCGCTAAACCGTCTCCCGCAGTCAGGACATCTCTGGGGTCTCTCACCCCAATGGATTTTCTGATGGTGGAGATGGGCTGAGAGGATCAGCTGGATGGGCTGAGCAGATTCTCCTGCGTTACTCGCCGATGTCAAATTTTAATCCTGGATGGATTCAATTATTTTTATCCAAAATCACACTTTGACTGAAAGCTTTCCTTTTCCTTAAGGCACCCAGTGAGGTTTTTTTCCAGACTGAGTCACCCCATTATTGGGAAAGAAGCCCTAGTGTGCTAACAAAGTAGAGTTTGGGCTTTTTGTGAGGTGAGGGCAGCCAAAATCTACATCAAACTTACTGTGAGTGAAAATGGAGTGTGAGGTGAAATAGGGAGGTTAACCATAGAGTTGGACACCCACTGATCATCCTTTACTTCCTCTTTAGGATCTACGCTGGCACCCAAAACGCAAAGGGGCCACTGTGTGGGGCAGGGGGTGCTGGGGTTTTCAGCCACTCCTGCCTTGAGCTGTGATGACCCAATTGTACTGACACTGCAAGAGGTAATTTAGGTCTCCCCCATTGCTGTCTTAAACCCCTGGGGTGATTTGGGGGTCTTATAACTCAATCAACCACTTTGGTTTGAGTTTGGATTCCCCGTCATGGTACCAAATCCCACCAAGACCTTGGGATTCCCCTATTGCACCTACATCCAGGATGAGCTGTCATCCACTGGGATGACTTGGGAACTCCTGAGATATTTTTGGAGCCCTCGATATTGGCTCTTCAGCCCTGGGATTATTAAGTCCCCTGGAAGCATTCCAGACTTGCCATCATTACCCCTGGCTCCAGGGTGATTTGAGGGTCCCCAGTTGCAGCACCCAAACCTGCGGGATGACTCTGGGGTCCCCTGTCACAGCCCTGCCCACCAGTATATATTGGGGTCCCCCAAAATCATTTGGAGGGAGCTAAAATCACAGCTTCTCCACCTTCCTTAAACAGGTGGGGGGTCACCAATTGCACCACGCTCACCCCAGGGATAAGTTTAGTTCCCCCCCTCTCACCCATCCCCCTCCCTCCTCTATCTTGTGCTGCTCACCCCCAGTTTGGGCAGTTCTGGGATAACCACCCCCTCCCATCACCTCCCATCACCTCTCGGTACCTGCAGGGGGAGCACAGCCCAGGCCGGTCGGGAGGGGGGGGCGATGCTCTGGCAGTCACCAGATGGGGGGTCCTGGCTGCAGGGTGGGGGGTGTGGGTGCAGTCCCAAGGTGGAGGAGCAAAACCTCCTGGGAGCTGCAGCGCGATCACGGGAAGCAGCAGGGGGAGGAAGAAAAGGTGGGAAGGGGCCTCGGGGGGAAGGGACCAGACCTGGTTTGGGAGGTTGGAAGTTGGCAGGGGGGGAAACCAGGGTTGTGTCCTGGGGGGTTGGGGACATCAGGCTTGTGGCATGGGCCACATGGGAGGGGACACATCAGAGCTGGGTGGTGCTGACCCAACCTCAACACAAAGCCCTCAGGCCCTGGAGATAAGAGGCTGTTAATTCACAGCTTTCAGGTGTAAACTCAGGGGGACAATGACCAACCCAGGACAGGGTTACTGCCGTGAAGGTTATTCTTTTTCCTCCATTTCCATTTCACACTCAGCTTGTTTCTGATCCTGGGACAGAAATCACTCTAAAATGATTTTTTCTCTTCAGAGCACCTCAATTTCTGGGATGCTGCAGACTCCCAACTCTGCAAGGGTAAGGGAGATCAGGAACACGTTTCTGGGTTCTCCACAACTCTTCAATGAGGGTTCCACAGGAACCATGGGCTACAGTCCAGGGCAGCTGCTCTGAACTGGCCAACCCCAGTGTTCCACAGAATGACCAACAGTCTCCCTGTAGAGCAGGAAGTTGGTCCAGATGACATTCAAGGTCCCTTCCAGCTCAAATCATTCTATGACTACAGTGTGTGGAAATGGCTTGGCTCCTCAACCCTCTTGAAGAGGTTGGGGGGGTCGCTAATCTTGCTGCCCTCACCCCAGGGATAAGTTTAGTTCCCTCTTTCACCCATCCCCCTCCATCCCCCATCTTGTGCTGCTCACCCCCAGTTTGGGCAGTACTGAGAAAACCACCCCCCTCCCATCACCTCCCATCACCTCCCAGTACCTGCAGGGGGAGCACAGCCCAGGCCGGTCGGGAGGGGGGGGCGATGCTCTGGTGGTCACCAGTTGGGGGGTCCTGGCTGCAGGGCGGGGGGTGTGGGTGCAGTCCCAAGGTGGAGGAGCAAAACCTCCTGGGAGCTGCAGCACAATCACAGGAAGTGCGGGGGGAGGAAGAAAAGGTGGGGAGGGGCCTCGGGGGGGAGGGACCAGACCTGGTTGGTGAGGTTGGAAGTTGGCAGGGGGGGGAAACCAGGGTTGTGTCCTGGGGGGTTGGGGACATCAGGCTTGTGGCATGGGCCACATGGGAGGGGACACATCAGAGCTGGGTGGTGCTGACCCAAACTCAACACAAAGCCCTCAGGCCCTGGAGATAAGAGGCTGTTAATTCACTGCTTTCAGGTGTAAACTCGGGGGACAATGACCAACCCAGGTCAGGGTTACTCCCCTGAAGGTTCTTCCTTCATTTCCATTTCACACTCAGTTTGTTTCTGCTCATAGAATAGAATTCATTCTAAAATAGTTTTTCTCTTCACAGAACCTTGAGTTTTCCGAGGCTGCAGACTCCAAATAAACAAGAGCAAGGGACAGCAGAAGTGCTGTGTTGGGTTCTCCACAGCTCTGGAATGAGGGATCCATGTGACCATGATCTAAAGTCCAGGGCAGCTGCTCCCATGTGGCCAACCTCAGTGTTCCACGGTATGACCACACACCCCCTCCCTGTAGAGCAGGAAGTTGGACTAGATGACCTTTCAAGGTCCCTTCCTGCCCAAACCATTCTATGACTGAAGTTTTGGGGGATGGCTTGGCTTCTTCCATGGCTCCCTTCCCCAGTGGGTCGCATCCTACCAGGCAATGTTCCCACACCTGGGACCTCCTCCTTCTCCACTTGCGATGACCGTCACCTTCCCAGAGTAGCCATCGTTATCATCAATCAACACATAATCAAACAAACAAACTGTCCTTGTAGCTTAAAATCAAAGCATAGCACTGAAAATGCTAAGACAACACCAACAAAATGTCCAAGGACAAAAGACTTAGTCCTAACCTTGCCATTGATTATTGCCACACATATACATGCAAGTCTCCACCCCCCAGTGTAAGTGCCCTCCAGCTATCTTATCAAGACAAGAGGAGCAGGTATCAGGCACACTGCAGGCAAACTGCAGCCCAAGAGACCTGGCTTAGCCACACCCCCCCTGGTGTTCAGCAGTAATTAACTTGCCCAAGGGGGGAGGTTGGAAGTTGGAAGGGGGGGGAAACCAGGGTTGTGTCCTGGGGGGTTAGGGACATCAGGCTTGTGGCATGAGCAGGGGGAGGGGACAGATCAGAGCTGGGTGGTGCTGACCCAACCTCAACACAAAGCCCACAGGCCCTGGAGATAAGAGGCTGTTAATTCACTGCTTTCAGGTGTAAACTCAGGGGGACAATGACCAACCCAGTGGGTACTGCTCTGAGAGTTCTTTCTTATCCTTCACTTCCACTTCACGCTCATCTTGTTTCTGATCCTTAGCAGAATTAACTCTAAAATATATATTTTCTGTTCAGAGCACCTCAAGTTTTTGGAGGATTCAGACTCAAACTAAACCAGAGCAAGGGAGATCAGAAGTGCTGTGCTGGGTTCTCTCCTGCTCCGGAAAGAGCGATACATGTGACCATGGGCTAAAATCTAGGGAAGATGCTTTGACCTCAAACAGTTCACCTCAGTCCATCGACCCAGCCTGTCCAGATCCCTCTCTAGAATTTCTCTAGTCTCTGGCAGATCCACACTCCCACCCAGCTTGGTGTCATCTGCAAACTGCCTGAGGGTGCACTCACCCCCTTGTCCAGATCATTGATAAAGAGACTGAAGCAGAGCAGTCCCAGCACCCTGGGGAACACCACTGGTGAGCAGCCACCAGCTGGACTGAGCTCCACTCACCACAACTCTTTGGGCCCAGACATCACCCAGGGTTTGACCCACTGAAGAGGCCACTGCTCTAGGCCAGATGTAGCCAGTTCCTCCAGAAGGATTTTGTGGACAATGCTGCTGAAGTCTTTATAAATGTCAAGGTAGTCAACATCCTCCACCTTTCCATCATTCAATCAGTGGTCACCTTGTCACAGAAGGAGATCAGGTTGGTCAAGCAGTCCCTGCCTTTCATAAACCCATGCTGTCTGGCCCCCATCTCCTGGCTGTCTTGCACATGCTGTGTAATGGCACTCAGACCATCTGCTCCATCCCCTTCCCTGGCAGTGGTCAAGCTGACAGGCCTGTCAAGATCAAGCTGACAGGTCGCCGACCATCTCCCCTTGGATCATGGGGGCTCCATTCTGCTCCCTGTCCTTGTCTGCCAGCTCAGGGGACTAGGTACCCAGGAACAACTGCTCCTACTGCTGAAGCCTGGGACAAAGAAGGCATTAAGTACCTCAGCCTTCTCCTCACCCTTGGTTTCTGTTTCTTCCTGGCATCCAATAAAGGATGAAGATTCTCCTTCACTCTCCTTTTGTTGCTACTGTGTTCGCAGAAACATTGATTATGTTCTTCAATGGCAGCAGCCTGATCAATTTCACACTGTTTGGCCATTGTAATATTTTCCCTCTGTAGCCTCCCTGAGTCTCCCTGAGTGTCTTGCTCCTTTTTCCAAAGGCCACAAACTCTCCTTTTCTAGATGAGTTTTTACCAGATCTCTCTATTCAGCCAGGCTGGGTATCTTTCCCCACCAGTTCATCTTACAGCACATGGGGCCATCTGATCCTTCACTTTCAAGAGTTTCTTCTTGAGCAGTGTCCAGACTTCCTGATATCCCTTGCCCTTCAGGACTGCCTCCCAAGGGATTCTCTCACCCAGGCTCTGAAAGAGGCCAAAATTTGCCTGCCAGACCTCCAAGGTGACAGTTCTGCTGACCCTCCTCCTTACTTCTCCAGGGATCAGTTCTTCTGACCAAGGCTGCATTTACAGGAGACCAGGCTTCCTAACAAGGGATGGGAAGAGCTTGTCCCACAGAGGTGAAAGGGGCTTAGGACAGGAGATATCAGGGCTAATTAGCAGAGCTTTACACTAGGTATGAAGGGGGCCAGGGGTGAAAGTGGGGTCACAGGAGAGGAGCCTGAATGTGACACACCAGTACTTGGGGGAGAAGGGTGTGCAAGCAAGGGCTCACAGTTCTGGGGGAAGTGAGGTGTGAAGATGAACAATAAAAACTGTAGGAAAAATGCACAACACATCCCAATAACCCCAAGAAGGGTCAAGGAGCAAACCAAGTGCAGAGCTTCAACAGAACCTTCTGCCTGCTGGTGGTGATACAGTGACCATTTCTAAAGTCACCTTTCCAGACACAGACTGTCCAGACAAAGGCCATTCCCATTCCTCTCCATTTGTCCCCTTCTCCTACTCTTTATTCATCCAGGTGCCTATCACCTGGACTGCTGCATTGAGTAGGAATGGTGGGGATGGGAGGTGAGAAGTAAAGTTGTCCACACAGTGTCAGACCACAGGGAACTTCTTTCACCTTTTATCTAAACTGAAAATTGTGAGATGATCTGTTAAAATATTAAATGAGAACACAACAAAAAACAAAAAAAACCCCAGAATCAGTTTTCACTAATCACAGTATGAAATGTTCCTCCTTAAGTGCAGTGGGAAAACCTCTCCAATTAGCTGTACAAGTCTTGAAGATGTGAAGAATATCCCATGGACAGCCATGGCCCTTTAGTGCTCTCTGTATTTCACTGAGCCCCAGGGTGTGTTTGGAGCTGAGTCCATGATCCTCAGGTGCTGAGAGATGAATGAACAAACTGCTCCAGAAGTCAGAATGGAACCTGAAAGTACCTTGAAACATTGATTGGCCCCACTAGAGGACCATTGCTGCCAGAGCCTCCCCATGGCCTTGTTAGAGCAGATCACTGGAGGCCATGATTGCAGGGAGGCAAAAATTCTGTATAGGTGGCTCTGAAAGCAAGGATTTTTCATTATTTATTTATTAATGCAGCATTGAGGACAAACTCTGACCTCCAGTCGATGAAAAGGCAGAGCCCATCCCTCACTTGTAGGTCAGGACTCTTCCTACAGACAGTACAGTATGAAAATGAGTAATGAAATTTCTGACATGTCTTGACCTCCCCAAGAAGGGGAAAGGAAGTCCAGAGCATCAGGACAAAATGACTCCTGGTACACCATGGTGGTTGAGACAGCTGCCATGTCTGAGGTGACAAAGCCCTTGGTCCTGCTGGGCCTTTCAGCCTTCCAGAGCCCTTGGCCACCTCTCCTGCAGGCTGCCCTACACTGTCCATGCCTGCAGCTCCTTCTTTAAACTGCTTTAAAAAGGCTTTAAACTGAAGTACAAAGTGGGAAGGACCCAAGATGGCAATGAACACCCCACCATCACCCCTACAACTGATCTGGGATTAAACCAGGACTGCTGACCCCAGGAGTCCAGCCTGGACTTTCCCAGGGCTGCACTTGAGCCTTGGTGGTGAACATGAGAGTTACTGGGGATAAGGGGGGAGGAACATGGTACCCTTTTTCTGTATATTTGTGTATATTCAGTAATTTTTCATTTTATCATTACTGTTTCATTAAAGCTGTGTAGTTTAGTTTCCAACCCATAAGTCTGTCTCCCTTATTCTCTCTCCTTTCTTTATCAGGGTGGGGAGGGGCATTTATACAGAACTTCTGTCATTTGGTTAATTGCCAGCCCAGCATTAAACCCTGACAGATTTTTTGGCAACCAATGTGGGGCTTACGCTAATTAGCTCGAGTCCAGTCCCAATTTCAACTCATTTATATGAAAAGTTTGAATTTTGAGTTCAGTGGGAGGATACCCAGATGGCTCTGCTGAGTGGGAATCAAACAATTTCCTTTGAAAATTTCACAGGGTGGAAATGAAACCAATCATAATGTACCTTTGGTACTCAGGATATGTGATCTGGGGCTTTCTATCTGGGATTAGTGTTGCCCTGTGGTTCATTCCTGGTAAGAGCTGCTTAAGAACCATAGTTGTGATATGGTGTGGAACATGCTACAATGGTTTTTCACACAACTAAGAGGTACACATGGGATGCACATTTCCTGCCCATTGGAGATACCCCTATAAAGAGGAAATAGACTGCCCACAGGTCAAAGCAGCCACACTTGGATAAGCTCTCAGGTATCTGAAAGAATTGGCTGTATGAGATGTGATCTATACCATGATGAGACTGTAGATCCTTATCACATGCCATGCCCTAAGCCTGTGAGGCAAAGGTTTGTGCATGCTGCACCATCCCCATTTAACCATACACTATCAGTGATGTTATGGGTTCCTGGAGAAATGGAACCAGCTCTGGGTGATGGGATTAAAACAGCAGGAGAATATGAAGATGCTGTCATGGCTCCTCATTGGGCCTGGGTCTCAGCTGTAAAGGGAACAGCTGAGAAACTGCACCTACCCCATCACAAAGCCCTGGTGGTGCTGTTGAGAGCCCAAGCCTGGAACTGTCTGGGACCATGTCACAGAATCATAGAATCATGGGATGGGTTGGGTTGGAAGGGTTCAAGATCATCTTGTTCCAACCCCCTGAATGCATGGGTAGGGACACCTCCCACCCAACTGAAGCCAACCCTGCCCTTTTCCCCATGGAACTCACTAGAAATCTAGACACAGAGAGACAAAAGCCCTCTCACCTTCCTGCCCCTTCCAAACAGCCATGCTCACGTTGCTCAAATGTGACTTTTCTAAAATTTTATGTATTTCAGTTAATAACTGATGTCACCCTGGTACAGAGTGCTCCTCCATGGGCTGCAGATCCACATCTGCCCCTCCGTGCTCCTCCATGGGCTGCAGGGGACAGCTGCCCTCTCCCCACAGCCTGCAGGGGAACTTCTGTTCTGGCCCTTCCTTCAGTCACTGACCTTGGGGTCTTGTGGAGGGCTGGCAGCAGGCTTCCACCTCCTTCTCCATGGACATCTTGGGCATTTTCTGCCACAGACATTCCAGGGTCACCCAGGGCAGCTGCTGACTCCTGAGGGAGGTGCTCTCCAAGATATGGGCACCCCAGGTCTCCAAAGCCCTTATATACCCCCAGGGTCACCATGGAGACCCCCATGACAATGGTGTCCAGACACCAGACCCTGCATCACAAAGCCCTGGTGGTGGCTCTGGAGACTCCCAGGCCTGGAACTGGCTGGGACTGTGTCACAGAACAATGGAATCATGGAATGGGTTGGGTTGGAAGGGTTAAAGATCATCCTGTTCCAACCCAACCCATTCCATCATTCCATGATCACACCCAACTGAAGCCAACCCTGCCCCTGTCCCCATGGAACTCACTTCTTTATCCCATCCACAGCATCAGCCTCAGTCAGAGCTGGTGGACAGACAGCTGAGTATCAGCCAGGTGGTCAAGAAGGCCACCAACATCCTGGCTTGTATCAGGAACAGCATGGCCAGGAGGACTTTGGATCCCTGATGGCACTGTGACCCTCATCATCTCGTGAACTTCCCACCCACCACATCACCCACCTCTTCAATCCAGACATCTCCAGTCTGGCTACAACAGGACAATGGTAGAGCATGGCAAAGGGCTTGCTAAAGGCCAGCTGCACCCCATGCCTTTCTGTCCCCTGCCCACTCTGCTTCAGCAATCCCCTCTTTGTCCTTCACCTGCCTGGAGCAGGATGGACCCCATCACTCTCCCAGGGACTGAGGTCATAGAATCAAAGAATCATGGAATGTTAGGGGTTGGAAGGGACCTCTAGAGATCATCCAGTCCAACCTCTCTGCCAAAGCAGAATCACCCAGGGCAGGCCACACAGGAACACACCCAGGGATGTGTTGAAAGCCTCCAGAAAAGGAGACTCCACAGCCTCTCTGGGCAGCCTGTTCCAGTGCTCCCACAACCTCACAGTCAAGAAGTTTCTCCTCATGTTGGGGTGGAATTTCCTACGTTGTAGCTTAAAGTCATTTTTCCACTGAAAAGAGATTGGCCCCTTCCTTTTGACACCCACCCCTCAGATATTTATAGACATTCAAAAGATTCTCTCCTCAGCCTTCTTTTCACAAAGCTGAACAGCTCCAACTCTCTCAGTTATAATACTTCATGAGAGATGTTCAAGTCCCTTTTATAACCCTAGCTCTCCCTGGGACTCTCTCCCTGTCTCTCTTGAACAACTGGATCCAGTATTCCAGCTGTGGTCTCACCAGGGCAGAGTAGAGGGGGAGGAAAACCTCCCTAGATTTGCTGGACTTTTCAGTCCAGTGACATCTGCAAGCAAAGCTCTGATCAAAGCCAGGCCAAGAGCACTCTTTCAAAACTGGATTGTAATGACAACACCTGAATCATCTGGACCTTGAATGGAATCAAAAGCTAAATACACCACATGTCAATATCTATTTATCGGGTATTTTATTGCAAAATTACAATTAAAACTAAGATTTATTTTGGGCGTGTATGAACTAAAAATCAAGGAAGACACCTCTCTTCCCCATCAACAAAGAGCACTGGAATTTCCCCCACTGGTTAACAATTTCTGACCAAATTCACCCTACAAAACTTCACAAATCATTATCAATAGATAGCAGAGAGGAAGAACTCCTCAATTTGGGTAACAAAGGCAAGACAAAGGAAAGTGATCAAATATCTCTACGAATAGAAATGCCAGTCCTGGTAGTACAGAAATATACAGACATGGAAAGGTACAGAAACACCAACACACAGTGCTGCCATGCAGTCACTTTCCATCTTTACATTTACTCAAGTGTGAGCCACAACCAGAGAATATTTACAATCATTTAGGTGCCCAGATCCAGTGCTCCAAAAATCTACTGCAATATTTCACTATCATCCAACCAGAATATCCAGCACAGCAGGAGCAAACTCAACAATACCAACCTCCCACTGTAATGTCAACACAGGACCTCTTGCCAGTATCAAATTAAAACAATAGTAGAACAGCCCAAAAAATCCAACTTCCATTGAAATCACAGATCAGTGGTTCTACACTTTCAGAGAAATTCTCAGACACATTCAGCATGTGGTATTTCTAACACATTAATTTTCAGGCTTTTAAGAAGAGGTGCAGTTTCATGGCCAGTGCTGTTTCAGTAGCAATTGAACTTGTCAATAGCAATTTCAGCTTCCTCTCTGACACAGAAACTGAAGCAGGCTTTGCCTCTGGCAACACTGAAATGATGGCACTGCTGAAAGCAAAGGCAGAGCTCTGGCTTTGCATCCCCCCTTGCCTTTGGTGCCACCTCAGAAAGGCCACGCTGCAGGAAGCAGCTGCTTTATCACAGCTTAGTGTTGGTGTCACATCCAGGCAGGGCTTTAGACAGCTGAGAAGAAGAAAATAAAAGAAAAAACTACCAAAAATGGTGGGGAAACAGCACTTAAATATGTGACAAAAAAAAAGAAAAATTGAATGAATGAACTATTTTCATACTTGCAGCCTTTAGATGCCTTCAGTAATTCCTTCCCTTCCTTCATCTGTAAGAAATGATGTTACTTCAGTTTGTTCAGGTCCCCATTCCAAGCTGTCTACATCTATACAATTTACATTTTTTTATACAACCCCAAGCTTGGATTCTAGCACGTACTTCAGTTCACTATTCCATTTTGGCTGCTTTATTGCTTTTCTTACCTTGTAGTTTCTGTCACTGTCCTAATTCCATCAATCCCCACGGCCATGAGATCCTTCCTTCCCCTCTCCTCCTCCACAAAGGAATCTCTTCATCATCACCTTCCTTTTGTAGATCAACACTTCATAATCCAGTCCCAGCTCCATACATGGGGTAGAAAAATCTCAAGCACTGTTTTCCAGAGGTTCCTCTTGGTGACCTTGAAACAAGGGGTGCTCTCTGTCCACAGCCCATGTTGGATGCCTCTGTATTCACGGGAGCCCTACAAAGATACACAATTATGAGCAAAGTAGAATGCATTCTCTCAGCATCCTCATTATGCTGGGCATGCTTATAATTTAAAAATTATGATTGAAACAATTTTCAGAAAGATTTTTATGGCATAGACTGCTATACTTGTGAGATTGCAACCGTTGTGCAGAGTAATCATGGTGATCAGTGTTCACTCCAATTGAGTAAGAACTGTTCTGAACAGAACAGGACAAACTCTCTCCTGGGTCTAACCTATCATTTCAAAGTACTGCTGGGTAACTGGCAGTCTCCCTTCTGAAAGTTCAGCCTGGAGTTTAACTCACCTACCCCAGCAGTGTCGTCTCCTTTGGGTCTGGTGTAAGAAGTGGGAGTTGGGCCCCTCCATCCCTCCATCCCTCCATCCCTCTCCTCTTCTGGGTAAACACACACTCATCTTTTTCAAAAGTACACTCTCCAGGACAGTGACCAGGGACAGGTCTAGAAGAAGAGAACATTGTTTAAAACCACAACTATATTAGGCAGATCCATGGAGAAATGACACAAGCAATGGCTTGCATTCCCTCCCCTGCTGAAACCACTCATGTCTACCTGGCAATACTGACAGCAGTCACAAGCTTGTAAAAGCTGCCTTCAAACTGAGCGAAGAAATTGGATTTCATTTTCTTCACAGATTTGGGGAATCTGTGCACTACTCTGCCTTACTGACAGCACTCCCTTTCTTTCTTTAATACACCTCCTGCAGTTTCTGATGCTGTCACAGTGTTGTCCCCAAAGTGGGTCCATTCCCTTCTGTGCCACAAGCACACACAGAGTCCAGATTTTTGACTTCATCCCCATTTCTGCACAGAAAGGGGAGCAGGGTGCTGTTCCACAAAGCAAGCTGCATTTCCTGAATCACTTTCAAGTGAGACTTTTAGACCTAAAATGGTGAGAAAGAACTGGCCACCTCTAGGGTGTTGTGGAGTCCACAGCCATGCTGCACACTCCTCAGGGTGAGCTGGGGGGGCACCCATCACACCCACATGGGGGATGAGCTGGACTTCAGCAGGATTGGGTGGTGTCCCCCCTTGCAGCCTCCATCCCGTGACGAGTTGGGCTCTCTTGAATTATTTTGGGAGTCCACCCTCCAGGGTAATTTACATCACCTGGAATGATTTGGGGGTCACCCATCACGTCCCCTGGCCCCCAGGATGGTTTGTGGGTTGCCAAATGCAGCCCAACACCACTGGGATATTTTTGATGTCCCCAGTCAGAGCCCCCAACCCCTGGGATCAGTTGGGGTTTCCAGGGCTGGGGTTGAGTCTCCTCCACTGCAGCCCCCAAACCCCAGGACGAGTTTGGTTCCCCCAGGATGAGGTAGGGGGAGACCAAATCACAGCTCCTCCACCCTCCAGATGAGTCGGGGGGTCCCCAGTTCCATCCCCATACCCCTGGGATAAGTTGGGGTCCCCCCTCCAATCCATGACCCCCTCCCCCTAGCATGGTCTGCTCACCCCCAGTTTGGGCAGTACTGGGATAACCACCCCCCTCCCATCACCTCCCAGTACAAGCAGGGGGGGGGCCAGGACAGGGGAGGGGGTGATGCTCAGTGATCTTAGAGAACTTCTGAAACTGTGACAATTCTGTGATTTTTGGTGATCACTGAGATGGTTCCAGTTCTGATGGATAAGATCTCATTTCCAGTAGAAACTCCTCTTGCACTGGGAGCAGCTTTAGGCTTTTTTACCAGTATGGAGGCACTGATGGGGCATCAAGGGTGGGGTGTTGATGGGTCACCCTTCCAGGTGATGGTGGTCAAGCCCCAGGCCCATGCAGCCATTCTCTGCACACAAGTCCCCTGGGGCTGGATGTCTGACACACGTTTAATGAAAGAACACAGCCCCAGAGATTTGGGCTGTTCATCTTCAGATGGGGGAAGGTGTGTGTGTGTGTGTGTGTGAGTGAGGAAGATCTGCTCTCCCATTTCATTTTTGCATCTCAGCAAAAACATTGCAAGATTAACACTCAAGAAACCAAAGGTAAGGGATGCAGAAGGCTCCAGCCACACATTTCCACTGACTCCCTAGAAATATGCAAGACCACACCATCAGTCACACTGCCCTCCCTGCTGCAGAGGTGTCAGACCAGAAATGATGGTTTCAAGACAGAAAACACAACACAATCCAGCACAAACACAAAACAATCAACCTGAAGATACCAGGTACACAAACCAAGGGCCCCTGATCAAATCCAAAAATGAAAACAAGCTTTCATCCTTCACAAGAAAAGACCACTCAGAACACAAGGTAAGGTAAAAATAACTTCATCCCAGGAACCCAGGCCAACAAACCCAGACTCCGTCAGGAACAAGAACATGCTCACCTAAACTCTGGCATAGCACAACCTTGCAACCCCAGAGCCCCAGCACCTGGAACCCCAGCATCCCATTGCCCCAGCGTATTGGAGCCCAAAGATACCAAAAAATGGAATACAAACTCCCTGGAGATCTCTGCCAGGGCCTTCAGGAGGCCCCAGATCTCAGTGATCACAGCTTTGGAGTGGGAGCTGAACAGAGCCACCAGCACACCACCAGCATCCATCTTCCCATCACCTGTCACAGCCTGAAAAAGTGCCTGGCTGCAACTGCCCAGGGCTGAAGGGCTGAGGCACTCAGAGATGTTGAACCAGCCAGACATGAGCACGGGGCTGCAGCTCATTTCTCTTGCAGAAGCACCAGGCAGATGACCTCATCCTCCTTGAGACCCCCCCCAAGGCAGCTGTACCCATGCTGGGGAGGCTGGATACAGCCTTTGCTCCATGGGGAGAGGCTTCCTGGGAGCAGAACCTCTCATGGGCGCACTGGGAAGCCCTCGACAGCCCTGGATGCCTGGGAAACATCTCTCTGCTGCTCCATCTCTCACCAAAACCAGGGCCAGAGCAAGGCTGCTCTGGTGGCCTCCAAGAGAACCATCTCACCTGGGACCTGGGCTGCCCTGTGGCCACTGGACACCTTTCCCCTCGGGCAGATCTCAGTGTTGCTCTGCAAACATCTTTTACCTCCCAGGGGGATGCTCTCCAGCACGTGCCACAGCTCTGCTCAGTCACCTTGGGGACAAAGAGCAGAGGGGAGGGGTTGCATTTGCTTTGCTCCCATTCAGTCCCAGAGTGCCCCAGGAGAGCCCTGACACCCCCAAATCAGCCCTGGGACATGGACACCACAGCCAAGCTGTCCCCAGGGCTCAGGAGGGCTGTGGGGAGCAGGCAGGACATTTGGGGTGCCCCCAGTGCTGGCAGACAGCAGAGATGGAGACCCCAGGGGGAAGCCCAGGCTGCTGGGGCCTGGCCCAGCTGCTCCTCACTGCTCTTCTGGGGCTCTGACCAGCTCCCTGCCCCCAGCTCTTCATCCCTCCCTCTCTCTCCTTTGCCCATCACAAGTTTGGGCTTTCACTCTCTGTCTCCCTCTCAACACTTCCCAATTCCTCCCTCCCTGCTCTCAGAGCCATTGCTCTTTCTCTCTCTCTCCACCTCTTTCTCTCCCTCTCCTCTCCTGGCCTTATTGTCCCTCTCTCTCCTGCAGCCTCTCCCCTTTCCTGCCTCTCTCTCCCTCCCCTCTCCCTTCCTCTCCCCTCGCCCTTTCCCCTCTCTCCTGCTCCCTCTCCCACCCCTCTGTCACTCCCCTCTCCTGGGGCTTTTTCTGTCTCTCTCAGGCCCCTGGCCTGCCCCTGGCCCGCTCTCTCTCCATCCCCCCCCTCTCCTCCTTCCCGTCCTTCTCCTCTCCCCCCCCTCTCTTTGCCCCCTTCCCCTCCACCTCTTTCCCGCTCCTCACCACTCTTTTTCCTGCCTTCTCTCCCTGCCCAGATCCCCTTCCTCCTGCTCCCCCTCCCAGCTGGGCGGGGGCCGGGGCAGCCCCGGGGTCGGGCGGGCTCAGGCAGCAGGAGAGGAGGAGTGCCCCGGGGCATGCTGGGAGCTGTAGTCCCGGGGCATGCTGGGAGCTGTAGTCCCGGGGCATGCAGGGGGCTGCCCGGCGGCCATCTTGGTTCCCGGGCCATGCTGGCAGCTGCCGTTTCCCCACTCTCCCCATCCCGCAGCCGGGGAAAAACTCCAGGAGGGCGGCGGGGATGAGCCAGCAGCTCCTAAAAGCCCTCAAACTGAAGGAGGAAGCAGGCAGAGGGGGGAAGCAAGGGCAGGTACCCTGGGAGTGTAATGTATGTTCATGAATTTATATTCCTAACCAGTAAAATTCAGGAAAAGAATTAAACTGAGTAAAAAGTGAATGTGGGGCTAAGCAGAGCAGTTGAGACATGGAATTTTTCCACTGAAACAGTGTGAACAAATAAGGGCCCTAACGAGACTATCTAAACTTCTATCTTGGAGATAATTAAAAGTGTAGGTCCTGTTCTTCAAATAAGACACTGCCAAGGCTAATGAGGCACCAAAGGATTGTGAACATCTGCACAAGAAGAACATAACGACGTCACAACCAGCAGATAAGAGGAAAGTTATGGCTAGGGTCTGATATCGCCCTGTAACAATAGAATGAAGTCAGCGAAATCAAGAATGGTAAAAAGTTCAAGCCTGAGGAAGAGCTCTTACTTCATCCAAAGACCTCCTGACGACCCCCAGATATCTCCCCAAAAGAAGACTCCACCCAGACTCCAACCACGCTCTGACCACACTCTGCCAATCGTCAATATTAAAATGGCACGACGTAATGCTATGAATATGTATGTAAACCCCCCTCATTTTGAAGATGCATAGAATTGTAATCAATAAAAGGTAATTCCAGAGCTTTAGGTGCATGCGTATGAAATGGATACTCCCCATGAAACCAGTGCTGTTTTCCTTATTGCAATTTTATCAATTAAATAATTAAACTATTAACAGAATATTGGTCACTTTAAACATCTACTCTGCTTTGGGGTTTTTTAGTTTGGGGTTTTTTTGATTGGTTGGTTGGTTGGTTTTTTCTCCCCCCCTGCATTCAAAGCAGATTTTATGGAGAATTTCACTGGGGATTCCCCCTTCTCCTTGTTCCTAAGCGAGGGTTTCTATCCTGCTCCGTTTTTTTGTTTGTGTTTTTTTTTTCTATCCCGCTGCATTCAAAGCAGGCTTCTTGGAGAATTTCACTGGGGATTCCCCCCCCTCTCCTTGTTCTTAACCGAGGGCCTCTATCCTGCTTTTTTTTTTTTTTTTTTTTCCCCTGAATTCTTCCTGGCAATTAACCCCCCCACCCTGCTTCCAGGAGCTTTCCCAACCCCACGAGAAAAGCTTCAGCTTGTTTAGGAAAAAAAAATAAAATTGGGGTGAGGGTGCTGGTAGTTGGGGAGGTGTCCTCTGGATTTTGGGGGGGTAGAATTGATCAGGGGCCCTGGAATATCAGGGTCCTTGGAACTGAGGAGGGGTCCCTGGAGTTTTCAGGGTCCCCTTAAAATTGAGGTATAAATGAGGGGAGGTGCTGGAATTTGGAGGGGTCCCCTAAAATTGATGTGGGGGCTTTGTAATGAGGGGGAATCCCTGGAATTGAGGAGGGGTCCCCTAGAATTTGAGGGGTGGCTGGAATTGATGGGGGCCCTGGAATAGGAAATGGGTCACCTAAATTTGACAGGTCCCTGGAATTGAGGAGAGGTGCCTGGAATTGGGGCAGTGCCTGGAATTGAGGGGGAAATGACCATGGAATTTTGGGGGGGGAGGTGGAATGAGTGGGGTCCCTAAACTTGAAGCGGGGGCTGGAATTTATAGGGGAATTGGGAGTGTTCTTGGAATTGGGAAGGTGTCCCTGAATGGGGGGGCTGGCGCTGAAGGGGGTCCCTGAAATATAGGAGGGGTCTTAGGAATTTGAGGGTCCCTGGAATTGAGGGGGGATTCCTAGAATTTTGGGTCCCCTGGAATGGGGGAGGGGTCCCTGGTGCAGGGAGACAGTGGGGGGTGGCCCGGGGGTGGCTGTCTCTGTGTGCCCTCCCGTGTCTCCCAGCCCTTCTTCCCCTGGTGTCCCAGTGATGTCCCCACATTGTCTGAACCCCTCAATAAAGAGTTGAACTGGGAGAGACTGGGGTGGGACTGGGGTGGGAACAGGTTGTGTGATGGGACTGAGAGGTTGATTTCAGGGCGGTTTCAGGGCAGTTTTCGGGCTCTTGGGTGTTGCAGAGGCTTCTCCGCTCCCTCCCAGTGCTCCCAGTCCCGGACCCACCCCCTCCCAGTCTTCCCAGTTCGCCCCTGTCCTCCCCCAGTGGTCCTTCCCAGTGCCCTCCCCTCCTCCACCTCCGGATCAGTCATGGTTCGCTCCTCCTCGCTTTGTTCCCTCCCTTTGCCAGCTGCTGATTGGCTGAGCCATGAGCTGACAGCACTTTTGATTGGCAGAGGCGTTTGATTCGTGGTGGCGCTGGCCAATCAGAAGGCGAATGGTGGAGGGAGGGGGGAATGCAGCCGGGTGAGCAGCGCCGCCATTTTGTGAGCGATTGTTGCAGCGAAGGGAGTGGAGCCGGGGACAAAAAAAGGGGAAAAATGGAAAAATGGGGAAGGAGGAGACGGATTTTAAGGGGTGGGGAGGGTTGGGAGGTGTGGGATGGGCAAAGCGGATGGGTCGGAACCGGCTCAGTCTCACTGGGTGGCCGAAGGAGGCCTCAGGGGTGGGGTGGGTGTGTGGGAAAGGCCGCAGTCTGAGGGGATTCTTGAGGGCGTTTAAGTGAATTAAAGGCTTTAGTTGCCCAAATTTGAGGTGTTTTTTGGAGACTGGGGGGCAGGGTTGAGGGGGACGGCAATTTGGGGTGATTTTTTGGGGGCTTTGGGGTCCTTGGGGGCAGAGATTTAGGGTGTTTTGAGGAGGTTTGGGGTGTGGGGCCAGCACCACGGAGGGAGTGGAAATGTAGGGCATTTTTAAAATTTAGACTTGGGGTCATTTTGGGGATTTAGAGTCTCTGAGGGCAGAGATTTGGGGTGTAGTTTCTCTTTTTGAGAGATTTGGGGCTTTTGTGGTGTCCCGAGGGTGGAGATTTGATTGGGTTTGTTTTGTGGGGTTTTTTTTAAAGAATTGTATTTTGGGTATATTTGCACATTATGGGGGGTGTGTGGGGGATTTAAGAGCCTTTTTGTTGGGCTTTGGGGTTTTTTGGGGGGGATGTGGGCTCTTTTTTGAGGATTTTGGGTGGAGGATATAGCACCTTTGTTGCGTTTTGGGGTTTTTTTGTTGGGTTTTGTCATCTTTCTGGGTGGATTTGGTTTCCTTTTTTGATTTTGGGCTCTGTTTTGATGGCTCTGGGCTCTTTGGGGTATTTTTCTGGGACATGGGTTCCTATTGGGTTATTGTCGGGTATTGGGCACATGTTTTTGGCTGTTGGGCTCTTTTTGGGGGGGATGTGGGTTTTCTTTTTTGGAACGTGGGCTCTTTTCTTGGGATATGGACTCTTTTTTTGGGACATGGACTGATATAAATGACCGAGACTCAATATTCTGTTAATGGTTTAATTTAATGAATAAAATTGCAATAAGCTCTGTGTGCGTGGGGAGTCTCCGCTCCACTCACACGCACATTATAAAGTTTAATCTTTTATCTTATAATCCATACCTTAATACATATTGATATCTATTCTAATACATATTCATGACTGTTCTGGGAATAGGCTGGGTTATGTTTATTAGTTCTTGGAAGAGTTGGGCCTTCAAAGGCACATGCCCACTTCATCTCTGGGGGTCTTTTTGACCCCCACCTGGTGGTCGTTGGATGAAGTCAGTGTCTGCCTCAGTTTCCCTCTCGTTACCCTTCGATTCCGCACATGAGCTCCTCTGCTCTTTCCTGTGCAACACTCTGCAGTCAGCAGTAAAACACCTTAAGTTGCAACGCTATGGGGTGAGCAGCAAAATCAGCTGAGATTATCAGGAACAGCGTGGCCAGCAGGTCCAGGGAAGGGATTCTGCCCCTGTACTCAGCGCTGGTGAGGAAGAAAGCAGAGCAGAAGAGTGAGCAGAGGAGGCTTGGAGGAGTGAAGTGGAGGTAGGAGGCCCCATGGGCAAAGGGACCTGACTGTCACACCAGAGCATTGCCAGCACCTTTGCTGCCCTGGCCAGCTTTGTGCTGGGTGAGCTCCCTGTAAGCAGGACTGGGGGCTTGGGCCTCTGGCTGTTTTGCCTCTGGTGAAGCTGCCCAGAGAACAGGGGCAAACCTGTAAGGAGGGCAAGAAACACTGTGTTTGGAGGGTGGAAATGGAAGGGTTATTATTTAGAGAGGAGGGCAGGGTTTATCTTGGGTGCAGGTTAGAGCCTGGAGCTTCACTGGGCTCCTTTGATCTCCAAGAGTGTCCTGGTCTGAGAGGAGCAGGAGAAAAAGGTGCCTGGGACAGGGCAGTGTCAGGTGCTGATGTGGCAGTGAGAATGGGGAGCAGCTGTGCCCCTGGGGTGGAGAGGAAGGTTCAGGTGACCCAAGTGGGCTTCCCATGGTGCTCTGTCTGAAATGGGTCTGAAAAGAATCCCCTGGTGGCTTTTCTGGCTGGTGTGTTGGCTGGGCTGGGGCCTGTTTGTTTTGTGCTGCATGCTGTGCTGCTGCTGCTGCTGCTGTTTCTTGTTTCTGTGCTGTAGAAGAGCAGAGTTCATGGAGACAGGTTGTCTTCTGCCTTGCCAGTCAGGACCCGTTTGGTTGCTGTAAGGCTGGTGGGGTCTGTCACTTGGGCAGCCCCATCTGCTGCTGAGTCCAGTGGGGAACAAGTGTGGTGGAGCCAGGAGGAGGCAGTTTCCATATTGATCTGTGTTGTACATCTTTGTAATTCATTCTCCCTATTCCTACTTCATGAAATTTGTGCTACTGCTTTTCTTCCAACCTTGAAGTCTCTCTTCCTCATTCCCTTTTTCCTCTTCCCCTCGGAAGAAAGTGGGGAATTTAAGCAGGGGACAAATGCTCTCTTTTTCCCTAAAAGAGATACAGGAACCCAGCCAATCCTGTAAGCAGGGTTGTGCATGTCCCCTGTGCTTAAGTTGAGGTGCTGGGACAGCCTGGTTAATAAAGGCTCATCCTCACTGTTGCCCAGCTTGCTCTATAGGCTACAATTTGTTCTGGAAAGCTCTTTAGTCTGTTTGTTTCTTCTTGACTGGGGGTGTTGGGCAAAGGGCATTGGCTTTGTGTTGTCTGACCCCACTGCTCTGTTCTGCAGTAAGCTGGGCAGTGGCTCTACCAGGTTACCTGTGGCAATCCCTACTGAACTGACTTATAGATTTTTGGTTTTGATCTTTTTTTTTAGTGAGAAACGACACATCCTCCCTTCATACCGAGCTGAGTCCCTCAGATTTGGGAGGTTTTGGAAATGTCTGTCCCTGTTTCTATGTATGAATTATTGTCAATATGTTAGTCTATTCTCAGTAGGCATAGATGCAGGTGTGAGAATTGCAGCACAAGTGTGGCCTCCACTCCAGCTTTGTCAGTGGCTTTTCCTGCTGTCCCTTGGCCAGTGGTGGCCCAGGTCCCTGTTCTGTCAGAGCGTGCAACAAGCAGTGCTGCTTCCCCCTCCTGACACAGGGGGACAGGGAGTGGGGGTTTGGGATCAATTCCCCACAGGTTGCCCCTGTGGTCAGGCAGTGAGGAAAGGCAGCTGAGCCCTGTGCTCCTGAAGGCACAGCAAAGATGGAGCATGTGGGGGAGAGCTCTGATGAAGGTGAGAGAGCAAATCCTGTGCAAAGGGTGAAGAGAGAGGTTTCTGTAAAAGCTTGAGCAGCAAGTCCTTGTGAGGCCGCTCTTCCCTCATCACAAGAGGAGGAATTGGAGTCAGAGAAACTCAATCCTTTCTTCTGAAGGACTTGTGAAATGTGTGAAAGGACTTTGGCTGGCACGAAGGTGAGACACTTGTCACCTGCTTGCTTTGGTGTTGGGATGATAGTGCAATGCCCTGAAATGATAGAGAAGGCAGAGAGTTGGGAAAGCTGGCCAGAGATGGAGGCACTGGCCAAGTGGGCCACTCTGGAAAAAGGTACTGAGTAGCTGAGAGAGCTGGCTGTTGAAAAGGTGATTTATGGTGCCTGTGCATGTCAGACTTGGGTGTGGATGTTCCAGTGCCTGCCTGTACACACCTGGCCCGGTTGCCAGGTGACAATGGGACCTTTGTTACATCATTGGTGACACCCCTGGACTCCGGGTCCCTTCCTAGTGCTGGGGTGGCCCTGGCTCAGTGTCCAGGAGGACAGTGAGAGGATCAGACAGGAGCAGAGAGCTGCCTAGGAGCCCTGAGCCATGTCTGGTGTTCTTGTATCTTGCGAAAGCCGCTGTGGTTCCCCAGAGGACCATGGCAATCCCCAGAGGCTGCTCAGTCCCCAGGAGAGGTAAGAGCCAGGGGCTGGGGCTGGGTGGGCACCGTGGGGTCAAATGTGAGGGCTCATGAAAGGCCTTTGTGGTTTGTCCATCGGGAGCTTCTGCCCAGCCCCTGAGGGCTGTGGTTCTTCAGAGGCTGCCCAGGAGCCTGGAGATTCCTGGGAGATTCCCTGCCCCGTGCAGAGCCGGTCCCAGACATCTCCCTGCCCCCACGCAGCCCCCGTGGCCCCACGGGCTCTCCCCGCAGGCCGTGCAGCCTTGGGGCCAGCAGCTCTGCCACCCCCATGCCCACCCCCCATGGCCTCTCCTCCTTCCCCAGGACTGAGCAGAGGTCCCTGAGCCGGCCCCGGCTGGCCTGGGTGGAGGATGAGGTGGAAGAGAGCAGTCTCCCCATCTTAAAGAAGAGGGCCCAGCTGCTGGAGACAGGTGAGTGAGTGAGTGAGTGAGTGAGTGAGTGAGTGAGTGAGTGAGTGAGGGGCCTTTGGCTGCTCTGCTGTGCTCCTGCATGGCAGTGGCTGCTGGGCACATCCCCAGCCTGATCCCTGCCAGTCCCCTCTTTGGGTCCGCCCGCCCAGAGCTGGCTCTGTCCTCGGGAGCTGGCACGGGGCTGGGTGCTGGGTAGGGCCCTTCAGTTAGTCCTGCCAGCACCTTCAGCTCCCCCTCCTCCCTTGCTTTGTTAGATTCCAATCCTGATGCCACCACCCTTTGGTATTCAGCTGCAAAGGGCCAGAAGATGTGTGCGGATGCTCTAGAAGAGTTAGGAGAGGTACCTCCAGAGACTGTCACCTGCCTTGTGCCTGCTCCAGCATATGTTCTGCTGGAGTTATGCTCCCCATAACCTTCTCTTGTTGCAGGAGCAGGACAAGGAGTGTCTGAGAGATCTGATAGCCACCTTTTGCCCCTCCAGCCTCAGGAGTCTGCAGGATGTCTTGCAGGTCTGGCATTTCCAGAGCAGGTCACAGTTTCCCCCGTGCAAACCCCCCAGGGAGGTTTCTCCCCCGAAGCCCTCTGCACCCTGAGGGGTACAGAGGCATAGAAAGGAGCAGAGGCTGCAGTGGGAAGGGGCTCTGGCCACCTCCTGGCCATGGCAGATTGGTGTGGGGATTCTTCCCTGAGGCTGGGAGGGAGAGCCAGGCTTTGCTGCTGTTCCCAGGAAGCTGTGGCAATCAGTCCCAGGGTAAGGAGCCTCAGGTCCAGACAAGCTCCAGTTCCCCTGACACCCCTTCCCACTGTCCTGGATACTCTGTGGGTATCTCTGGTCTCAGTCCTTGTGTTGGCACCTCCACTCCCTGGACTGAAAGGACAACGGGCAAAATCTTCCAGCTGCAGCCTGAGAGGGAGGGAGGGAGAGAGGGAGGGGAGAGAGCTGGCCCAAGCTCTGGGCTGCATCTTTGGGACTGGAGCACCAGGACCTGGCCAGGGAGCCTGGGCCTTGTGCTGCTGGGAGGGGCCCCTCCCTGTGTGTGGCATCTGAGGGGATGGTTGCAGCCCAGTGGCAGCAGCATCCTCCCCTCTGTTCCCTCCAGGCAGAAACACTCTTGAGGTGCATCCACAGAAAAGTGGAGGAGGTGTGCACAGAACCAGGGCAGTTTGTCCTGAGATCGGTGCTCGGGCTGCTGAGCGAGTGCTGCCCTGAGGCAACAGTTAGGAGCCTGCTGAGGATCAGTCCCTCCTGTGACAAGTATGAGCCCCAAGAGCCTTGGGGACTTGCTCCGTAGCCCAGGCACAGCACAGTGGCCAAGGCAGCCCTGCTAACAGAGTGTTCTGGCTTGCAGTGCTGCGCTGGCCATGTGGGAGATGCTGCTGTCCCTGCCCAGCACTGCTGAGACAGTCCTTGACAGGCTGCTGGGTGTGATCCAGGGCTGGAGACCAAACTGTGCTATCCCATCTGTGAGTGAGCAGAGCAGGCCTTGCTCACCTTCAGGGCTGTTGATGGCTCCCCAGGAAAAGAGACACAGCCCCTCCTGCCTGCCCCCAACAGCCCCCTCCTCCAGCACTTGTGGACACAGCCCCGGGGGCCAGCAGGGACCTGCCCTGCACCAACCCCCCTGTTCCAGCCCCCCAAGGCTGCCCCGTGAGCTCCCCAAGGACAAATATGCCCCAGCAGCTTCCTTGCACTGAGAGCTGTCCCTGTGTCTTTCTGCAGGCAAGCCAGGTCCTGTACAGGCTCAGCCAGCGGCCCCGCTGTCAGAGGATCCTGGAAGGGCTCTTCCCCAGGCTCCTCATGACCCTGCTCTACAAACTTTCCCTGGCTGCAGTGATCCTGGAGCAGAAGCAGCCTGGGGCTGATCAACCCGGCCCTTTGGGGTGCGCCATCCCCTTCCCCTGCCATTCCCCTGGGCCCTGGGCCAGGGCCCCTGCTCTGTGTGTAACTGGACCTTGCTCTGCACACAGGTTGGCAGTGGAGGGCATTAAAGTTCTGCTGCACGCTGCTGGCTGTGAAGGGCATGTCCAGAACATCCAGAAGCAGGGCGGCTGGGACATGATGCTGCGAGCAGAGACCCTGGAGAGAGGAGTCAGATTGCTGGCCAGGTGAGAGCCCTTTGTAGCCAGCAGTGCCTCGGCAGCCCCATCCCCGGGGGCAGAGAAGTCCCCAGGCACCCAGGCCCCGGGCTGCAGCCGCAGCGCTGGCCAGGGAGCGATCCGAGTGGCAAGGGGTGCTCCTTGCCTGGGGAGAGAGCAGGGCACTGTCAGCAAGTGGTGTGGAGGCTGTGGCTGGGGGCAAAGGCGTGTCCTGGCCTGGGCTGTCCTGGCTGGGCTGGGCAGGGCAATCCCAGCAAGGCTTTGCCTGCCCTGCTCACTGCCAGCACTGCTTTTCTTGCCCTGCCCTGCCCAGAGAGATGAGGAAGAGCCCGGCTGAGCAGCAAGCCTTCCTGTTCCAGCATGTGAAGGAGATTCTTGCTCAGAGGAGGGAATGGCAGATGAACTATGCCATGACTTTCTATAGTGAGGTAAGCCTGGTGGGAAGCAGTGCCTCTGCCAGATGCTCCTGAAGCCGTCCCTCTGGCACAGGCGGCTGCCGCCGGGTGGGATGCCAGTCCCTGGAGCTGGGACAGAGGGCTCTGCTGCCAGTCAGTCCCTGGGCCCTCCATCCAGCCCTCCCTGCTGGGGCAGTGCTCAGCACCCCCACGTGTCCACAGGCAGGGCTGCCCCCCGGAGGGGCTGTGTCAGCCCCGAGCTGGCAGCGTAACCAGGAGCTGCAGAGTGCCAGGGTCCCGCAGCTCTGCCCGTCTCTCACCGCTGTTGTTCTTTCAGCTGCTGGGCTGCCAGGGCCTGGGAAAGGATTGGAGTGACCTGCGCCTCCTCCACGCCTACCTGAGGCATGGCAGTCAGACAATCCGTCTGCGGGCACTCGAGGGCTTGGTGGCACTGTCAGGAGATCCGCAGATGGTGAGCGAGGCGGAGTCAGGTGGAGCCGCCTTGGCAGCCTGGGGCTGGGGCAGGGGTAACGCGCTGGCTTGGGCCTGGCTGAGAGGAAGGAGGTGGCTGTCAGCAGAGAGAGGGGTGGCTGAGCAGGGGCCACAGAGCCTTTGCTGTCCTGCTCTCTCCTTCATCCCCATCGGCATGCGCAGCGCCTGCTGGGAAGCCGGGGGGGGAGGCTGGTGCTCAGCACACGGGGCGTTTGTGCCAGGCTGCTCCTCCACTGCTCCACCCTCACAGAAATTCTCTGTTTCCTCCAGGCAAGAGAAATGCGGGGCAGATCTCTGCTGGACAGGATCCTGAGGTGCCTGAAGGATCCATCCACAGACATCAGGATGGAGGCCTTGCTCTTCTTCCAGACCATGATGGGTCACCTGAAGAGGAAAGAGGCCAGCCCCATCGCTCTGCTGCTGGCACAGAAGCTCCCACCCCTCTTTGGTGATGTAAGGCTGCTGTGGGACCTGATCCCGCAGAGGGGCAAGGGACAAGGACAGCTGCCCTCCAGCCCAGCCCCACGGGCAGCACTTGGGCAGGGCTGCTGCCCTCCTCACGGCCCTGGGCTCTGCTGGGAGGCCTCTGCTGGGCTCTGCACCCAGCATGGCTTCTCCTTGGCCTCGGCCTCTAGATAGGTGCCCCGAGCCCAGCAACCCCAGAGCACCTCCCCTCACGCTGACCACGTTAATGCTTTTGGTCACCGTGGCTGGGGAGAGGCTGTTGTGCAGTCACACTGTCTTCTTTCCTCCCAGGAGTCCAGCCAGGTGCAAGAGCTCTCCCTCAGCCTCTTCGGGGACACGATGAAGGCTGTGGTGGGCAGAGACAAGGCAGAGATGAAGGAGGCGATACGCGGGGTCGTGGTCTCGCTCTTCCTGCACATGAATGCTGAGAGCAGGAGTGTGGCTGAGGTAGAGAGTTGAAAGCTGAGCATCTGCTTTGCCCTTCCTTCCCTTTGCCCCAGCCCTGGCAGCAGCAGCTCAGCAGCTCTTGCCCATTTCTCTTGTGCTGGCTGTGAGACTGCCATAACTGAGGCGGTGGCTGCCCCGTGTCCCTGCCTTGGGCATTGAAGCCCAGGCGATCAGGCTCTGTCCCCAGCTGCCTCTTCCCAGAAGTAGCTGGGGACAGTTTGCAGCCTTGCTCAGAGGAGGGGGACGACAGGTCTCCTGCTCTGAGCTGTGGTGCCAGCTCCCACCTGCTGCTGTTTTGCAGGCCTCTGGCAAAACCCTCCTCATCTGTGCCAAGTTCCTGGGCTGGAGGAAGCTCAAGAGGGTGATCAAGAAGGGGAAGAACTGGATGATTGGAGAGACTTTGGTGAGGACAAGCCCCAGGTGCCAGGGCCTGGGCTGGGCAGGGGATGGATGCTCCATGTACCCAGGGTGTGGATGTGCAGCTGTTCCTGGCTGTCCCTGATCCAGAGCAGAATGCACAGCTTGGAGCTCAGTCCCCCTTCTTTCCCCTTTCCCGAAGGCACAGCCAGGGCTTCTTCTGCAGGCCCCTCTTCCCCCCAGCCCCTGGCTGCTGCAGGAGCCCCCATCCCACCTGGGCCCTGGCAGCAGCATGGAGGGGTCACAGTGCCCCCAGACCCCCTCTGAGAGCCTGTGGCTCTGGCTGCACCTCAGCCCCCCGGGGCTCCTGGCTGGCAGAAAGGAATGGCCTGGGGGGGAAGGGGTGGGATGGGCAGAGGGACTGCTCTGGCAGATGGGGAATGGTCTGTGCCAGCCCCATGACGTGACCTCGGGCACTCTCCAGCTGAAGCAGGACAGGAGCAGGGTGGAAGACTACGTGTGCTTCAGCCTGCACTACCTGTGGGACTCTCAGGCCGGCGTGAGAATGGAGGCCATCAGGTTCATAGGTGAGCCACAGCCCCTGGGGACCCTCTTCTGGCAGCCCGGCCCCAGCCCCCAGCACTGCCCTGGCACCAGGGGCAGCCCTGTGGCTGTCCTGGGCAGGGCCCTGGCCTCCCGCTGCCCCCCCTGCCCTGCCCTGCCCTGCCCTGCCCTGCCCTGCCCTGCCCTGCCCTGCCCAGGCCTCGGTGGCCTTGGTGGCCGCCTGGCTCAGTGTCAGCAGCGCCCTCGGGGACTTGCCCGGGGCCATCCCCGCAGAGTGCTGGGCAGGAGGGCGTGCGGCCGAGCTGGCCGGGCCGGGGGCTGTGCTGCCGCAGTGCTGGGGAGGGGGAGGTCTGACGGGAGCTCTGTGCACAGGGACTGCTGTGCGGCACCTGGGGAGGAATCGATCCAAACAGACACTGGAGGTTGTGTGGGATGGTGAGTAGGGTCAGAGGGTGCTGGTGGGGCAGGGGAGAGAGCCTGGGCAGGGTGCTGCCATTCCTGGCACCGCTGCTGCGGGGAAAGGAGGGAGGGAGAAGCTGTGACTGTCCCATCCCTGGAAGTGTTCATGGCCAGGCTGGCTGTGGCTTGGAGCTCCCCGGCCAAGTGGGAGGTGTCCCTGCCCGAGGTGGGGGGTTGGGAATAGGCGATCCTTAAGAAGATCCCTTCCAGCCCAACCCAGTCTGGGAGCCTGGGATTCCTGAGCAGCAGCTTCCAGCTGCTCCCTTGGTCCCAGCTGCTCCTCCTAGTCAGGTAAAGAGAGGGATGGGCTTGCACAGAAGGGGCTGTGCAGACAGCAGGGTTTCACCACTGCTCGCTTTCTTTCTGTTGCAGCCATCAATAGCTTGGAGTATGACCCTGATCCCTCAGTCAGGTCCTTAGCAGCTCAGACCTTGCACATCCTGCAGAGTGTGAGGGAGCCGAAGAGATCAAGATGGTCCTTCCCAGGCCTGTGCTTCTGCTGATGATGAGATGGGTCAAGGACAATCTTGCTGCCCCCATCTTCCTGATGGTACTTTCACCACCGCCCCGTCACGGCTGCTGTTCCCTCATGTGCACCCCCGGGCTGTGCCCGACTGTCCCTGTCCAAACGAGTGCCCCCAGAACTCTCCTGTGCCCTGGCTCTCCCAGTTAAACCTCCCTAATGTCATCCCAGCAGGAGGAAGTGGCTGCACTGGGCCGAAGGTCCTGGTGGGAAGATGGCCTTGAGAAATTGTCCCTGACCTAAGGGCTCCTGGTGCAGATGGCAGCGTGGGAACAAAGATGGAAGCAGCAGCCCCGTGCCATGACCTCCTTTGCACAGGCAGCACCCAGAGCCTGCAGAGCACACAGCATTTGTCCTGGCCTCTCCTGCTACCTGCACATCAGCTGAGCCCTGTGAGTGCCCTGGCCCCAGCTTGTTGGACAGCCAGGTTCCCCTTCTTTAGGGTGGTGATGCCAGGAGGCAGAGGGCAGAAGGGAGTCAGGGTTTACCTCAGCAAAAAGCTCTTTTAAACCCTAGCACTGCTTTGTCTTCAGGGCTTTGTTTGGCAGCTGCAGGAAGAAGGCAGAGTGTAAAATGGAGGGTGTTTCACCTGAAATGATGAGCCTGGTCACCAAGCACAGCTACACCAGGGCAGTCCTGGGCACAGCTGAGGATGATGAACGTTTGCTCCTCGCAGCAGTTCCTGCTCAGTGTCATGGGCATCATCAGCTGGTGCTGAGTTCTTCCAGCCCACCTACAGGTGAGGAATTGCATCAGCATCCGGAGACTCCCAACTGATTCCAGCTCTCCCAAGCTGTGAGAAGCAGCTGCTGCATTCCTCTTCTGTCACTTCCAGGAGGTCACCAGGGTGTCTGCAGAGTTTTTGAACTCTCCCACAGAGACCTAGAGCAGCTGGATTCAGACACCCAAACAAGATACCCTGTTGGAGGCTGTTTGGCAATGGATCCATCACCAGCTGCCCAAGAGGCTACAGGAGGTTCCAGCCTTGCTGGGCAGGGTCAGTGTCACCGGGTGGGCCCAGGTGGCTTGGGACAGCTGGGCAGGGCAGAGCTGAGCCAGAGCTGCTTTCCTTGTCTCATCAGAGCAGCAGGAGGTGCAGCCTCCTGGCCTCTGGGACAGCTCCCAACAGGTCAAAAAGGTCCCCAAATAAAATGTGGTGTTGGGAAAGTACAGCATGTGGTGAAATCTGTTGGATGGGACCTGGGCTCTGATCCTGGGACCGATGGGTGATCCTGGGCTCAAGGCATCACAGAATCCTAGGAGTTCTCCAGGCTCCATTTTCTCACCTCTCCTTTGATTGTAGAGGCAGAACACTGTGTATCCCTGCAGTGTCACAGTCAGGCTGCTCAGTGGCAGCTTCCCTCAGAGACTTTGGGGAAAAAACAGAGCTGTCTGTGGTTTGAGGATTCTCATGCAGACGGAGTCTGAGCAGTGCTGTGGAGCTCCAGCTTTGTGTGCAGTTCCGGGTGGAGCCCTGCAGAGGAAGAAGAGTGTAATGGCTGATGATGAATTTGTATTCCTAACCAGTAAAATTCAGGAAAAGAATTGAACCGAGTAAGAAGTGAATGTGGGGCTAAGCAAAGCAGTTGAGACATGGAATTTTTCCACTGAAACAGTGTGAACAAAACAAGGCCCTAGCGAGACTAACTTCTGTCTCAGAGATAATTAAAAGCGTAGGTCCTGTTCTTAAGACACTGCCAAGGCTAACGAGATACCAAAGGAATGTGAACGTCTGCAGAAGAAGAAAATAAAGATGTCACAACCAGCAGATAAGAGGAAAGTTATGGCTAGGGTCTGATATTGCCTTGTAACAGTATAATGAAGTCAGGGAAATCAAGAAAGGTAAAAAGTTCAAACCTGAGGAAGAGCTCTTACTTCATCCAAAGACCCCCACGACCCCCGGATATCTCCCCAAAACCAGACTCTGCCCAGACTCCGACTATCATGAATATTATAATGGCATGATGTAATCCTATGAATATGTATGTAAACCCCCCTCCTTTTGAGTATACATAGAACTGTAATCAATAAAAGGTAATTCCAGAGCTTTAGGTGTGTGCGTGTGAGTGGAGCGGAGACTCCTACCTCCACTTCACTCCTCCAAGCCTCCTCTGCTCACTCTTCTGCTCTGCTTTCTTCCACACACCACTTTCTTCTCCAGCACCTCCTGCTGCAAAGGCAAGAGGACACAATCAGCACCCGCAAGTCCCCGCTCCTCCACCAGGCTGCTCTCCCCCATTGAAGCTCTCCACACCAGCCCTCTATTCCTCTCCAAGCCAAGATCCCCCAAGCCCCCCAGCACAGCTTTTCTCACTAAATCACTGCTCCAGGCACCGGCCCAGGCACAGCTGGGCAAATGGAGCTGGCTGTGCAAAGCAGCGGGCAAAGAGGCTGCACAGCCCTGCTCACGGGGAGCTGGGGCTGCCTGGGGACACAGGGCTCCATGGCTCGGGACACACACCCTGACTCCAGGGCTGTCAGCAGGACAGGCAGCCAGGCAGGCACAGCCCCAGGCCCTGACTACAGGCGGTGTAATATATGTGTGCTTGGCAATTCATGGTAAATAACTATGAAGTGTTTGCTAACCCAACTTTGAGAGTACTAATAATTTATCTGCCTCCAACAATGTGAAATATGCAAACATACGGATTCATTAGAATGAAATACAACTGTTCTTTGTGTAACTACAAGGCTTAGGGGAACAAGAAACAAGACATCCACAGTCCCTCTACCCTAAAAAAGGCTCCAAGGTACATAGAATCATAGAATCCTAGAATTGGCTGGGTTGGAAGGGCCCTCAGAGATCATCAAGTCCAACCCTTGATCCACTCCCCGCGTGGTTCCCAGCCCATGGCACTCAGTGCCACATCCAGGCTCTTTTTCAAGATCTCCAGGGACGGAGAGTCCACTACTTCCTTGGGCAGCCCATTCCAATGGCTGATCACCCTCTCCGTAAAAAAATTCTTTCTAATATCTAACCTAAACTTCCCCTGGCACAATTTAAGACCATGCCCCTCTTGTCTTGTTGAAAGTCGTCTGGGAAAAGAGACCAACCCCCACTTGGCTCCAACCTCCTTTCAGGGAGTTGTAGAGAGTGATGAGGTCTCCCCTGAGCCTCCTCATCTTCAGGCTGAACAGCCCCAGCTCCCTCAGCCTCTCTTCATAGGGTCTGTGCTTGAGTCCTTTCATGAGCCTGGTTGCCCTCCTTTGGACCTGCTCTAGGACCTCGATATCCTTCCTGAACTGAGGGGCCCAGAACTGGACACAGGACTCGAGGTGTGGCCTCACCAGCGCTGAGTACAGGGGCAGAATCCCTTCCTTGGACCTGCTGGCCACGCTGTTCCTGATAATCTCAGCTGATTTTGCTGCTCACCCCATAGCGTTGCAACTTAAGGTGTTTTACTGCTGACTGCAGAGTGTTGCGCTGGAAAGAGCAGAGGAGCTCATGTGCGGAATCGAAGGGTAACGAGAGGGAAACTGAGGCAGACACTGACTTCATCCAAAGACCCCCAGAGATAAAGTGGGCATGTGCCTTTGAAGGCCCAACTCTTCCAAGAACTAATAAACATAACCCAGCCTATTCCTAGAACAGTCATGAATATGTATTAGACTAGATATCAATATGTATTAAGGTATGGAATATAAGCTAAAAGATTAAACTTTATAACGTGCGTGTGAGTGGAGCGGAGACTCCCCACGCACACAGAGCTTATTGCAATTTTATTCATTAAATTAAACCATTAACAGAATATTGAGTCTCGGTCATTTATATCAGTCCATGTCCCAAAAAAACAGTCCATATCCCAAGAAAAGAGCCCACGTTCCAAAAAAGAAAACCCACATCCCCCCAAAAAAGAGCCCAACAGCCAAAAAAATGTGCCCAATACCCGACAATAACCCAACAATAGGAACCCATGTCCCAGAAAAATACCCCAAAGAGCCCAGAGCCATCAAAACAGAGCCCAAAATCAAAAAAGGAAACCAAATCCACCCAGAAAGATGACAAAACCCAACAAAAAAACCCCAAAACGCAACAAAGGTGCTATATCCTCCACCCAAAATCCTCAAAAAAGAGCCCACATCCCCCCCAAAAAACCCCAAAGCCCAACAAAAAGGCTCTTAAATCCCCCACACACCCCCCATAATGTGCAAATATACCCAAAATACAATTCTTTAAAAAAAAACCCACAAAACAAACCCAATCAAATCTCCACCCTCAGGACACCACAAAAGCCCCAAATCTCTCAAAAAGAGAAACTACACCCCAAATCTCTGCCCTCAGAGACTCTAAATCCCCAAAATGACCCCAAGTCTAAATTTTAAAAATGCCCTACATTTCCACTCCCTCCGTGGTGCTGGCCCCACACCCCAAACCTCCTCAAAACACCCTAAATCTCTGCCCCCAACGACCCCAAAGCCCCCCAAAAAATCACCCCAAATTGCCGTCCCCCTCAACCCTGCCCCCCAGTCTCCAAAAAACACCTCAAATTTGGGCAACTAAAGCCTTTAATTCACTTAAATGCCCTCAAGAATCCCCTCAGACTGCGGCCTTTCCCACACACCCACCCCACCCCTGAGGCCTCCTTCGGCCACCCAGTGAGACAAATATGCAAGTGGTCTTGCATATTTCTAGGGAGTCAGTGGAAATGTGTGGCTGGAGCCTTCTGCATCCCTTACCCTTTGATTTCTTGAGCGTAAATCTTGCAATGTTTTTGCTGAGGTGCAAAAATGAAATTGGAGAGCAGATCTTCCTCACTCACACACCCTCACACCTTCCCCCATCTGAAGATGAACAGCCCATATCTCTGGGGCTGTGTTCTTTCATTAAACGTGTGTCAGACATCCAGCCCCAGGGGACTTGTGTGCAGAGAATGGCTGCATGGGCCTGGGGCTTGACCATCATCACCTGGAAGGGTGACCCATCAACACCCCACCCTTGATGCCCCATCAATGCCTCCATCCTGGTAAAAAACCTAAAGCTGCTCCCAGTGCAAGAGGAGTTTCTACTGGGAATGAGATCTTATCCATCAGAACTGGAACCATCTCAGTGATCACCAAAAATCACAGAATTGTCACAGTTTCAGAAGTTCTCTAAGATCACTGAGCATCACCCCCTCCCCTGTCCTGGGCCCCCCCCACTTGTACTGGGAGGTGATGGGAGGGGGGTGGTTATCCCAATACTGCCCAAACTGGGGGTGAGAAGACCAAGCTAGGGGGAGGGGGTCATGGATTGGAGGGGGGACCCCAACTTATCCCAGGGGTAGGGGGATGGAACTGGGGACCCCCCAACTCATCTGGAGGGTGGAGGAGCTGTGATTTGGTCTCCCCCTACCTCATCCTGGGGGAACCAAACTCGTCCTGGGGTTTGGGGGCTGCAGTGGAGGAGGCTCAACCCCAGCCCTGGAAACCCCAACTGATCCCGGGGGTTGGGGGCTCTGATTGGAGACATCGAAAATATCCCAGTGGTGTTGGGCTGCAATTGGCAAACCACAAACCATCCTGGGGGCAGGGGACATGATGGGTGACCCCCAAATCATTCCAGGTGATCTAAATTACCCTGGAGTGTGGAGTCCCAAAATATTTCAAGAGAGCCCAACTCATCACGGGGTGGATGCTGCAAGGGGGAACACCACCCAATCCTGCTGAAGCCCAGCTCATCCCCCATGTGGGTGTGATGGGTGCCCCCCAGCTCACCCTGAGGAGTGTGCAGCATGGCTGTGGACTCCACAACATCCTAGAGGTGGCCAGTTCTTTCTCACCATCTTAGGTCTAAAAGTCTCACTTGTGATTCAGGAAATGCAGCTTGCTTTGTGGAACAGCACCCTGCTCCCCTTTCTGTGCAGAAATGGGGATGAAGTCAAAGATCTGGACTCTGTGTGTGCTTGTGGCACAGCAGGGAATGGACCCACTTTGGGGACAGCACTGTGACAGCATCAGAAACTGCAGGAGATGTATTAAAGAAAGGGAGTGCTGTCAGTAAGGCAGAGTAGTGCACAGATTCCCCAAATCTGTCAAGAAAATGAAATTCATTTTCTTAGCTCAGTTTGAAGGCAGCTTTTACAAGCTTGTGACTGCTGTCAGTATTGCCAGGTAGACATGAGTGGTTTCAGCAGGGGAGGAATGCAAGCCATTGGGTATATGTTCAGAATCTTTTAGGGAAACCTCTGCAAGAGAAATGGGAAGGACCCTTTCCAGTGTTGCTCACCACCTTCACTGCAGTTCGAATTAAGGAGCGACCCACCTGGATCCACTACTCCCAAGTCAAGAGGGCCCCTGAACATTGCCAAGAACGTTCCTGAAGGAGCTCACATTATCTTTCTTACTGTGGGAATGATTCAAAGGCATCACAACCTTCCCTTGGAACTTGACGAAAGAATTCGTAAGTTCTAAGGAAAGGGGGGAATGAAAAAGAGAAAGATCCTGACAGGATGAACTCCTGTAAGGAGAGGAGAGCAGGCCAAGCTGTTTGTGTGAATCTACTTTATGTAGAATTAAAACTTGTAATTTATCTTAATGAATTTGTATTCAGAACCAATAAAATTCAGGGTTAAACTGAGAAAGAAGTGAACAAAGCAGCGGAGACGTGGCATTTTCCACTAGAACAATGTAACCAAACACAAGGCCCTAACAGGATTAACTTCTGTCTCAGAGATAATTAAAAGTGTAGGTCTTGTTCTTAAAACAAGGCACTGCCAAGGCCATTTAGGCGCCAGCTGGGCACCAAAGAATGTGAACATCTGCACAAGAAGGACATAAAAGATATCACCACCAACAGATCAGAAAGAAGTTATGGACAGGGTCTGATAACGCCTTGTAACAATATAATGAAGGCAGCAAGAATTGAGAATGTAACGATGTTGTAACCTCCCCTTTTCCTGTATAAATACCCCAACCCTTTCCCTTAACCCTTGGAACTCTTTGTCCAGCCAGAGCTGGGAGTTCCCCGGATCCACAAATAAATACCTTTGCTGTTTAAAGGCTTAAAACTCTGTCTCTAAACAGTTTTATTGGGCCTTTTTGGGCTTCATTGCTTGTGTCATTTCTCCATGGATCTGCCTAATATAGTTGTGGTTTTAAACAATGTTCTCTTCTTCTAGACCTGTCCCTGGTCACTGTCCTGGAGAGTGTACTTTTGAAAAAGATGAGTGTGTGTTTACCCAGAAGAGGAGAGGGATGGAGGGATGGAGGGGCCCAACTCCCACTTCTTACACCAGACCCAAAGGAGACGACACTGCTGGGGTAGGTGAGTTAAACTCCAGGCTGAACTTTCAGAAGGGAGACTGCCAGTTACCCAGCAGTACTTTGAAATGATAGGTTAGACCCAGGAGAGAGTTTGTCCTGTTCTGTTCAGAACAGTTCTTACTCAATTGGAGTGAACACTGATCACCATGATTACTCTGCACAACGGTTGCAATCTCACAAGTATAGCAGTCTATGCCATAAAAATCTTTCTGAAAATTGTTTCAATCATAATTTTTAAATTATAAGCATGCCCAGCATAATGAGGATGCTGAGAGAATGCATTCTACTTTGCTCATAATTGTTTGTGTATCTTTGTAGGGCTCCCGTGAATCCAGAGGCATCCAACATGGGCTGTGGACAGAGAGCACCCCTTGTTTCAAGGTCACCAAGAGGAACCTCTGGAAAACAGTGCTTGAGATTTTTCTACCCCATGTATGGAGCTGGGACTGGATTATGAAGTGTTGATCTACAAAAGGAAGGTGATGATGAAGAGATTCCTTTTGGAGGAGGAGAGGGGAAGGAAGGATCTCATTGCCATGGGGATTGATGGAATTAGGACAGTGACAGAAACTACAAGGTAAGAAAAACAAGCAATAAAGCAGCCAAAATGGAATAGTGAAGTATGTGCTAGAATCCAAGCCTGGGGTTGTATAAAAAAATGTAAATTGTATAGATGTAGACAGCTTGGAATGGGGACCTGAACAAACTGAAGTAACATCATTTCTTACAGATGAAGGAAGGGAAGGAATTACTGAAGGCATCTAAAGGCTGCAAGTATGAAAATAGTTCATTCATTCAATTTTTCTTTTTTTTTGTCACATATTTAAGTGCTGTTTCCCCACCATTTTTGGTAGTTTTTTCTTTTATTTTCTTCTTCTCAGCTGTCTAAAGCCCTGCCTGGATGTGACACCAACACTAAGCTGTGATAAACCAGCTGCTTCCTGCAGCGTGGCCTTTCTGAGGTGGCACCAAAGGCAAGGGGGGATGCAAAGCCAGAGCTCTGCCTTTGCTTTCAGCAGTGCCATCATTTCAGTGTTGCCAGAGGCAAAGCCTGCTTCAGTTTCTGTGTCAGAGAGGAAGCTGAAATTGCTATTGACAAGTTTGATTGCTACTGAAACAGCACTGGCCATGAAACTGCACTTCTTCTTAAAGCCTGAAAATTAATGTGTTAGAAATACCACATGCTGAATGTGTCTGAGAATTTCTCTGAAAGTGTAGAACCACTGATCTGTGATTTCAATGGAAGTTGGATTTTTTGGGCTGTTCTACTATTGTTTTAATTTGATACTGGCAAGAGGTCCTGTGCTGACATTACAGTGGGAGGTTGGTATTGTTGAGTTTTTAGGTTTTGCTCTTGCTGTGCTGGATATTCTGGTTGGATGATAGTGAAATATTGCAGTAGATTTTTGGAGCACTGGATCGGGGCACCTAAATGATTGTAAATATTCTCTGGTTGTGGCTCAGACTTGAGTAAATGTAAATATGGGAAGTGACTGCATGGCAGCACTGTGTGTTGGTGTTTCTGTTCCTTTCCATGTCTGTATATTTCTGTACTACCAGGACTGGCATTTCTATTCGTAGAGATATTTGATCACTTTCCTTTGTCTTGCCTTTGTTACCCAAATTGAGGAGTTCTTCCTCTCTGCTATCTATTGATAATGATTTGTAAAGTTTTGTAGGGTGAATTTGGTCAGAAATTGTTAACCAGTGGGGGAAATTCCAGTGCTCTTTGTTGATGGGGAAGAGAGGTGTCTTCCTTGATTTTTAGTTCATACACGCCCAAAATAAATCTTAGTTTTAATTGTAATTTTGCAATAAAATACCCAATAAATAGATATTGACATGTGGTGTATTTAGCTTTTGATTCCATTCAAGGTCCAGATGATTCAGGTGTTGTCATTACAATCCAGTTTTGAAAGAGTGCTCTTGGCCTGGCTTTGATCAGAGCTTTGCTTGCAGATGTCACTGGACTGAAGAAGTCCAGCAAATCTAGGGAGGTTTTCCTACCCCTCTACTCTGCCCTGGTGAGACCACAGCTGGAATACTGGATCCAGTTGTTCAAGAGAGACAGGGAGAGAGTCCCAGGGAGAGCTAGGGTTATAAAAGGGACTTGAACATCTCTCATGAAGTATTATAACTGAGAGAGTTGGAGCTGTTCAGCTTTGTGAAAAGAAGGCTGAGGAGAGAATCTTTTGAATGTCTATAAATATCTGAGGGGTGGGTGTCAAAAGGAAGGGGCCAATCTCTTTTCAGTGGAAAAATGGCTTTAAACTACAACGTAGGAAGTTCCACCCCAACATGAGGAGAAACTTCTTGACTGTGAGGTTGTGGGAGCACTGGAACAGGCTGCCCAGAGAGGCTGTGGAGTCTCCTTTTCTGGAGGCTTTCAACACATCCCTGGGTGTGTTCCTGTGTGGCCTGCCCTGGGTGATTCTGCTTTGGCAGAGAGGTTGGACTGGATGATCTCTAGAGGTCCATTCCAACCCCTAACATTCCATGATTCTTTGATTCTATGACCTCAGTCCCTGGGAGAGTGATGGGGTCCATCCTGCTCCAGGCAGGTGAAGGACAAAGAGGGGATTGCTGAAGCAGAGTGGGCAGGGGACAGAAAGGCATGGGGTGCACCTGGCCTTTAGCAAGCCCTTTGCCATGCTCTACCATTGTCCTGTTGTAGCCAGACTGGTGATGTCTGGATTGAAGAGGTGGGTGATGTGGTGGGTGGGAAGTTCACGAGATGATGAGGGTCACAGTGCCATCAGGGATCCAAAGTCCTCCTGGCCATGCTATTCCTGATTCAAGCCAGGATGTTGGTGGCCTTCTTGACCACCTGGCTGATACTCAGCTGTCTGTCCACCAGCTCTGACTGAGGCTGATGCTGTGGATGGGGTTAAGAATGAGTTCCATGGGGACAGGGGCAGGGTTGGCTTCAGTTGGGTGTGATCATGGAATGATGGAATGGGTTGGGTTGGAACAGGATGATCTTTAACCCTTCCAACCCAACCCATTCCATGATTCCATTGTTCTGTGACACAGTCCCAGCCAGTTCCAGGCCTGGGAGTCTCCAGAGCCACCACCAGGGCTTTGTGATGCAGGGTCTGGTGTCTGGACACCATTGTCATGGGGGTCTCCATGGTGACCCTGGGGGTATATAAGGGCTTTGGAGACCTGGGGTGCCCATATCTTGGAGAGCACCTCCCTCAGGAGTCAGCAGCTGCCCTGGGTGACCCTGGAATGTCTGTGGCAGAAAATGCCCAAGATGTCCATGGAGAAGGAGGTGGAAGCCTGCTGCCAGCCCTCCACAAGACCCCAAGGTCAGTGACTGAAGGAAGGGCCAGAACAGAAGTTCCCCTGCAGGCTGTGGGGAGAGGGCAGCTGTCCCCTGCAGCCCATGGAGGACCATGGAGGGGCAGATGTGGATCTGCAGCCCATGGAGGAGCACTCTGTACCAGGGTGACACCAGTTATTAACTGAAATACATGAAATTTTAGAAAAAAGTCACATTTGAGCAACGTGAGCATGGCTGTGGCAAGGGGCAGGAAGGTGAGATGGCTTTTGTCTCTCTGTGTCTAGATTTCTAGTGAGTTCCATGGGGACAGGGACAGGGTTGGCTTCAGTTGGGTGGGAGGTGTCCCTACCCATGCATGCAGGGGGTTGGAACAAGATGATCTTGAACCCTTCCAACCCAACCCATTCCATGATTCTATGATTCTGTGACATGGTCCCAGACAGTTCCAGGCCTGGGCTCTCAACAGCACCACCAGGGCTTTGTGATGGGGTAGGTGCAGTTTCTCAGCTGTTCCCTTTACAGCTGAGACCCAGGCCTGATGAGGAGCCATGACAGCATCTTCATATTCTCCTGCTGTTTTAATCCCATCACCCACAGCTGGTTCCATTTCTCCAGGAACCCATAACATCACTTATAGTGTATGGTTAAATGGGGATGGTGCAGCATGCACAAACCTTTGCCTCACAGGCTTAGGGCATGGCATGTGATAAGGATCTACAGTCTCATCATTGGTATAGATCACATCTCGCACAGCCAATTCTTTCTGACACCTGAGAGCTTTTCCAAGTGTGGCTGCTTTGACCTGTGGGCAGTCTGTTTCCTCTTTATAGGGATATTTCCTATGTGTATGAAATGTGTATCCTATGGGTATCTCCTAGTTGTATGAAAAAACACTGTACCATGTACCACACTGTATATTGAAGACCATATCACAATTTTGGTTTGTAAGCAGCTCTTACCAAGAATGAACCACAGAGCAACACTAATCCCAGATAAAAAGCCACAGATCACACACCCTGAGTACCAAGGGTACAGCATGATTGGTTTAATTTCCACCCCTGCAAAATTTCCAAAGAAAATAGTTTGATTATTACTCAGCAGAGCCATCTGGGTATCCTCCCACTGAAGTCAAAATACAAACTATTCATGTAAATGAGCTGACATTTCAACTGGTCTCCAGCTAATTAGCTTAAGCTCCACGTTGGGCTCCAATAAATCTGTCAGGGTTTAATGCTGGGCTGGCAATTAACCAAATGACAGAATCTCTCTATTAATGCCCCTCCCCACCCTGGTAAAGAAAGGAGAGAGAATAAAGAAGAGAGACTTATGGTTTGGAAACTGAACTACACAGCTTTAATGAAACAGTAATGATAAAATGAAAAATTACTAAATATACACAAAGATACAGAAAAATGGTACCATGTTCCTCCCCCTTTATCCCCAGTAACTCTCATGTTCACCACCAAGGCTCAAGGGCAGCCCTGGGAAAGTCCAGGCTGGACTCCTGGGGTCAGCAGTCCTGGTTTTATCCCAGATCAGTTGTAGTGGTGATGGTGGGGTGATCATTGCCATCTTGGGTCCTTCTCTCTTTGTCCTTCAGTTTAAAGCCTTTTTAAAGCAGTTTAAAGAAGGAGCTGCAGGCATGGACAGTGTAGGGCAGCCTGCAGGAGAGGTGGCCAAGGGCTCTGGAAGGCTGAAAGGCCTAGCAGGACCAAGGGCTTTGTCACCTCAGACATGGCAGCTGCATCAACCACCATGGTGTACCGGGAGTAATTTTGTCCTGATGCTCTGGACTTTCCCCTTTTGGGGAGGTCAAGACATGTCAGAATTTTCATTACTCATCTTCATACTGTACTGTCCGTAGGAAGAGTCCTGACCTACAAGTGAGCCATGGGCTCTGCCTTTTCATCGACTGGAGGTCAGAGTTTGTCCTCAATGCTGCATTAATAAATAAATAATGAAAAATCCTTGCTTTCAGAGCCACCTATACAGAATTTTTGCCTCCCTGCAATCATGTCCTCCAGTGATCTGCTCTAACAAGGCCATGGGGAGGCTCTGGCAGCAATGGTCCTCTAGTGGGGCCAATCAATGCTTCAAGGTACTTTCAGGTTCCATTCTGACTTCTGGAGCAGTTTGTTCATTCATCTCTCAGCACCTGAGGATCGTGGACTCAGCTCCAAACACACCCTGGGGCTCAGTGAAATACAGAGAGCACTAAAGGGCCATGGCTCTCCATGGGATATTCTTCACATCTTCAAGACTTGTACAGCTAATTGGAGAGGTTTTCCTACTGCACTTAAGGAGGAACATTGAATACTGTGATTAATGAAAACTGATTCTAGGGTTTTTTTTGTTTTTTGTTGTGTTCTCATTTAATATTTTAACAGATCATCTCACAATTTTCAGTTTAGATAAAAGGTGAAAGAAGTTCCCTGTGGTCTGACACTGTGTGGACAACTTTACTTCTCACATCCCATCCCCACCATTCCTACTCAATGCAGCAGTCCAGGGGAGAGGCATCTGAATGAATAAAGAGTAGGAGAAGGGGACAATTGGAGAGGAATGGGAATGGCCTTTGTCTGGACAGTCTGTGCCTGGAAAGGTGACTTTAGAAATGGTCACTGTATCACCACCAGCAGGCAGAAGTTTCTGTTGAGGCTCTGCACTTTGTTTGCTCTTTGCCCCTTCTTGGGGTTGTTGGGATGTGTTGTGCATTTTTCCTACAGTTTTTATTGTTCATCTTCAAACCTCACTTCCCCCAGAACTGTGAGCCCTTGCTTGCACACCCTTCTCCCCCAAGTACTGGTGTGTCACATTCAGGCTCCTCTCCAGTGACCCCACTTTCACCCCTGGCCCCCTTCATACCTAGTGTAAAGCTCTGCTAATTAGCCCTGATATCTCCTGTCCTAAGCCCCTTTCACCTCTGTGGGACAAGCTCTTCCCATCCCTTGTTAGGAAGCCTGGTCTCCTGTAAATCCAGCCTTGGTCAGAAGAACTGATCCCTGGAGAAGTAAGGAGGAGGGTCAGCAGAACTGTCACTTGGAGGTCTGGCAGGCAAATTTTGGCCTCTTTCAGAGCCTGGTTGAGAGAATCCCTTGGGAGGCAGTCCTGAAGGGCAAGGGATATCAGGAAGTCTGGACACTGCTCAAGAAGAAACTCTTGAAAGTGAAGGATCAGATGGCCCCATGTGCTGTAAGATGAACTGGTGGGGAAAGATACCCAGCCTGGCTGAATAGAGAGATCTGGTAAAAACTCATCTAGAAAAGGAGAGTTTGTGGCCTTTGGAAAAAGGAGCAAGACACTCAGGGAGACTCAGGGAGGCTACAGAGGGAAAATATTACAATGACCAAACAGTGTGAAATTGATCAGGCTGCTGCCATTGAAGAACATAATCAATGTTTCTGCGAACACAGTAGCAACAAAAGGAGAGTGAAGGAGAATCTTCATCCTTTATTGGATGCCAGGAAGAAACAGAAACCAAGGGTGAGGAGAAGGCTGAGGTACTTAATGCCTTCTTTGTCCCAGGCTTCAGCAGTAGGAGCAGTTGTTCCTGGGTACCCAGTCCCCTGAGCTGGCAGACAAGGACAGGGAGCAGAATGGAGCCCCCATGATCCAAGGGGAGATGGTCGGCGACCTGTCAGCTTGATCTTGACAGGCCTGTCAGCTTGACCACTGCCAGGGAAGGGGATGGAGCAGATGGTCTGAGTGCCATTACACAGCATGTGCAGGACAGCCAGGAGATGGGGGCCAGACAGCATGGGTTTATGAAAGGCAGGGACTGCTTGACCAACCTGATCTCCTTCTGTGACAAGGTGACCACTGATTGAATGATGGAAAGGTGGAGGATGTTGACTACCTTGACATTTATAAAGACTTCAGCAGCATTGTCCACAAAATCCGTCTGGAGGAACTGGCTACATCTGGCCTAGAGCAGTGGCCTCTTCAGTGGGTCAAACCCTGGGTGATGTCTGGGCCCAAAGAGTTGTGGTGAGTGGAGCTCAGTCCAGCTGGTGGCTGCTCACCAGTGGTGTTCCCCAGGGTGCTGGGACTGCTCTGCTTCAGTCTCTTTATCAATGATCTGGACAAGGGGGTGAGTGCACCCTCAGGCAGTTTGCAGATGACACCAAGCTGGGTGGGAGTGTGGATCTGCCAGAGACTAGAAAAGTTCTAGAGAGGGATCTGGACAGGCTGGGTCGATGGACTGAGGTGAACTGTTTGAGGTCAAAGCATCTTCCCTGGATTTTAGCCCATGGTCACATGTATCACTCTTTCTGTAGCAGGAGAGAACCCAGCACAGCACTTCTGATCTCCCTTGCTCTGGTTTAGTTTGAGTCTGAATCCTCCAAAAACTTGAGGTGCTCTGAACAGAAAATATATATTTTAGAGTTAATTCTGCTCAGGATCAGAAACAAGATGAGCGTGAAGTGGAAGTGAAGGATAAGAAAGAACTCTCAGAGCAGTACCCACTGGGTTGGTCATTGTCCCCCTGAGTTTACACCTGAAAGCAGTGAATTAACAGCCTCTTATCTCCAGGGCCTGTGGGCTTTGTGTTGAGGTTGGGTCAGCACCACCCAGCTCTGATGTGTCCCCTCCCATGTGGCCCATGCCACAAGCCTGATGTCCCCAACCCCCCAGGACACAACCCTGGTTTCCCCCCCCTGCCAACTTCCAACCTCACCAACCAGGTCTGGTCCCTCCCTCCCGAGGCCCCTCCCCACCTTTTCTTCCTCCCCCTGCTGCTTCCCGTGATCGCGCTGCATCTCCCAGGAGGTTTTGCTCCTCCACCTTGGGACTGCACCCACACCCCCCGCCCTGCAGCCAGGACCCCCCAACTGGTGACCACCAGAGCATCGCCCCCCCCTCCCGACTGGCCTGGGCTGTGCTCCCCCTGCAGGTACTGGGAGGTGATGGGAGGTGATGGGAGGGGGGTGGTTTTCTCAGTACTGCCCAAACTGGGGGCGAGCAGCACAAGATGGGGGAGGGAGGGGGATGGGTGAAAGAGGGAACTAAACTTATCCCTGGGGTGAGGGCAGCAAGATTAGCGACCCCCCCAACCTCTTCAAGAGGGTTGAGGAGCCAAGCCATTTCCACACACTGTAGTCATAGAATGATTTGAGCTGGAAGGGACCTTGAATGTCATCTGGACCAACTTCCTGCTCTACAGGGAGACTGTTGGTCATTCTGTGGAACACTGGGGTTGGCCAGTTCAGAGCAGCTGCCCTGGACTGTAGCCCATGGTTCCTGTGGAACCCTCATTGAAGAGTTGTGGAGAACCCAGAAACGTGTTCCTGATCTCCCTTACCCTTGCAGAGTTGGGAGTCTGCAGCATCCCAAAAATTGAGGTGCTCTGAAGAGAAAAAATCATTTTAGAGTGATTTCTGTCCCAGGATCAGAAACAAGCTGAGTGTGAAATGGAAATGGAGGAAAAAGAAGAACCTTCAGGGCAGTAACCCTGACCTGGGTTGGTCATTGTCCCCTTGAGTTTACACCTGAAAGCAGTGAATTAACAGCCTCTTATCTCCAGGGCCCTTGGGCTTTGTGTTGAGGTTGGGTCAGCACCACCCAGCTCTGATGTGTCCCCTCCCATGTGGCCCATGCCACAAGCCTGATGTCCCCAACCCCCCAGGACACAACCCTGGCTTCCCCCCCTGCCAACTTATAACCTCTTCCTCCCCAGGTCGGGTCCCTCCCCCCCGAGGCCCCTCCCCACCTTTTCTTTCTCCCCCTGCTGCTTCTGGTGATCGAGCTGCAGCTCCCGGGAAGTTTCGCTCCTCCACCTTGGGACTGCACCCACACCCCCCGCCCTGCAGCCAGGACCCCCCAACTGGTGACTGCCAGAGCATCGCCCCCCCCTCCCGACCGGCCTGGGCTGTGCTCCCCCTGCAGGTACTGGGAGGTGATGGGAGGTGATGGGAGGGGGTGGTTATCCCAGAACTGCCCAAACTGGGGGTGAGCAGCACAAGATAGAGGAGGGAGGGGGATGGGTGAGAGGGGGGGAACTAAACTTATGCCTGGGGTGAGCGTGGTGCAATTGGTGACCCCCCCACCTGTTTAAGGAAGGTGGAGAAGCTGTGATTTTAGCTCCCTTCAAATGATTTTGGGGGACCCCAATATATACTGGTGGGCAGGGCTGTGACAGGGGACCCCAGAGTCATCCCGCAGGTTTGGGTGCTGCAACTGGGGACCCTCAAATCACCCTGGAGCCAGGGGTAATGATGGCAAGTCTGGAATGCTTCCAGGGGACTTAATAATCCCAGGGCTGAAAAGCCAATATCGGGGGCTCCAAAAATATCTCAGGAGACCCCAAGTCATCCCAGTGGATGACAGCTCATCCTGGATGTAGGTGCAATAGGGGAATCCCAAGGTCTTGGTGGGATTTGGTACCATGGCGGGGAATCCAAACTCAAACCAAAGTGGTTGATTGAGTTATAAGACCCCCAAATCACCCCAGGGGTTTAAGACAGCAATGGGGGAGACCTAAATTACCTCTTGCAGTGTCAGTACAATTGGGTCATCACAGCTCAAGGCAGGAGTGGCTGAAAACCCCAGCACCCCCTGCCCCACACAGTGGCCCCTTTGCGTTTTGGGTGCCAGCGTAGATCCTAAAGAGGAAGTAAAGGATGATCAGTGGGTGTCCAACTCTATGGTTAACCTCCCTATTTCACCTCACACTCCATTTTCACTCACAGTAAGTTTGATGTAGATTTTGGCTGCCCTCACCTCACAAAAAGCCCAAACTCTACTTTGTTAGCACACTAGGGCTTCTTTCCCAATAATGGGGTGACTCAGTCTGGAAAAAAAACCTCACTGGGTGCCTTAAGGAAAAGGAAAGCTTTCAGTCAAAGTGTGATTTTGGATAAAAATAATTGAATCCATCCAGGATTAAAATTTGACATCGGCGAGTAACGCAGGAGAAGGTTTAGGATCCACTCAGCCCATCTCCACCATCAGAAAATCCATCAGGGTGAGAGACCCCAGAGATGTCCTGACTGCGGGAGACGGTTTAGCGACAGCTTGAATCTGGTCCAACGGTGACACAATCACACAGGCACCATGTCCTACACCTGCCCTGACTGCGGGAAAGGTTTTAAAAGGAGATCAGTTTTTATCCAGCATCAACGGATCCATACGGGTGAGAAACCCTTTAAATGTTCTGAGTGTGGGAAGGGGTTTGCCCAGAGTTCCCATTTATCACAGCATCGCCGCATCCACACGGGAGAGAAACCCTTTAAGTGTCTGGAGTGTGGGAAGGAGTTTTCCCACAGATCCAGTTTATCACAGCATCACCACATTCACAAGGGAGAGAAACCCTATAAGTGTCTGGAGTGTGGGAAGGAGTTTTCCCACACTGCCAATTTATCACGCCATCGCCGCATCCATACAGGAGAGAAGTTGTATCCCTGCACTCACTGTGGGAAAGCCTTCAACAACAGCACGTCTTGGATTAATCACCAACATGTCCACTCTGAGGAAAAGCCCTACACGTGTCCCCAGTGTGGGAAGGGCTTCACATCCAGCTCAGGTCTCAGCCGACACCGACGGTTCCATAGGGGTGAACGTCCCTACAAGTGTCCTGAGTGTGGGAAGAGCTTCCATCAAAGCTCCGATTTGAAGAACCATCAACGCCTCCATACCAGTGAAAAACATTAAAGCTACACCCAGTGCAAGAAGAGATTTTACTGAAAATTAGATTTCATCTGTCATTACCTGACCCAGCACAGCCATCACCAAGTATGAAGGGTCAAGTTGCCCTCATTTTCCAAGCTCCATCACACCAATGATGCTTTCTTCATTTTCTTGTGGAAAACAAAATGGAGTCAGCTCAGGAACCACTTCATGTCCCATCCAAAATTTGACTTCTAATATTTGTTTCAGCGTCATGAAGGCTTTTTTCCAAATAAGGAAAAAACAGAAAAGTATTTCCAATTATGACACCCTCCTAAAGGGATGTGGCAGGATGGGATCCTGGACACTTTTCCTGCACACCAGGCTGGGCGTGCAGCTGAGGGAGCAGTAGAAGAGGGAGGCAGCAGACTGCAGGACAATGCTGACAGCAGCAGAGCAGGATCATCTCTACTACACGGTTTTAAATACTTCCAGGGATGTTGATTCTACCACCTGCCTGGACTGACCATTTCAACACCTAACTACTCTCTCAGAAAAGAAATTCTTCATCAGATCTGACCTAAACACCTGATGGGACACCTCGAGCAGCCTGCAGTAAGGCTTCTGTCAGTTGTCTCCTGAAATAAGAGAATTACAACTTCGATTTTTTTTCAAGACGATTGAAAGTGTTGGTGAGAGCTCAGTGAAAAGGATGTGGAAGAAAACCCCCAGAACATCTTCCTTGCTTGATTGATTCATTTCTTGTGAAACATTATAGAAATGGAAGTAGTAGTTTAAAGAAACATATATGCAATGGTTTTACAGAAGTAGAAGTACAGAAGTTGTAGAAACGTATAAGCAATAGTTTAAGGGAGTCTCATGGAAATTTACTGGCTGACTAACATAGGTAGGTGTGTGTATGGCAATGGAATGTTGTTACTAATGAAAACTTATCCATGAGAGAAGATAATGGGATATATAAATGTTGCTGAAATCTGCAGAAGGAGCAAAACTGAGAGAAAATTAATCATGAGTTCTTTTTGCATTGATAATTGTGCTGCATTTGTGTAAATTTTCCATTCTTACTGGGTTTTGTTATGCTCAACTGCTGTGAAGTTTGTGATCATGGTACATTGTGAATTATGTTACTGCATGTAATGCCACCAAAAAGTCACGGATTTTGGGTGCCCTTTTAGTGTCCTAAAAGACATCAATTTGTAAAGTGCACCTCTTGAACACTTGAATTAGAAATGCTTTTAGAGAACTAAATTTCCAGGTACATCGAGTCCCAAGGATGTTGCTACAGAACCCTTAGCTTTGGAGGTGACACTGCTTGAAGAACAAGGACTCTGCACATCATACATATCACCACTGCCTGAACTGAAGAAGCTGGAGTGAAGATGCTAAGCTTGTAGCTATCACGATATCATTGCCTTATGACATTGCCTTATGATATCATCATGCCTTGTGATATTTGGACTCATGGGGTGAGGGGATTGCATTGTTGAGATGTCATTTGAGTATGTGGTTTTTGTGATCCAAGCAATCAGCCTTTGTGATTGCACAGCCTGAACACTGAAGTATCTACGTTTGTGCTTTTAGAATATCTATATTCTCACTTGAGAGTGATTTGTGTTCCCTAAAAATTACTTGAAAATAAACTTCAATTTTTAGAGCAACAGAATTGATGTTTTGACTGTAGAGAAATAGACCTTGAGTTTCCTTTCATCTTAATCTGATCAATGGGTATTTGGATAGTCTAAGGAGGCTGTCACTTTTTATTTACCTTCAGAGGGTAACTTTTCCCTGAAAGGGAAACTCTGGCCTGGGAGATGGAATCTCCTTTGGCTGTTGTCTGGGTCAGGCCATGGGATGTGACAGTCCTGTGCTGTTGTGCCAGCAGCAGGTGGTTGTGCTGGAGTGCCCTGACATTTCCTGTAGCCCCCCAGGGCTGTGCTTGGCCACTCAATTGAGCAGCTGCCCTGACTGAGGTTGGAGCAGCCCTGGCACCTCCAGTGTCACCCGTGGCTTGCGTGGGAAGAGGAGGGAAAGGAGATTCCCCCTGGCACTGCCTGGGTGTCCAGTGGGAGAGTGGGAGAAGCAGAGGTTGTGTCTCTAGAGGGGAAGTGGCTGTGCTGGAAAGGAGGGAGGGAGGGGACATGAGCCATGACTTCAGTGTGTGTCCCATTGGGTTCCTGGGGAGCCCCAGGGAGAGCTGGAGGGAGCCCCGAGAGAGCTGAGCAAGTGGCCAAGTCTGGCACTGGTCCTGTGCTGCTGGGCCAGGCTCCTGAGCCTGAGAGAGCTGCTGGCAAGCAGAGAGTGCTGCAGAGAGAGAGCTCTGGGCAGGAGCAGCTCCTCTGCAGAGCGCAGCAGGGCTGAGGGCACTGCCTGCAGGCAGCAGGGCAGGGCAGAGAGAGGAGGCAGAGAGAGGAGAAAGGCAGCCTGGGCTGGGAGGAGAGCTGAGAGCTGCCTGGGCTGGGGGAGAGAGAAATCTTCCCAGCCTCTGCCATGGTGAGTCTCTGGCTGCAGGGCAGTGAAGCTGGGCTTCCTGGAGGGGGTCTTCCTTCTCCAGCTGGCAGCCTGGGCCACAGCTGCTGGGATCCTTGCGGAGGATTTTGGTGGGCAGGAGGAAAAGGTTTGGCAGAGCAGGGCTGTCCTGGAGCAGCGTCAGAGGGAGAGGCCATGGGGCTGCCTTCTGCTGGGGATGGCTGCAGGGGCTGAGGGGCTGTGTGCAGGCAGGGGTGCCCAGGGCTGTCCTTCAGAGCAGGGTCCTGCAGCCCAGGGGCTGTGTGCTGGGGCAGGGACTCTGCTGCCTGCCTGCCAGCTAGGGGCAGCTCTCAGCCTGCCCGGAGAGCTCCCTGGTGCTGGCAGAAGCTGTGGCTGGCAGGAGACAGGGAGCACAGGGCAGGGTCCTTCTGGTTTTGTGACTGTCTGTGGGACAGCACTGCTCTCGGATCCAAAATCATACCCAGATTTTCATATGCACAGGGAGAGTTCAGGTTCCTGCTGGGAAACCTGGCTTTCCTCAGGCTGTACTTCCACTTTTCTCTGTCTTTTTAAGGTGGGAGGGAACCTCATCTGTGGAGGTGAGATAATGTTCTGTCAGTTCCTACACCATCAACCTTCTGTGTGCTAGTAACCTCAGCCAGTGCTTTCACCCTCCTTTTCCCTACAGATACATCCAGCATCACCTTCCCAGGTTCATCAGGGTCTGTGTGACAGCAGAGCCCTCAGCCAGCCTGTGGGGTCTGGGGTGCTGGGCACCTCCTCCTCCATCTGCTCACAGGAGAGCTGAAGTGCATCTGTGCTGCCATGTGCCCACCTCCCCCTGCCCAGGGGCTGGAGGTGCCTGCCAGGCATTATCACCATCTGGGAGGGGTTGTGCAGGGCTGGGGGAGGGAAAGGCTTTCCTGAGTGCCTTTCCTCTGCCTCTCTCCATGCCCCCCTCAGCTGCTCTTGCTCTTGATGTCAGGCTGGGAGCGGGAGTTTCAGCTGCAGGCACAGCTCTTGGGGCTCCTGCCATGCAGATGGTTTCAGGCAAGGAGGTGTCCAGCTGTGCTCTGCCCTGGGAAGCTCTGGGCAGTGCAGTCTGAGTGAGGCTGGGCAGGGAGCTGACCTCCCTTCATCAGATGCCCTCATTCCATCCCTGGGCTGTCTTCTTGGGCTGTCTGTCCAAGCTGGGAGCTGCCTTCCAGGGGGCACAATGAGCCTCGTGAGTCCTGGGCTGGAAACGGGGTGCTGAGAGCTTGAGAAAGGGTCAGACACTGAGTGCTCTGAGCTGGGTCCCTCTGCTCTCAGCAGGGAGAGGCAGAGACACAGCCCAGCTCCCCCTTCTCTGCATGCAGCTGCAGGCAATGCTCTTTGCTCACTCTGTTCTGCCTCAGTGATGCAGCAATGCTGAGGGGTTCTGATACCCAAGAACACTCCCCAGAGGAGATGGGGGGAGCTATAAAAAACAAACCTCTCAAACTGCCTTTTGTTTTGCAGGCTCTTTTATGCAGAGAGCACAGAACATGCAAGACTTTGGCATCACCAATGATTGCATATGAATAATTTCTACTCTGATATTGGTCCCTGTCCCCACCATTCCCATGAAGCCCCCATTGCAGGGCTGGGAAAACTCCTTGGCAGCCAGTGAACAGAGTCCCTGCTGCAGACACAAACATCAACAAGCAGGGTTGTAGCCATGGGCTTTAGGGAAGAACTCCTAGAAAAATTGGTGTGTAGGATGGAGATTTGGAATGGGAAGTGGGTCTCATTTTTCAGAGAAACATCTCCTAAATTTTTTTTGTGTTTCCTCCTCAAACAGCTCCCCATGCCTTTTAGAATCAGCAGATGTCCAACAGCAGCTCCATCAGGCAGTTCCTCCTCCTGGCATTTGCAGACAGGCGGGAGCTGCAGCTCTTGCACTTCTGGCTCTTCCTGGGCATCTACCTGGCTGCCCTCCTGGGCAACGGCCTCATCATCACCACCATCGCCTGTGACCACCACCTCCACACCCCCATGTACTTCTTCCTCCTCAACCTCTCCCTCCTCGACCTGGGATCCATCTCCACCACTCTGCCCAAAGCCATGGCCAATTCCCTCGGGGACAACACGGACATCTCCTACAAGGCATGTCTTGTACAAGTCTTTTTTCTTTTCTTCTTTATTGGATCAGAGTGGTTCCTTCTGACCATCATGTCCTACGACCGCTACGTGGCCATCTGTAAACCCCTGCACTACGGGACCCTCCTGGGCAGCAGAGCTTGTGTCCACATGGCAGCAGCTGCCTGGGGCACTGGGTTTCTCAACGCTCTGCTGCACACAGCCAATACATTTTCCCTGCCCCTCTGCCAGGGCAATGCCCTGGACCAGTTCTTCTGTGAAATCCCCCAGATCCTCAAGCTCTCCTGCTCACACTCCTACCGCAGGGAAATTGGACTTCTTGTGGTCAGTGTTTGTGTATCTTTTGGCTGTTTTGTTTTCATCGTTGTGTCCTATGTGGAGATCTTCAGGGCTGTGCTGAGGATCCCCTCTGAGCAGGGAAGGCACAAAGCCTTTTCCACGTGCCTCCCTCACCTGGCCGTGGTCTCCCTGTTCATCAGCACAGCCATCTTTGCCCACCTGAAGCCCCCCTCCATCTCCTCCCCATCGCTGGACTTGGCAATGGCAGTTCTGTACTCGGTGGTTCCTCCAGCAGTGAATCCCCTCATGTACAGCATGAGGAACCAGGAGCTCAAGGCTTCTCTGAGGAAACAGCTAATGATTTTCAGCAGTCATAGGCAGCTTCCTGGCTTCTGCAAATAACTCACACTTTGTGTCAAGAAAGTAAAAGTATATCCATTTTTTTTTCCTCTTTTCTTCAACTGTGATTTTCTTTTCTTGAAAGTAATGCCATTATTCATCTTTTTTACTGTACTATCCACCCACCTTTTTTGACCAATAAATTTTGTGTAAATTAAGATCCTATACTAGATTTTAGACAAATAAAAGAACCTGTAGAAAGTTATTTGTCTGCTCTCCCTGCTAACTGTTTCAGGAATGAATGGGAAGTGAAAGCCCCTCCCTGGCTGCAGCAGCCCTGGGAAGGCTGCTCTGTGCCTGGAGCAGTCAGAGCTGTTGGGGAGCACAAGGGCCAGGGCTGTTGTGCTGGGCTGGGCAGAGGGGATGGCCCCGAGGGGCTGCAGAGCTCTGCGGATCTCCTGGAGAAGAGAGCAGGGTACACAGGGTGCCTCCTGCTCCTTTTGCCATGCATGGTCACCCATCTGGGGCTCTGAGCTCTCTCTGCCCCCCAGGAGCTGCTGTGCCCTTCCGAGGGGCTGGGACTGTGGTGGGACTGCCCAGAGCAGCCTGGGGAGGGCACTGGTGTGGGGCCAGCAGCAACTGGGCTGTGCTGGGAGAGAGGGGAGGGGAGGGGAGGTGGGAGAGCCTGGAGGGAGCTGTTCTGGGCTGGCAAGTGAAACCCTGGCAGAGAAAGACGTGGGTGTGTAACTGGCCCTGCATGGCCATGGAGGGGAACACTGCCAGCAGGGGCTGCGGTGCAGAGCCAGGGCTGCTGAAGGGAGCCCAGAGATGGAGGTGCAGGGCAGAGGAGGCTGCTCTGTGCACTTGGTGGCACGGAACAAGCAGGATGGTGTCCCTGGGCCTTTGTCACCCTGCAGCCATTGTCCATCTCTCCCCGGCCATTCCCAGCCCTGGCCACTCCCCCCAGGTTTAAGGAGGAGGCTTTCTGTACCCATCCCAGCAAAACTCCAGACTGCACCATGAGGAAGTTTTCACACAGGTGGTATGGGCAGTCCTTTTGGAGTGATCATGAGAAACACAAGTGTGGTCTGTTACATCCCTTCACACCCAGACAGTTCGATGGCTTTATGATGGAACTTCTCTTGGTAGTCCAAAACCATCACAATGGTCACCTTGGAAGGTTCTTCACGGAGGAAAAGAACAAGAAATCTCACCTCAAGGGTATCCTTGTGTTACGGGTTTTCCTAGAAGGGTTCTGGATCAGCCCAGGATTTTGTTTTCAAGGCAAAGCCAGGGATAACAGAGAGAAAGCAGAGAATGAATGGAAATGCTGGGGTGAGAGTTAGGTGGGAAAGCAGGAAGGGTGACAACAGCCTGAAGGGAAGGAGCTGCAGGCATGGACAGTGTAGGCCAGCCTGCAGGAGAGGTGGCCAAGGGCTCTGTCAAGGAGTGAGGTCATTGTCCCCTTGGCCATAGCAGTGTCCTGGGCCACCAAGGCTGGGGAGAGGAAACTTTCTCTTGAGGCTCTCAGGATCTGCCTTCCCAGGGCCTGGGGTCAGGGCTTGGCCTTTCTGCTGCATCCAACAAACCAAAGGGTTTTCTCAGCATTACAGCCACCAGCACAGGGCCTTTGCCTCCTGCAATCATGGCCTCCAGGGATCTGCTCTAACGAGGCCATGGGGAGGCTCTGGCAGGCTCAGGGGGGCCCATCAGTGTGTGAAGGTATTTTGGGTTTTGCTTCTGACTTTGACTTTATCAGAGATTTTTTTTTTTCTTCTCTCAATATCTGAAGTTCATTTAATGAGCCTCACAGGCCTAGGGGATCTCTTTATCTTTTTGTAATTTCCTTCATGTATTCAAGACGTGTAGAGCTCCTTGGAGGTATTAATTTTGTTCCCGGTGGATATCAGGAGGAAGATTTCAATGTGCACTTTTGCACTCTCAATTGAAAGGGAATATTTCATTATTTGTACTTCAGAGGAGAGGTTCTAGCAGCATTCTCCAAGTGATAATGACCCAGAGGGTCTCCTCAGGAGGTCTGCACCAGAAGGAGAAGCAGCTCCTTGAGGTCTGACCCTGGATGGACACTCTTGCTTCTCACCTCCCCAACCCCACCACTGCTCTCCTTGGCCCCTGGCACTTGCATCACTTCTCCTCCCATCAGACTTCTCCCCTGCTCTCTGCAGCTGGATGGTTCAGCTCCTTTGCACCAGCTCCCCCCTCTTTTCCTTAGAGAACTGCTGCACACGGGCACAGCAGGAGTTTTCCTCTCTGCAAACAAAGCAAAGCAAAGCATGATAAAGTTTCATGGCCAATCCAACACACTCCTCAACCATAGGCTAAGTACGAGCTGCCCCTCATGAGGTTGTTCCCATGTGCCCCTCTCCCCTCGGTTCCCCCCAGTGATGCTCGTGACCAAACCCCTCCTTCCCCTTTAGTTCCCCAATTAAAGTGCTGCCCAATTAACGCCGATTCACCGCCCTCTACTGAGGGCTCCAAAGCTGGAAATGAGGGGCGTGGGGGGAATATTCAGAGAAATCAAATGGAGAGTAAAAAGGAAAATTGATTGAAATAAATTAAATTGTATAAATTGTTAAATAGAATCTTAAAATAAAAGAAAAAATAGTTAAATGCATAAAATAATTACATAAATAATAAATAATTAAAATTTAAAAATATTAATAAATAAATTATAATAATTTAAAAACAAAACGAGAAATATGTAAATAATAATAAATATAAAAAATTATAGGAATAAATGATTATAAGTAACTCAAATAACAATAAATATTGATATAGAATAATACATTTAATATATAATAACAAATATAACAGATAAATTATGTAATAATAAATTAATAATAATAATTTAGATTACATAATAATAAATATGAGCATATAAAAATATAGTACATAATACACATATAATGACTAAAATTAAATATTAGTAATAATAATATATATTATAAACATATATAATATATAGTATAGATATACTATATATGCTATATATATAGTACTGTATATATAAAATATGTAATAAACGAAAATATACAAGGATAAGTAATAATGTTATTTTAAACTATATAATAAATAATGGTATACAGTATATAATAAATAAGGAATAAATAAAATAATATATATATTTTTAGAAAATAAATACAATAAATTAAATATTAATACATAATAATGTACATTAATAAATAATAATATAAAAATATTAAAATATAATAAAATAATAATTATTATATGATATATTATATATTATATTTGTATACTTTAATTTATTATCTATTATCTATTTCAAATTATATATATGCTATATATTATATATTTATTATTATGTATCATTATGTATTGTATATAACATATTATAAACATTATTATTATTATTAATATTATAAGTAATATTGAAATATATAAGATACAGTACAAACCAGAATAAACCAGTACAAACCAGTACAAACCAGCATAGACCAGTACAGATGAGAATAAATCAGTATAAACCAGTATAGACCAGTACAGACCAGAATAAACCAGTATCAAATAGTATAGACCAGTATAAACCATTATAGACCAGTACAGACCAGAATAAACCAGTATCAAACAGTATAGACCAGTATAAACCAGGATAGACCAGTATAAGCATTATAAACTAGTATAGACCAGTATAGACCAGAATAACCAGTATAAACCAGTATAACCAGTATAAAACAATATATACCAGCATAGACCAGTATAGACCAGTTTTACCAGTAAAACCAGTATAAACCTATATAGACTTTTATAGACGAGTATAGACCAGTATAAACCACTATAACCAGTATAGACCAATATAACCAGTATAAACGAATATAAGCCATATAAACCAGTATAGACCAGTATAGCCCAGTAGAAACCAGTATAACCACTATAACGAGTATAAACCAGTATAGACCTTTATAGACCAGTATAACTAGTATAGAGCAGTATAGACCAGTACAAACAGTATAGACCACTAGAAACCAGTAAAAGCCAGTATACACCACTAGAAACCAGTATAGGAAGTATAGACCAATATAACAGTACAACCTAATATAAACAGTATAAACCAGTATAGACCAGTTTAATTAGTAAAACCAGTATAAACCTATATAGACCAGTATAGACCAGTATAAACCAGTATAACCAGTGTAGACCGGTATAACCAGTGTAAAAGATTATAAGCAGTATAAATGAGTACTGACCAGTATAGGCCAGTATAAACCTGTATAAACCAATAGAAACCAGTATAACCATTATAACGACTATAAACCGGTATAGACCTGTATAGAGCAGTATAACCAGTATAGAGCAGCATAGACCAGTACAAACTCGTATAGACCATTATAAACCAATATAAACCAGTATAGCCCAGTATAGCCAATATAAATGAATATAAGCAGTATAAACCAGTATAGACCAGTATAAGTCAGTAGAAACCAGTACAAGCCAGTATAAATTAGTATAAACAAGTATAACCAGTATAGACCAGTACAGACCACTACGGACCAGTGTAGACCAGTATAAACTGTATATACCAGTATAAACCAGTATAGACCAGTATAACCAGTATAAACCAGTATAGACCAGTTTAAGCAGTATAAACCAGTGTAACCAACATAAACCAGTATAGACCTGTAAAGACCAGTATAAACCAGTATAGACCCGTATAAACCTTTATAAACCAGTATAAACCATTATAGACCACGATAAACCTGTAAAACCAGCATAAACCATTATGACCAGTATAAACCAATATCGACCAGTATAACCAGTAAAGACCTGTATAAACCAGTATAAAACAGTATAGACCAGTAAAAACCAGTACAGACCAATATAACCACGATAAACCAGTATAACCAGTATAGACCAGTATCGACCACTAAAAACCAGTACAGACCTGGACAGACCAGAATAAAGCAGTATAACCAGTATAGACCAGTACAGACCAGTATAAATCAATATAAACCGGTATAAACCAGTATAGACCAGTATAAACCAGTATAGACCAGTTTAGGCCAGTATAGACCAGTTTTACCAGTATAAACCAGTATAACCAGTATAAACGAATAGAAGCAGTACAAACCAGTATAGACTAGTATAGGCTAGTATAGGCCAGTATAGGCCAGTACAAACCTGTGTAACCAGTATAGACAAGTATACACCAGTTTAACGAGTATATACCAGTATAGAGCAGTACAGACTACTATAGACCAGTATAGACCAGTATAACCAGTATATACCAGTATAACCACTAAAACCAATATAAACCAGTACAGACCTGTATAGAGCACTATATCCAGTATAAGCGAATATGAGGTACTAACCAGTATAGACCAGTATAGGCCAGTATAAACCAGTATAACCATTATTACCAGTATAAACCAGTATAGACATGCATCGACCAGTATAACCAGTAGAGAGCAGTATAGACCGGTACAAACCAGTACAGACCACTGTTAACCAGTAGACCAGTATAGACCAGTATAAACCAATATAACCAGTATAAACCACTATAAACCAGTATAGACCAATACAGACCAGTATAAAGGGTATAACCACTACAGACCAGTGTAAACCGGTACAGACCAGTACAAACCAGTACAGATGAGTATAAACCAGTATAAGTACTATACACCACTATAGGCCAGTTAAACCAGTACAGGCCAGTACACACCAGTATAAACCAGTCCCTCCCCATCCATCCCAGTCCCTCCCAGTTGACCCCAATCCCCTCCCAGTCTCTCCCAGTCCCTCCCAGTTGACTCCAAATCCCTCCCACCAATGAGAGCAATGTTGTGTTTGGGGAGGTGAGGAACAATGTTCTCCATGAAGCGTTGGATCTCAAAGGTTTCTCCTCACTGTCCAGCCCTCTTTCAGAGACCTCTGCACCAATACCAGTTGAATATACAATTCTCAAGTGAAAACCAGTAAAACAGAACTTTTTAAAAAACCTTTTTTGATGCTCTTTGTAATCTTCCTCCAAAATGGACCCTCTCCAATTTGCTGCGTGAGTCTTGAACACTAAAAACACCACAGGGTGACTCGCGGCTGCTCGGTACTGTAATGGGCCCCCTGGTGCCAGAGACTGAGCCTATGAGTACTGACAGGAGACTGAAAAAAAAACGGTTTTAAAAGTTAAAGCCAAAACAAAAACCCAAATTATTTTGAAGTATTTTGAAGCATTGGTTGGCCCCTTTGGGTCCTGTTACTGGCAAAGCCTCCCCAGAAACTTGTTAGAGAAGGTCACTGGAGGCCATGATTGCAGGGAGACAAAGGTTCTGTAAAGGTGGCTCTGAAGCCTCAGGTATTTCTTTATTTGTTTGTTTCTGTATTTATTTATTTATTTCTTTTATGGATCAGTCAGGCCAAACTCTGAACCCCAGGCAATAGGAAGGCAGAGCCCATCCCTCACTTGTGGGTCAGGATTCTTCTGGGGGCCGTGGGGCATGACGATGAGCAATAAAAACTGTAGGAAAAATACAGAACACCTCCCAACTACCCCAAAAAGGGGTGAGGAACATACCAAGTGCAGAGTGCCTGGTGCACTTCTGCCTGGTGGTGGTGATCCAGTGACCATTTCTAAAGTCACCTTTCCAGGCACAGACTGTCCAGACAAAGGCCATTCCCATTCCTCTCCAATTGTCCCCTTCTCCTGCTCTTTGCTCATTCAGATGCCTCTCCCCTGGGTGCTGCTTTGAGCAGCAGGTTGTTCAAAGCTCGCCTGTCTTTCAGCAGCCTGATTGTCTCTTTAGCCACCTCTGTCATGATGATCACATCTCTCTTTTCCCATCTGTCTCTCTAAACCATTCCCCATCAGATTCTTCTTCACTTTCTCTGTGTGACTTTTCTTGGCTGGCACAAAGGAAAACTCCTGCTGTGCCCGTGTGCAGTCAGTTCTCTGAGGAGAGCAGGTGGGAGGTGGTGCAGTGGGGCTGTAACCTCCAGCTGCAGAGAGGAGAGGAGAAGTCTGATGCAAGGACCAGGGATGGAAGTCCCAGGTGGGGCACGAAAGGAATGGTGGGGCTGGGGAGGTGAGAAGTAAAGTTGCCCACACGGTGTCAGCCCTCAGGGAACTTCTATCACCTCTTCTCTAAACCAAAAATCATGAGATGATCTGTAAAAATATATTTTAAAACTATAACAAAAATCAAAAACCCCAAAATTACAACAAACAGTTTACATTAATCACAGTTTGAAAACTTCCTCCTTAACTACCGTATGAAAACCTCTCCAATTAGCTGTACTAATCTTGATGATGTCAAGAATATCCCATGGACAGCCATGGCCCTTCAGTGCTCTCTGTATTTCACTGAGCCCCAGGGTGTGTTTGGTGCTGAGTCCATGATCCTCAGGTGCTGAGAGATGAATGAACAAACTGCTCCAGAAGTCAGAATGGAACCTGAAAGTACCTTGAAGCATTGATTGGCCCCACTGAGAGCCTTTGCTGCCAGAGCCTCCCCATGGCCTTGTTAGAGCAGAGTCAAATGCTCTGTAAAGGTGGCACTAAAGCCATGAGTTATGTTTTGTATTATTTTTATGAAGCAGTGAGGTCACTCTCTGAACCCCAGGCATTGGGAAGGCAGAGCCCATCCTGACCTTTGTGGGTGCCAGTGGGGCCAGGGGCCAGTGGGGTGTGAAGATCAATAATGTCAGAAAATGTACACCACCTCCCTGCTACCCCAAGATGGGATGAAGAGCAAACCAAGTTCAAAGCCTAAAGAGAGAGTTTTTCCTGGTGGTGGTGATACAGTGACCATTTCTAAAGTCACCTTTCCAGAGATTGTACAGGCAAAGGAACAGGATGGAGAGCTGGGCCCATGAAAACTTCATGAGGTTCAACAAGGACAAGCACAAGGTCCCGCACCTTGGTTGGGGCAATCCCCAGCACAAATACAGGTTGGGCAGAGCATGGATTGAGAGCAGCACTGAGGAGGAGGACTTGGGGGTGCTGGTTGATGAGAAGCTCAGCACCATCTGGCAAGGTGTGCTGGCAGCCCAGGAAGCCAAGCATGTCCTGAGCTACACAAAAAGCAGCGCGGCCAGCAGGTCAGGGGAGGAGATTCTGCTCCTCTGCTCCACTCTGCTGAGACCCCACTGCAGTGCTGGGTCCAGTTCTGGAGCCCCAAGCACAAAGAGGACCCTGGAGCTGTTAAAACAAGTCCAGAGGAGGCCACAAAGTTGATCAGAGGGCTGACCATCAGGAGGTCTCTAGGACAACCTCCTGCTCTCATCAGGGTTGGTTTGGGGTAAGGGAAGGTTGCTAAATCCTTTATTATTTTGTTCTTGAAAAGCTTCAGGGATTGAGATGACACAAGCTCTCTGGTAGATGTGCCTGAGTGTCTTGATGAGGAGAAAGTTTTTGAGTTTTTTCCTCCTATGTTTCAGCTGAAGCCCATTGGTCCTCAACCTCCCATCATGCACAACCAAGGAAGATGTGTCTCCTTTTCTTGCTGATACCAAATGTGTTATCATACAATCATAGAATATGCTGAGTTGGAAGGGACCCATCAGGATGATCAAGTCCAACTCCTGTCCTGTGAAGGGTACACCAGGAATGACACCATTTGCCTGAGAGCATCATTCAAACAATTCTTGAACTCAGGCAGGCTTGCTGCTGTGACCACGTCTCTGGGGTCAGTGGTCATTGCTTGGGGGAGTGGTCATTGCTTGGAAGCACTGAAGTTATTCCATTGCTCAACTGCCTTCTGTGTGAAAAAATCAGAACCAGACCCATCTTTTCCCTTCATGAGGATCCACAGACTGCAATGGGATCTCCCCTCAGCCTTCTTTTCTCCCACATGAACAGTCAAAGTGACCTCAGCTGCTCCTCAAAGTTATCCCTTCCAGACCCTTCACCATCCTTGTTGCTCTCCTTTGGACACTCTCCAACACCTTGATGCCTTTCCTATACTGGGGTGCCCAAACTGCACACAGTACTCACAGTGAGGCTGTACAAGTGCAGAGTAGAGCAGGACAGTCACCTCCCTGGGCTGGCTGGTGACACTATGCTTGATGCACCCCAGGACACGGTTGGCCCTCCAGGCTGCCAGGACACACTACTGCCACATGTCCAGTTTGCCATCAACCGGGACCCACAGGACCCTCTCTGCTCTCCAGCCACTCGTTCCCCAGTCTGTACTTGCCACCAGGGTTGCCCCATCCCAGGTGCAGAATTCAGCACTTGCCCTTGTGGTTGGTGATTCAGCACTTGCTGAACTTGTGGTTCCGCACTTGTCCTTCCTGTGCCTGCTGATTGCCCATCTCTCGAACCTGCCGAGGTCTCTCATCCACAAACTTGCTTCAGATTCCTTCCAGTCCTGCACCCAAGTCACTGATGAAGATGTTGAAGAGGACTGGGCCAAGGATGGAGCCCTGCAGGACCCCACTAGTGACCGGTCACCAGCCTGATGTGACCTCATGCACTGTCACTCTTTGTGCTCCACCTGTGAGCCAGTTGCTCACCCATCACATAGCACGGTTGTCCAGCTCTATGATGGACATTTTATCCAGGAGGATGCTATGAGAGACAGTACCAAAAGCCTTCCTGAAGTCCAGAAATATTACATCCACGTGCTTCCCTTGATCAGCTAGGTGGGTTACCCTGTCATAAAAGTTTTGACCCACTAGGATCCCCAAGTCTTTCTCTGCAGGGCTGCTCTCAGTCATTCATCTCCCAGACTTTACTGACAGTGGGGATTTCCTCCTCCCAGGAGCAAGACCTTGCACTTGGCCTTGTTGAACTTCATGAGGTCTGCACAGACCTAGTCCTCAAACCTGTCCAGGTCCCTCTGGTTGTCATCCCTACCCTCAAGTGAATCAACTCAGCCCCTGAGCTTGGTGTCATCTGCAAACTTGAGGAGGATTCACTTGATCCTACCATCCCTGTCACTAATGAAGATATTAATTAGTACTGAGGACATCCACTACTATTTAGAAGGTGTATTTACAATCAGAAGGTACATCCTTCATTAATGGCATTCCCCTTGAACCTTATCCATTGACCAGAACTGTCTGCATGAGGTCATCCAGCCATTTCCTTGCTCATCCTACTGTCCATCCATCAAACACATCTCCCTCCAATTTAGCAATGAGAATGTTGTGGGGGATCACATCAAGTCTTGGTAGATGATGTCTGCAGCTCTTCCCTTCTCCACTGCTGCAATTACTCCATGGCAGAAGGCCAGGAGGGTGGTGAGGCTCAGTGTGCCCTTTGTGAAGCAGCGTTGGCTTCCTCAGATCACCTCCCTCTCCCCCATACATTTTGATATGGCTTCCAGGAGGATCTGTTCCATGATCTGACATCTCTTGAACACTAAAATGGACTTCTGACCCAGTCATCCTGATTTTTGTCATGTGACAAAGATATTGGGGAAAAAGTGATTTTAATATAGAAGTTGTGACTTAATAGGATTTGATGTCAAGGATTGTTCTGTTACTATGTGGAAGGGGTATGTAGGGGTTACAACTGGAGTGGCCGACACAGGGATCTGAGGCACTGATTTGTAGAACACAGTGGAAATGGAGCCAGGACAGGGTTGGAGTGATTTTTTCAGAGATAAGGGAAAAGCATGAGGAAAGGCCTCCGTATCAGTCAGAGTGAACCCCCTTGCTTTCTAAACTCCTTCTCAGAGAACTCCGAGTGTGGCTGGATCCAACCCTTACAGCAGAGGAATCTCAGAAAAAAGGACATCAGGTAAAGAAGTCACTGCTGGATCGTTTATTTATTCAACTTCCCAGAGAACACAGATGTTATTTGAAAAACTTTCCAAAAAGCTTTGTTTAACACCAGAAAGGAAGACACAGGAAATGGAATGAACAATGAGATTTATTTGTGCACAGCATTATGATGTGTAAAAGAGAGACAACACCTCCACCCCCAGCAGCTCCATAAAGCAGGCTGAGTCTGTTGTAAGACACATCATTAATGCTATGAGAAACATTATCAATTACATGCATGATAAATTGAGCTTTTGATTACTTGAGAAAAATTCCTGTTGTGAGTTTCCTAACAGCACCCTTGAGCTCTTGGTTCCTCATGCTGTAGATGAGGGGATTCACTGCTGGAGGAACCACTGAGTACAGAAATGACACCACCAGGTCCAGGGATGGGGAGGAGATGGAGGGGGGCTTCAGGTAGGCAAAGATGCCTGTGCTGATGAACAGGGAGACCACGGCCAGGTGAGGGAGGCACGTGGAAAAGGCTTTGTGCCTTCCCTGCTCAGAGGGGATCCTCAGCACAACCCTGAAGATCTCCACATATGACACCACTATGAAAACAAAAAAACCAAACCCTAAAGAGGCACCGACCACAAGAAGCCCAATTTCCCTGAGGTAGGAGTGTGAGCAGGAGAGCTTGAGGATCTGGGGGATTTCTCAGAAGAACTGGTCCAGGGCATTGCCCTGGCAGAGGGGCAGGGAAAATGTATTGGCTGTGTGCAGCAGAGCAGTGAGAAACCCAGTGCCCCAGGCAGCTGCTGCCATGTGGACACAAGCTCTGCTGCCCAGGAGGGTCCTGTAGTGCAGGGGTTTGCAGATGGCCACGGAGCGGTCGTAGGACATGATGGTCAGGAGACAGTACTAAGCTGTGATGAAGAAGAAAAAGAAAAAGAGCTGTGCAGCACATGCCTTGTAGGAGATGTCCGTGTTGTCCCCGAGGGAATTGGCCATGGCTTTGGGCAGAGTGGTGGAGATGGATCCCAGGTCGAGGAGGGAGAGGTTGAGGAGGAAGAAGTACATGGGGGTGTGGAGGTGGTGGTCACAGGCGATGGTGGTGATGATGAGGCCGTTGCCCAGGAGGGCAACCAGGTAGATGCCCAGGAAGAGCCAGAAGTGCAAGAGCTGCAGCTCCCGCCTGTCTGCAAATGCCAGGAGGAGGAACTGCCTGATGGAGCTGCTGTTGGACATCTTCTGCCTCTGGGAATGGTGCACTGTCAGAGAAAGGAAAGGGATAAGTAAGTCAGGTCAGATTTTTCTGAGCAAATTCTTTTAGAAATCCACGGAAATCCCCAAAACACCTCACTCCTTACAGGAAGGATTTTTGCCTGTCCCATTCACAAGCTGTAGTTGGTGCTGGCTTACAGTGTCACTCAGAGCAGGGTCTGAACTCTGGGCTCTGCAGGAGTCAGTCTTGCCCTACAGGAATTAATAGAAAAAGGAAATGTTGATCTGAAATTAAATCCAATGTTAAAATACGAGAGATTTTCAGCATTGTCAGCCCAATATACCACCAGCCAGCAGAGCAAAGCTGAACGGATTCAGCATGGTATGGTCTGGTCCAGTTTCTCAAAAACACATGAGGAATATTATAATGCTGAAGCCCCTGGAATTTCTTCTCTGCAACTAAAACCTTGAGGGTGCTGAGATGCAAAGGGACTGTCCCTTAGTGCAGAGTGAGGACAGCGGCTCTTTCCCTCAGTCCTGCTCTCAGCTGCACAAAGAGGCAAAGACCCCAAAGGTGGGGTATATTGATGGGAGGGTGGGCTGAACCCAACCCCACATCCCCAAATTTGAGTAAGTTTGGATGCTTTTCCTTCATGGATACAGCAGAAGGACAGGACCTGCAGCATCAGTGTCTGAGCTGCACCCAAATCCTCACCCCCCAGCCCAGCAAAAAGGAGGGGAAGAACAAGGGCAGCAGCAGCAGGGGCAAGAGGGGAACCTGCCAAAGTTCTGCTGCCAAGAGAGTCGGGACAGGGAGACACAGGCAGAGACTCCAGCGTTTCTCCTCTCTGGTGGCGGAGAGGGCTGCTAGAGGGATCCTCAGAATTCAGTGCCCATGACCTGAAGGGCTGAGGGACTGTGCTGTGTGACAGAGAGCAGGGTTTAGCTCTAGGGAGGGCAGCAGCTCTGCAGGGGATGGCTGGGAGGTGCAGGAATGCCCCCTGCCATCATCTTCCAGGCAGCAGCTCCCTCTCCATCCCTGCCCATCTCTGCTGCCTGCAGCTTTTTCTCTGTCCCCAGCTCTCCTCCCTGTCAGTGCTCACAGCCCCCATTCCACCCACTGAGTGCTCAGCTCTGCCCTGCAGACCCCTCCTGGCATCAGCAGGACCTGTCCAGGGGCATCCCTGAGTGTGCAGGGGCTCAGGAGCAGCTCAGACAAGGGCTGAGGAGAACTGGGGTCTGTGTGCCTTCTCAGAGTGCAGGAAGAGCTTTCCATGCCCTGGAGAGACAAGAGGAAGCAAAGCCTGAGGAGAGCCCAGACTGGAGCAGGTAATCCCTTCCCTGGAGAGACTCCTGAAAAGTCCCCCCAGAAATCTTCTGGGCATCAGCTGGAGCTGTGAGCAGCCCTGAGCAATTCATTCCTCTCTCAGCAGCACCAGGAGCCTGCCCTGTGCTCCCTGTCTCCTGCCAGCCACAGCTTCTGCCAGCACCAGGGAGCTCCCCGGGCAGGCTGAGAGCTGCCCCTGGCAGGCAGGCAGGCAGCAGAGTCCCTGCCCCAGCACACAGCCCCTGGGCTGCAGGACCCTGCTCTGAAGGACAGCCCTGGCCACCCCTGCCTGCACACACCCCCTCCCTCCTCTTCACAATTCCCCTTCCACCTCCAGCCCCTTCCCCCCTTCCAGCTCCCAGCAGCTCTGGCTCTGCAGCTTTAGGAGATGCCTCCAGCAACTGCACCAGCTTCACTGCCCTGCACCAGACACTCACCATGTCAGAAGATGGGAACGTTCTCCTCCACTCAGCTGGCACTCATTCCTGGCATCTTCACCCCCTTGAAGCTCTCTCTGACTTGCTCATCTCCCCCAGATACCCTGGCAGTGCCCTCAGCCCTGCTGCGCTCTGCAGAGGAGCTGCTCCTGCCCAGAGCTGTCTCTCTGCAGCACTGCCCACTTGCCAGCAGCTCCCTCCACCCCAGGAGCCCAGCTCACAGCTGTCAGGAGCCCTCTGGGGGGTTGATGCTGAGCCCATGACAATTGCTCAAGAGGCAAGGAGAGGAAGCTGCAGAAGCTTCTTTCTTAACAAGAAAGTTCAAGGACTATTCCCTCTCTCATCTCCAGCACAGTCTGTCCTGGGCTGTCCCATCCCCTGTGCCTCTTGCCCTGCAGGCTCTGCTCCTTCACCTGCCTGCCCCACCTTGCTGTCCCCTTCCTCTCCTGACATCTCTGTGTCCTCCCTGCCTCTGCCTTGGCACACAGAGCCTTGGGCTGATCCCGGCTCCTTCTGGGGGATGTGGTGTTCCCCAGCATGGCCCTTGCACTGACATTTCTTTCTTCTGCTCTCCACTCCAGCCATCCCCAGCTGCACTTTGGGCCATTCCTTCTTGCCCAAGCTGTTTCCCACTGTGAAGAAAAGCTCCATCATGCCCAAACCCACCCTTCAGGCACTCCCTGAAGTAGAGTAGGATACTGCTCTACAAGTCTCCACAGCACTGGGTCTTGGCCCATCAACCTGTGTAGACTGGGTATTAGCTTGGGGTCTCCAAAGCCCATCTTGGGATATCTCTGCACACTCTCCATGGTTATTGAGGTGTCTGAAGATCATATAATCATAGAATCACAGAATCACTGAAATATTTTGTTTGGAAGAGACCTCTCATGATCATCCATTCCAACTTCCCTGCAGTAATCTGGGACAGCCTCAACTAGATCAGGTTTTCAGAGCCTCCTCAAGCCTGACCTTGAAAATCTCCAGGCTTGAGGCCTCAACCACCTTTCTGGGACACATGTGCCAGTACCCTTACGATAAAGAACTTTTTCCTAACATCCAATCCAGCTCCACTCGTCTCTAAATTTAACCCATTGCCCTTCATCCTATCAGTCCAGGCCCTTGCAAGTAGTCCGTCCTCAGCTTCCACTAGGAGCCCCAGAGGTACTGGAAGGTCCATTGTGCTACAGTCAATACCACACAGGAGGATGAAAGAGAGGAAGGAGAAAACATGTTGAAACTGAGGGGATTCCAGGTCTCTGCAGAGGTAGATGTAGCTCACAGTACTGAGTAGGAAAGGAGAAGTCTGCCTTACCGAATATTCAGTACTCTGAGTGTGCAAACACAAAAAGGTTCTCTGGAGCAGCCAGCATTGATTTACTAAGGAGAAATCTTGCTTGACTAACGTGATATCCTTCTGCAAAGGGGTGACCAAATGGGGCAGATGAAGGGAGAGCAGTGGATGTCATATACCTTGACTTCAGTAAAGCTTTAGACACTGTCTCCCATAACAGCCTCATAACAAAACTCAAGAAATGAAGGACAGAGGATTGGACTGTGAGGTGGATTGGTAACTGGCTCAGCAACAGAGTTCAGAGCATTGTGATGAGTGGCGCAGAGTAAAGAGTGAGGCCTGTGACCAGTGGTGTTCCCCAGGGATCAGTACTGGGTCCAGTTTTGGTCAATTTCTTCATCAGCGACCTGGGTGAGGGGATGGAGTGTACCCTCAGCAAGTTCCTGATGATCCAAAGTTGGGACAGGTGGCTGAGACACCAGAAGGCTGTGCTGCTCTCCATGGAATCTGGACAGGCTGGAGAACTGGGCAATGGTGAACAAGTGGACAATGGTGGACAAGTGTAGAGTCCTACATCTGGGTAGGAATAACACAAACCACCAGTGCAGATTAGGGGACATTCTGCTGGAAAACAGCTCCATGGAGAAAAATCTGGAGTCCCAGTGGACAGTAAATTCTCCATGGTTCAACAATGGGCCCTTGTGGCCAAGAGGGCCAATGGTGTCTTGGGGTGCATCAGGAAAAGTGTGTCCAGAATATCTAGGGAGGTTCTCCTACCCCTCTGCTCTGCCCTGATGAGACCACACCAGAAATACTGGATCCAGTTGCTCAAGAGGCAGGGATCTGCTGGAGACAGTCCAAGAGAAAGCTAGGAGGAGGATTAAGGAACATGAACATCTCTCCTACGAAGAAAGATTGAGAGAATTTGGGCTGTTTAGCCTTGGGAAAAGAAGGCTTAGACCAGATCTTATGAATGCCTATAAATATCTGAGGGGTGGGTGTCAAAAGGAATAGGCCAATCTCTTTTCAGTGGTGCCCGTTAAGAGGACAAGGAATAATGGGTTTAAGCTTGAACATAGGCAAGTTTCACCTCAACATGAGGAGAAACTTCTTGACTGTGAGGTTGTGGGAGCACTGGAACAGGCTGCCCAGAGAGGTTGTGGAGTCTCCTTTTCTGGAGGCTTTCAACACATCCCTGGGTGTGTTCCTGTGTGGCCTGCCCTGGGTGATCCTGCTTTGGCAGAGGGGTTGGACTGGATGATCTCTAGAGGTCCATTCCAACCCCTAACATTCCATGATTCTCTGATTCTATGACCTCAGTCCCTGGGACAGTGATGGGGTCCATCCTGCTCCAGGCAGGTGAAGGACAAAGAGGGGATTGCTGAAGCAGAGTGGGCAGGGGACAGAAAGGCATGGGATGCACCTGGCCTTTAGCAAGCCCTTTGCCATGCTCTACCATTATCCTGTTGTAGCCAGACTGGTGATGTCTGGATTGAAGAGGTGGGTGATGTGGTGGGTGGGAAGTTCACGAGATGATGAGGGTCACAGTGCCATCAGGGATCCAAAGCCCTCCTGGCAAGCAGTGACGGTGCCTCAGTTTCCAGAACTTGTGCCAACACTGTTGCCTGTCTTTATAAACCCCCTTTGGGGTGGGACAAAAGGCACTTTCAGCCCCTTTGTGGATGAAGCCATGCTGGGGAAGCCCTTGAGCAAACTCATCTGGTTCATCCCCCATCAGGGATCCAGAGTCCTCCTGGCCATGCTATTCCTGATTCAAGCCACGATGTTGGTGGCCTTCTTGGCCACCTGGCTGATACTCAGCTGTCTGTCCACCAGCTCTGACTGAGGCTGATGCTGTGGATGGGATAAAGAAGTGAGTTCCATGGGGACAGGGGCAGGGTTGGCTTCAGTTGGGTGTGATCATGGAATGATGGAATGGGTTGGGTTGGAACAGGATGATCTTTAACCCTTCCAACCCAACCCATTCCATGATTCCATTGTTCTGTGACACAGTCCCAGCCAGTTCCAGGCCTGGGAGTCTCCACAGCCACCACCAGGGCTTTGTGATGCAGGGTCTGGTGCCTGGACACCATTGTCATGGGGGTCTCCATGGTGACCCTGGGGGTATATAAGGGGTGTGGAGACCTGGGGTGCCCATATCTGGGAGAGCACCTCCCTCAGGAGTCAGCATCTGCCCTGGGTGACCATGGAATGTCTGTGGCAGAAAATGGCCAAGATGTCCATGGAAAAGGAGGTGGAAGCCTGCTCCCAGCCCTCCACAAGACCCCAAGGTCAGTGACTGAAGGAAGGGCCAGAACAGAAGTTCCCCTGCAGGCTGTGGGGAGAGGGCAGCTGCCCCCTGCAGCCCATGGAGGAGCACGGAGGGGCAGATGTGGATCTGCAGCCCATGGAGGAGCACTCTGTACCAGGGTGACATTAGTTATTAACTGAAATACATAAAATTTTAGAAAAAAGTCACATTTGAGCAACGTGAGCATGGCTGTTGCAAGGGGAAGGAAGGTGAGAGGGCTTTTGTCTCTCTGTGTCTAGATTTCTAGTGAGTTCCATGGGGACAGGGACAGGGTTGGCTTCAGTTGGGTGGGAGGTGTCCCTACCCATGCATGCAGGGGGTTGGAACAAGATGATCTTGAACCCTTCCAACCCAACCCATTCCATGATTCTATGGTTCTGTGACATGGTCCCAGACAGTTCCAGGCCTGGGCTCTCAACAGCACCACCAGGGCTTTGTGATGGGGTAGGTGCAGTTTCTCAGCTGTTCCCTTTACAGCTGAGACCCAGGCCTGATGAGGAGCCATGACAGCATCTTCATATTCTCCTGCTGTTTTAATCCCATCACCCACAGCTGGTTCCATTTTTCCAGGAACCCATAACATCACTGATAGTGTATGGTTAAATGGGGATGGTGCAGCATGCACAAACCTTTGCCTCACAGGCTTAGGGCATGGCATGTGATAAGGATCTACAGTCTCATCATGGTATAGATCACATCTCATACAGCCAATTCTTTCAGATACCTGAGAGCTTATCCCAGTGTGGGTGCTTTGACCTGTGGGCAGTCTATTTCCTCTTTATAGGGATATTTCCTGTGTGTATGAAATGTGTATCCTATGGGTATCTCCTAGTTGTATGAAGAAACACTGCACCACGTACCACACTGTATAATGAAGACCGTATCACAATTTTGGTTTGTAAGCAGCTCTTACCAAGAATGAACCACAGAGCAACACTAATCCCAGATAAAAAGCCACAGATCACACACCCTGAGAACCAAAGGTACAAGCATGATTGGTTTAATTTCCACCCCTGTAAAATTTCCAAAGAAAATAGTTTGATTATTACTCAGCGGAGCCATCTGGGTATCCTCCCACTGAAGTTAAAATACAAACTATTCATGTAAATGAGCTGACATTTCAACTGGTCTCCAGCTAATTAGCTTAAGCTCCACGTTGGGCCCCAATAAATCTGTCAGGGTTTAACACTGGACTGGCAATTAACCAAATGACAGAAACTCTCTATTAATGCCCCTCCCCATCCTGAGAAAGAAACGAGAGTGAATTAGGGAGAGAGACATTTGGGTTGGAAACTGAACTACACAGCTTCAAAGAAACAGTAATGATAAAATGAAAAATTATTAAATATACACAAATATACAGAAAAATGGTACCATGTTCCTCCCCCCTTATCCCCAGTTACTCTCATGTTCTCCACCAAGGCTCAAGGGCAGACCTGGGAAAGTCCAGGCTGGACTCCTGGGGTCAGCAGGACTGGTTTAATCCCAGATCACTTGTAGTGGTGATGGTGGGGTGATCATTGCCATCTTGGGTCCTTCCCTCTTTGTCCTTCAGTTTAAAGCCTTTTTAAAGCAGTTTAAAGAAGGAGATGCAGGCATGGACAGTGTAGGGCAGCCTGCAGGAGAGGTGGCCAAGGGCTCTGGAAGGCTGAAAGGCCCAGCAGGACCAAGGGCTTTGTCACCTCAGACATGGCAGCTGCATCAACCACCATGGTGTACCAGGAGTCATTTTGTCCTGATGCTCTGGACTTCCTTTCCCCTTCTTGGGGAGGTAGAGACATGTCAGAATTTCCATTACTCATTTTCATACTGTACTGTCTGTAGGAAGAGTCCTGACCTACAAGTGAGGGATGGGCTCTGCCTTTTCATCGACTGGAGGTCAGAGTTTGTCCTCAATGCTGCATTAATAAATAAATAATGAAAAATCCTTGCTTTCAGAGCCACCTGTACAGAATTTTTGCCTCCCTACAATCATAGCCTCCAGTGATCTGCTCTAACAAGGCCACGGAGGGGCTCTGGAAGCAATGGTCTTCAGCGGGGCCAATCACTGCTTCAAGGTACTTTCAGGTTCCATTCTGACTTCTGGAGCACTTTGTTCATTCATCTCTCAGCACCTGAGGATCATGGACTCAGCTCCAAACACACCCTGGGGCTCAATGAAATACAGAGAGCACTAAAGGGCCATGGCTCTCCATGGGATATTCTTCACATCTTCAAGACTTGTGCAGCTAATTGGAGAGGTTTTCCCACTGCACTTAAGGAGGAACATTTCATACTGTGATTAATGAAAACTGATTCTGGGGTTTTTTTTGGTTTCTTGTTGTGTTCTCATTTAATATTTTAACAGATCATCTCACAATTTTCAGTTTAGATAAAAGGTGAAAGAAGTTCCCTGTGGTCTGACACTGTGTGGACAACTTTACTTCTCACCTCCCATCCCCACCATTCCTACTCAATGCAGCAGTCCAGGTGATAGGCACCTGGATGAATAAAGAGTAGGAGAAGGGGACAAATGGAGAGGAATGGGAATGGCCTTTGTCTGGACAGTCTGTGTCTGGAAAGGTGACTTTAGAAATGGTCACTGTATCACCACCAGCAGGCAGAAGGTTCTGTTGAGGCTCTGCACTTGGTTTGCTCCTTGACCCTTCTTGGGGTTGTTGGGATGTGTTTTGAATTTTTCCTACAGTTTTTATTGTTCATCTTCACACCTCACTTCCCCCAGAACTGTGAGCCCTTGCTTGCACACCCTTCTCCCCCAGGTACTGGTGTGTCACATTCAGGCTCCTCTCCTGTGACCCCACTTTCACCCCTGGCCCCCTTCATACCTAGTGTAAAGCTCTGCTAATTAGCCCTGATATCTCCTGTCCTAAGCCCCTTTCACCTCTGTGGGACAAGCTCTTCCCATCCCTTGTTAGGAAGCCTGGTCTCCTGTAAATCCAGCCTTGGTCAGAAGAACTGATCCCTGGAGAAGTAAGGAGGAGGGTCAGCAGAACTGTCACCTTGGAGGTTTGGCAGGCAAATTTTGGCCTCTTTCAGAGCCTGGTTGAGAGAATCCCTTGGGAGGCAGTCCTGAAGGGCAAGGGATTTCAGGAAGTCAACATTGCTCAAGAAAAGACACTTAAAGGTGAAGGATCAGATGGCCCCATGTGCTGTAAGATGAACTGGTGGGGAAAGATGCCCAGCCAGGTGGAATAGAGAGATTTGGTTAAAACTCATCAAAAAAAGGAGAGATTATGGTCCTTGGAAAAAGAAGCAGGGCACTCAGGGGGATTACAAAGATATCAGGAGGCTACAGAGGGAAAAAATTACAATGACCAAACACAGTGTGAAATTAACCTCTCTGCTGCCTTTGAAGAACATAATCAATGTTTCTGTGAACACTTAAACAACAAAAGGAGGGTGAAGGAGAATCTTCATCCTTTATTGGATGCCAGGAAGAAACAGGAACGAATGATGAGGAGGAGGCTTAGGTACTTAATGTCTTCTTTATCCCAGGCTTCAGCAGTAGGAGTTGATCCTGGGTTGTTCAGCAGTTGTTCCTGGGTACCCAGTCCCCTGAGCTGGCAGACAAGGACAGGGAGAAGAATGGAGCCCCCATGATCCAAGGACAGATGGTCAGTGTGACCATCTCTGCACCAGCCAGAGACACACAAGTCTATGGGGCCAGATGGAACCCACACAAAGGTACTGAGGGAGCTGGCAGAAGTGCTCACCAAGCCTCTTGACATCATTTATCAGCAGTCCTGGCTGACTGGGGAGGTGTCAGTAGAATGGAGACTGACAGCTGTCATCCCCACCTACAAGAAGGCCCAAAAGGAGGATCCAGGGAGATACAGGCCTGTCAGCTTGACCAGTGCCAGGGAAGGGGATGGAGCAGATGGTCTGAGTGCCATTACACAGCATGTGCAGGACAGCCAGGAGATGGGGACCAGACAGCTTGGATTTATGAAAGGCAGGGACTGCTTGACCAACCTGATCTCCTTCTGTGACAAGGTGACCATTGATTGAATGAGGGAAAGGTGGAGCACGTTGACTACCTTGACAGTAGTAAAGACTTCAGCAGCATTGTCCAGAAAATCCTTCTGGAGAACCTGGCTACATCTGGCTTAGAGCAGTGGCCTCTTCAGTGGGTCAAACCCTGGGTGATGTCTGGGCCCAAAGAGTTGTGCTGAGTGGAGCTCAGTCCAGCTGGTGGCTGCTCCCAGGGTGCTGGGACTGCTCTGCTTCAGTCTCTTTATCAATGATCTGGACAAGGGGGTGAGTGCACCCTCAGGCAGTTTGCAGATGACACCAAGCTGGGTGGGAGTGTGGATCTGCCAGAGACTAGAGAAATTCTAGAGAGGGATCTGGACAGGCTGGGTCGATGGACTGAGGTGAACTGTTTGAGGTCAAAGCATCTTCCCTAGATTTTAGCCCATGGTCACATGTATCGCTCTTTCCGGAGCAGGAGAGAACCCAACACAGCACTTCTGATCTTCCTTGCTCTGGTTTAGTTAGAGTCTGAAGCCTCCAAAAACTTGAGGTGCTCTGAACAGAAAAAATATATTTTAGAGTGATTTCTGTCCCAGGATCAGAAACAAGCTGAGTGTGAAATAGAAATGGAGGAAAAAGAAGAACCTTCAGGGCAGTAACCCTGACCTGGGTTGGTCATTGTCCCCCTGAGTTTACACCTGAAAGCAGTGAATTAACAGCCTCTTATCTCCAGGGCCTGTGGGCTTTGTGTTGAGGTTGGGTCAGCACCACCCAGCTCTGATGTGTCCTCTCCCCCTGCTCATGCCACAAGCCTGATGTCCCCAACACCCCCAGGACACAACCCTGGTTTCCCCCCTCTGCCAACTTCCAACCTCCCCCCCTGGGCAAGTTAATTACTGCTGAACACCAGGGGGGGTGTGGCTAAGCCAGGTCTCTTGGGCTGCAGTTTGCCTGCAGTGTGCCTGATACCTGCTCCTCTTGTCTTGATAAGATAGCTGGGGGCACTTACACTGGGGGGTGGAGACTTGCATGTATATGTGTGGCAATAATCAATGGCAAGGTTAGGACTAAGTCTTTTGTCCTTGGACATTTTGTTGGTGTTGTCTTAGCATTTTCAGTGCTATGCTTTGATGTTAAGCTACAAGGACAGTTTGTTTGTTTGATTATTTGTTGATTGATGATAACGATGGCTACTCTGGGAAGGTGATGGTCATGGCAAGTGGAGAAGGAGGAGCTCCCAGGTGTGGGAACATTGCCTGGTAGGATGCGACCCACTGGGGAAGGGAGCCATGGAAGAAGCCAAGCCATCCCCCAAAACTTCAGTCATAGAATGGTTTGGGTAGGAAGGGACCTTGAAAAGTCATCTAGTCCAACTTCCTGCTGTACAGGGAGGGGGTGTGTGGTCATACCGTGGAACACTGGGGTTGACCACGTGGGAGCAGCTGCCCTGGACTTTAGATCATGGTCACATGGATCCCTCATTCCAGAGCTGTGGAGAACCCAACACAGCACTTCTGATCTCCCTTGCTCTGGTTTAGTTGGAGTCTGCAGCCTCTGAAAACTCAAGGTTCTGTGAAGAGAAAAACTATTTTAGAATGAATTCTCTTCTATGAGCAGAAACAAGCTGAGTGTGAAATGGAAATGAAGGAAGAACCTTCAGGGCAGTAACCCTGACCTGGGTTGGTCATTGTCCCCCTGAGTTTACACCTGAAAGCAGTGAATTAACAGCCTCTTATCTCCAGGGCCTGTGGGCTTTGTGTTGAGGTTGGGTCAGCACCACCCAGCTCTGATGTGTCCCCTCCCATGTGGCCCATGCCACAAGCCTGATGTCCCCAACCCCCCAGGACACAACCCTGCTGTGTCCCCCCTGCCAACTTCCAACCTCACCCCTCGGGTCCGGTCCCTCCCCCCCGAGGCCCCTCCCCACCTTTTCGTTCTCCCCCTGCACTTCCCATGATCGCGCTGCAGCTCCCGGGAAGTTTCACTCCTCCACCTTGGGACTGCACCCACACCCCCCGCCCTGCAGCTGGGACCCCCAACTGTTGAGTGCCAGAGCATCGCCTCCCCCCCACCAGCTTGAGCTGTGTCCCCTCTGCAGGTAGCGAGAGATGATGGGAAGTTATGGGAGGGGAGTGGTTATCCCAGAACTGCCCAAACTGGGGGTGAGCAGCACAAGATGGGGGATGGAGGGGGATGGGTGAGAGGGGGGAACTAAACTTATCTCTGGGGTGAGGGTGGTGCGATTGGCAAGACTCCAACTCATCTAGAGGGTGGAAGAGCTGTGATTTTATCTCCCTCAAAATAATATGCGGGAAGACCAATAAATACTGGTGGGCAGGGATGTGATAAGGGACCCCAAAGTCATGCCAAGGGTTTGGGGTCTGCAACTGGGGATCCTCAAATCACCCTCGAGCCAGGGATAAGGATGGCAAGTCCGGAATCCTTCCAGGGGACTTCATAACCCCAGGGCTTAGAAGCCACAATCAGGGACTCCCTTAGGAGACCCCAACGCATCCCACTGGATGGCAGCTCATCCTGCATGTGGGTGCAGTAGGGGAATCCTATAGGCCATGGTGGGATTTGTTACCATGACAGGGGACCCAAACTCATATTGAAGTGATTGGGTGGGATATAAGACCCCTGATTTATCCCAGCGGTTTAAGACAGCAATGGGGGAATCCTAAATTACCTCTTCCAGTGTCCAGTGTCCAGTACAACTGGGCCATCACAGCTCAAGCCAGGAGTGGCTGAAAACCAGAGCACCCCCTGCCCCACACAATGGCCCCTTTGCGTTTCGGGTTCCAGCGTAGATCCTAAAGAGGAAGTAAAGGATTATCAGTGAGTGTCCAACTCTATGGTTACCCTCCCTATTTCACCTCACACTCCATTTTCACTCACAGTAAGTTTATGTAGGTTTTGGCTGCCACCAAAACAAAAAAAGCCCAACCCCTATTTTGTCACCATACTAGGGCTTCTTTCTGAAACACGGGTTGTCTCCATCTGGGCAAAAAACTCTCTGGGAGTCATAAGGATAGGAAAGATTTTGGTATAAGTGTAATTTTGAAAATCATTGAAATTCATGCAGGAGAAACGTTTGACACCAGTGAGGAATGCAGGAGAAAGTTTAGGATCTGCTCAGCCCACTTCCACCATCAGAAAATCCATCAGGGTGAGAGACCCCAGAGGTGTCCTGACTGCAGGAGACGGTTTAGCGACATCTCGGATCTGGTCCAACGGTGACACCATCACACAGGCACCATGTCCTACACCTGCCCTGACTGCGGGAAAGGTTTTCAGTGGAGATCAGCTTTAATCAAGCATCAACGGATCCATACGGGTGAGAAACCCTTTAAATGTTCTGAGTGTGGGAAGGAGTTTGCCCAGAGTTCCCATTTATCATGGCATTGCCGCACCCACACGGGAGGGAGACCTTATAAGTGTCTGGAGTGTGGGAAGGAGTTTGCCCACAGTTCCCATTTATCACGCCATCACCGCATACGTACAGGAGAGAAGTTGTATCCCTGCTCTCACTGTGGGAAAGCCTTCAACAACAGCACCTCTTGGATTAATCACCAACATGTCCACACTGAGGAAAAACCCTACACGTGTCCCCAGTGTGGGAAGGGCTTCACATCCAGCTCGAGTCTCACCCGACACCGAGGGATCCATAGGGGTGAACGTCCCTACAAGTGTCCCGAGTGCGGGAAGAGCTTCACAGCCAGCTCGAGTCTCACCCAACACTTACGGATCCATAGGGGTGAACGTCCCTACAAGTGTCCCCAGTGTGGGAAGAGCTTCACAGCCAGCTCGAGTCTCACCCGACACCTACGGATCCATAGGGGTGAACGTCCCTACAAGTGTCCTGAGTGTGGGAAAAGCTTCAGGCAAAGCCACACTTTGAAGAACCATCAACGCCTCCATACCAGTGAAAAACTTTAAAGCAACTCACAGTGCAAGAAGAGATTTTACTGGAAATTAGATTTCATCTGTCATTACCTGACCCAGCACAGCCATCACCAAGTATGAAGGGTCAAGTTGCCCTCATTTTCCAAGCTCCATCACACCAATGATGCTTTCTTCATCTTCTTGTGGAAAACAAAATGGAGTCAGCACAGGAACCACTTCCTGTCCCATCCAAAATTTCACTTTTAATATTTGTTTCAGCGTCATGAAGGCTTTTTTCCAAACAAGGAAAAAACAGGAAAGTATTTCCAATTATGACACCCTCCTAAAGGGATGTGGCAGGATGGGATCCTGGACACTTTTCCTGCAAACCAGGCTGGGCGTGCAGCTGAGGGAGCAGTAGAAGAGGGAGGCAGCAGACTGCAGGACAATGCTGACAGCAACAGAGCAGGATCATCTCTACTACATGGTTTTTAAATCCTTCCAGGGATGGTGATTCTACCACCTGCCTGCACTGACCATTTCAACACCTAACTACTCTCTCAGAAAAGAAATTCTCCCCCAGATCTGACCTAAACCTCCCCTGGTGCAACTTTAGGCCATGTCCTCTTGTCCTCTCATTGTTCACTTGAGAGAAGAGGCCAGCACCCACCTCAACACAACCTCCTGTCAGGGAGTTGTAGAGAGCAAGAAGCTCTCCTCTCAGCCTCATCTTCTCCCAACTGCACATTCCCAATTCCCTCAGTCTCTCCTCAGAGCACTTCTTCTCCAGACCCTTCACCACCTTGTAGATGCCTGAAGACTCCAGGAGCTGGCACAGCTCTTCAGAGGAGTGTTACTGCTCCTTGCCTGTCAGGAGGGATGCTTCATGAGCTCTCCTGAAACCTCTGTGACACCAAGGGTGATGTGATGGGACACCTCGAGCAGCCTGCAGTAAGGCTTCTGTCAGCTGTCTCCTGAAATAAGAGAATTACATCTGGAATGGTTTCTCACGAGGATGGAACAAGCTGGTGACAGCTCAGTAGAGAAGAATCTGGAAGAAAAGCTCCAGAAAATCTTCCTTGCTTGATTGATTCATTTTTTGTGAAGCAGTAGATTTATAGAAATAGAAGTAGTAGCTTAAAGAAACATATATGCAATGGTTTTACAGAAATAGAAGTACAGAAGTTGTAGAAACGTATAAGCAATTGTTAAGGGAGTCTCATGGAAATTTACTGGCTGACTAACTAATGGCTGACTAGGTAGGTGTGTGTATGGCAATGGAATGTAATTACTATGGAAAACTTATCCATGAGAGAAGATAATGGGATATGAAAATGTTGCTAAAATCTGTAGAAGAACCAAAACCGAGAGAAAATTAATTATAAGTTCTTTTTGCATTTATAATTGTGCTGCATTTGTGTAAATTTTCCATTCTTATTTGGTTTTGTTATGCTCAACTGCTGTGAAGTTTGTGATCACTGTACATTGTGAATTATGTTACTGCATGTAATGCCACCAAAAGGTCTCGGATTTTGGGTGACCTTTTACTGTCCTAAAAGACATCAATTTGTAAAGTGCACCTCTTGAACACTTGAATTAGAAATGCTTTTGGAGAACTAAATTCCCAGGTACATCAAGTCCCAAGGATGTTGCTACAGAACCCTTAGCTTTGGAGGTGACATTGCTTGAAGAACAAGGACTCTGCACATCATACATATCACCACTGCCTGAACTGAAGAAGCTGGAGTGAAGATGCTAAGCTTGTAGCTTAGCTTGTGATAAGCTTGTGATATTTGGAAAGCTTGTGATAAGCTTGTGATATTTGGAAACAGGGGGCTAGGGGATTGGATTGTTGAGATGCAAGAGTACTCATTTGAGTATGTGGTTTTTGTGATTCAAACAATCAGCCTTTGTGATTGCACAGCCTGAACACTGAAGTATCTACTTTTGTGCTTTTAGAATATCTATATTCATGCATACTTGAGAGTGATTTGTGTTCCCTAAAAATTACTTGAAAATAAACTTCAATTCTTAGACCAACAGAATTGATGTTTTGACTGTAGAGAAATAGACCTTGAGTATCCTTTCATCTTAATCTGATCAATGGGTATTTGGATAGTCTAAGGAGGCTGTCACTTTTTATTTACCTTCAGAAGGTAACCTTTCCCTGAAAGGGAAGCACTGGCCTGGGAGATGGAATCTCCTTTGGCTGTTGTCTGGGTCAGGCCATGGGATGTGACAGTCCTGTGCTGTTGTGCCAGCAGCAGGTGGTTGTGCTGGAGTGCCCTGACATTTCCTGTAGCCCCCCAGGGCTGTGCTTGGCCACTCAGTTGAGCAGCTGCCCTGACTGAGGTTGGAGCAGCCCTGGCACCTCCAGTGTCACCCGTGGCTTGCGTGGGAAGAGGAGGGAAAGGAGATTCCCCCTGGCACTGCCTGGGTGTCCAGTGGGAGAGTGGGAGAAGCAGAGGTTGTGTCTCTAGAGGGGAAGTGGCTGTGCTGGAAAGGAGGGAGGGAGGGGACATGAGCCATGACTTCAGTGTGTGTCCCATTGGGTTCCTGGGGAGCCCCAGGGAGAGCTGGAGGGAGCCCCGAGAGTGTTGAGCAAGTGGCAAAGTCTGGTGCTGGTCCTGTGCTGCTGGGCCGGGCTCCTGAGCCTGAGAGAGCTGCTGGCAAGCAGAGAGTGCTGCAGAGAGAGAGCTCTGGGCAGGAGCAGCTCCTCTGCAGAGCACAGCAGGGCTGAGGGCACTGGGGGAGATGAGCAAGGCAGAGAGAGCTTCAAGGGGAGAAGATGGAGGGAATGAGTGCCAGCTGAGTGGAGGAGAACCTTCTCAGCTTCTGCCATGGTGTCTGGTGCAGGGCAGTGAAGCTGGTGCAGTTGCTGGAGCCATCTCCTAAAGCTGCAGAGCCAGAGGTGCTGAGAGCTTTAAGGGGGAAGGGGCTGGAGGTGGAAGGGGAATTGTGAAGAGGAGGGAGGGGGTGTGTGCAGGCAGGGGTGCCCAGGGCTGTCCTTCAGAGCAGGGTCCTGCAGCCCAGGGGCTGTGTGCTGGGGCAGGGACTCTGCTGCCTGCCTGCCTGCCAGGGGCAGCTCTCAGCCTGCCCGGGGAGCTCCCTGGTGCTGGCAGAAGCTGTGGCTGGCAGGAGACAGGGAGCACAGGACAGGCTCCTGGTGCTGCTGAGAGAGGGATGAATTGCTCAGGGCTGCTCACAGCTCCAGCTGATGCCCAGAATATTTCTGGGGGGACTTTTCAGGAGTCTCTCCAGGGAAGGGATTACCTGCTCCAGTCTGGGCTCTCCTTAGGCTCTGCTTCAACTTTTCTCTTCAGGGCTCAGCTTGGTGGGATGGAAACTCAGCTGTGCAGAGGAGAGCAGGGGCTGAGACTCCTCAAGCATAACCTGGACTGGGAACCTCCGGAAGTGCCTCCACCCCCCAGCAGCTCAGCTCAGCCTCCCCTTTCCATTGTCCTCGGGGGTGTGTACCCTGTTCTTCAGCTTCTGCAACCCCGAGTGGCTGCAGGGCAGAGCTGAGCACCCAGGGGCTGGGCTGGGCTCTGTGAGCAGGGGCAGGAAGGGAGACGGGGCCAAGGAACCAGCTCCTGGCTGGGGCAGCTCCAGGCAGCAGATGTGTCCATGGCAAGGAGGTGTCCATCTTCCCTCTGCCCTCTGGAGCTCTGGGCAATGCCCTCTGTAATGCTGGGGAGGAGCTGACCCTCCCTTCATCAGACCAGCTCCCCCTTCTCTGCACGCAGCCACAGGCAATCCTCTTGCCTTGCTCTGTTCTCCCCGAGTGCAGCAGAAGTGCTGGGGGTTTGAGACATCCAAGAACATTCCCTGGGAGTGATGCGGAGAGCTGAAATAAAAATGCAAACCTCCCTGAACTTGGCTTCTGCCATCCTGGTTCCTTAGTACTGGGAATGCAGATGCACGTGACCCCTTTTGTTTAGCACTGCTTTCATGTGACAGACTTCACCACTAACAGTGTCTCTTTTTTGGGGGTTCCTCTTGAGCTGCAGTCTGCCCCCCAGAAGGAAACAGATGAGAGCAGAATTGATGGAGAGATCACATGTCCTCACTGCTTTACCAGACTGACACTTTACCTCCAGATATCCCTTAAAGACCAGTAGATATCTCAGGCACATCTCCCTTAAAAATACTCATCATTATTTATGACGTAAGTAGAAGAGAAAAAATGAAATGTCTCCCTTCAGGTATGCTCTGCAGGCTGGTACATTGAGGGTAAAAATTCTAAAATGTTTGTGGATGTCTACAGTGGATTTATTCTGAATTCCCATCCATGTTCCTTTTTACAAATTTCTGTAGGGCAGGACTGACACCTGCAGAGCTAAGAGTGCAGCCATTTCTCCATATGACAGCATCAGCCAGCACCAACCACAGCTCATGAATGGGACTTGCCAAAATTCTTCCTGTATGGAGCAAGGTTCTTTGGGAATTTCGGTGAGCAACTGAATGGATCTTCCAAGAAAATTCTGACATTACTTATATAACATTTTCTTTCTCTGAGAGTGCACCATCCCCAGAGTCATCAGAGGTCCAACAGCAGCTCCATCAGGCAGTTCCTCCTGCTGGCATTTGCAGACAGGCGGGAGCTGCAGCTCTTGCACTTCTGGCTCTTCCTGGGCATCTACCTGGCTGCCCTCCTGGGCAACGGCCTCATCATCACCACCATCGCCTGTGACCACCACCTCCACACCCCCATGTACTTCTTCCTCCTCAACCTCTCCCTCCTCGACCCGGGATCCATCTCCACCACTCTGCCCAAAGCCATGGCCAATTCCCTCTGGGACAACACGGACATCTCCTACAAGGCATGTGCTGCACAGCTTTTCTTCTTTGTCTTCTTCATCACAGCAGAGCTTTCTCTCCTGACCATCATGTCCTACGACCACTCCGTGGCCATCTGCAAACCCCTGCACTACGGGACCCTCCTGGGCAGCAGAGCTTGTGTCCACATGGCAGCAGCTGCCTGGGGCACTGGGTTTCTCACTGCTCTGCTGCACACAGCCAATACATTTTCCCTGCCTCTCTGCCAGGGCAATGCCCTGGACCAGTTCTTCTGTGAAATCCCCCAGATCCTCAAGCTCTCCTGCTCACACTCCTACCGCAGGGAAATTGGGCTTCTTGCTCTCAGTTCTTTTCCTTTTTTTAGTATGTTTTCTATTTATAGTGTTCTTGTATGTGGAGATCTTCAGGGCTGTGCTGAGGATCCCCTCTGAGCAGGGAAGGCACAAAGCCTTTTCCATGTGCCTCCCTCACCTGGCCGTGGTCTCCCTGTTCATCAGCATAGCCATGTTTGCCCACCTGAAGCCCCCCTCCATCTCCTTTCCGTCCCTGGACCTGGTGCTGTCATTTCTGTACTTGGTGGTTCCTCCAGCAGTGAACCCCCTCATCTACAGCCTGAGGAACCAGGAGCTCAAGGCTTCTCTGAGGAAACAGCTAATGATTTTCAGCAGTCATAGGCAGCTTCCTGGCCTCTGCAAATAACTCACACTTTGTGTCAAGAAAGTAAAAGTATGTCCATTTTTTTTTTCTCTTTTCTTCAGCTGTGATTTTCTTTTCTTGAAAGTAATACCATTATTCATCTTTTTTACTGTACTACCCACCCACCTTTTTTGACCAATAAATTTTGTGTAAATTAAGATCCTATACTAGATTTTAGACAAATAAAAGAACCTGTAGAAAGTTATTTGTCTGCTCTCCTTGCTAACTGTTTCAGGAATGAATGGGAAGTGAAAGCCCCTCCCTGGCCGCAGCAGCCCTGGGAAGGCTGCTCTGTGCCTGGAGCAGTCAGAGCTCTTGAGGAGCACAAGGGCCAGGGCTGTTGTGCTGGGCTGGGCAGAGGGGATGGCCCCGAGGGGCTGCAGAGCTCTGCGGATCTCCTGGAGAGGAGAGCAGGGGACACAGGGTGCCTCCTGCTCCTTTTGCCATGCATGGTCACCCATCTGGGGCTCTGAGCTCTCTCTGCCCCCCAGGAGCTGCTGTGCCCTTCAGAGGGGCTGGGGCTGTGGTGGGACTGCCCAGAGCAGCCTGGGGAGGGCACTGGTGTGGGGCCAGCAGCAACTGGGCTGTGCTGGGAGAGAGGGGAGGGGAGGTGGGAGAGCCTGGAGGGAGCTGTTCTGGGCTGGCAAGTGAAACCCTGGCAGAGAAAGCCATGGGTGTGTATCTGGCCCTGCATGAGCACTCGAGGGCAAAAGCAACATCTCCCATGTGTTGGAGACCAAGGCTGAAGAAGAAGGGAAGTGCAGGGCTCCTGCTGATGGGACAGGGATCTGAGGAAGAGGAGACACCAATGATGCTGAGGGACTCAATGCCTTCTGGGATGGAGTCTTTCCTCAGGAGCTCTCCCAGGCTTCTCTGCTCCATGGAAGGCATCAAGGAACAGCAGAGCTCATCTGGAGAGAAATCTCAGAAGGACAAGTGCCAGTGTCTGCCCCTGCAGGGGACTCACCCGGGCCATGGCACAGGCTGGGGCTGCCTGGGTGGGAGCAGCCCCGTGGGAAAGGTCTTGGTGGGCACTTGTCATGACCTGGGAGGGCACCCAGGGAGACACAGCTCACACCCCCTTGCTTTCTAAACTCCTTCTCAGAGAGGAGCCAAGGTGCTGCTGGATCCAACCTTAGTGCCAAACCTGGCCCTGCTGGGGAGAGGGACTGAAACCATACGGTCCCAGAAAATGCTCGACAGCTTCTCTGACACCACTGACTGGTACAGAGTGAAAGGACTGAGGGTCACATTATCACTTAGAGGAGCAATTCTTTCCCTAGGAAAGAAACAAAACAAGCCTAACAAAATCAGACAAACAAACAGCGATAAGAGGAATGTTCTAGGGAATTTCTAAATCCTCAGCCCAGAGCAAGACTGATTAGAGGGATGGGATCAGAAGCATCCACCCCGGACACTGAGGCACACAGTCTTCTCAGACCACTTCAGGCTTAATTCTGTCCCTCAGTTTTTAACCATCCCAGCAAAACTGTACCGTTAGGAAATTTCCACAAAGGCGGTATAGGTAATCCTTCTTGGAGTGATCATGGGAAATACAAGTCTGGTCTGTCACATCCCTTCACAACCAAACAGTTCTATGACTTTATGATGGAACTTCTCTTGGTAGTCCAAAACCTCCACAAAGGTCACCTTGGAAGGTTTAGACTGGAGGGAAAGAACAAGAAGTCTCATCCCCAGGGTATCCTTGTGTTAGAGCTTTACCCAGAGGGCTCCTTGATCAGCCCAGGGTTTTGTTTTCAAGGCAAAGCCAGGGAGAGAAGAGAGAAAGCAGAGAAGGTGTCTGGAAATGCTGGGGTGAGAGTTAGGTGGGAAAGCAGGAAGGGTGACAACAGCCTGAAGGGAAGGAGCTGCAGGCATGGACAGTGTGGGACAGCCTGCAGGAGAGGTGGCCAAGGGCTCTGTCAAGGAGTGAGGTCATTGTCCCCTTGGCCATAGCAGTGTCCTGGGCCACCAAGGCTGGGGAGAGGAAACTTTCTCTTGAGGCTCTCAGGATCTGCCTTCCCAGGGCCTGGGGTCAGGGCTTGGCCTTTCTGCTGCATCCAACAAACCAAAGGGTTTTCTCAGCATTACAGCCACCAGCACAGAGCCTTTGCCTCCTGCAATCATGGCCTCCAGGGATCTGCTCTAACGAGGCCATGGGGAGGCTCTGGCAGGCTCAGGGGGGCCCATCAGTGTGTGAAGGTATTTTGGGTTTTGCTTCTGACTTTGACTTTATCAGAGATTTTTTTTTTTCTTCTCTCAATATCTGAAGTTCATTTAATGAGCCTGAAAAGCCCAAAGGAGCTGTTTATCTTTTGTTTTTTCCTTCATGTCTTCAAGACCTGTAAAGCTCCTTAGAGTTTTCAATTTTGTTCCTGGTGGATATCAGGATGACGATTTCAATGTGCACCTTTGCACTCTGATTTGAGAGGGAATATTTCATTACTTTGTACTTCAGAGGAGAGGTTCTAGCAGCATTGTCCAAGTGATAGTGACCCAGAGGGTCTCCTCAGGAGGTCTGCACTAGCAGGAGAAGCAGTTCCTTGAGGTGTGACCCTGGATGGACACCCTTGCTCCTCACCTCCCCAACCCCACCCCTGCTCTCCTTGGCCCCTGGCACTTGCATCACTTCTCCTCCCATCAGGCTTCTCCCCTGGTCTCTGCAGCTGGATGGTTCAGCTCCTTTGCACCAGCTCCCTCCTCTTTTCCTTAGAGAACTGCTGCACACGGGCACAGCAGGAGTTTTCCTCTCTGCAAACAAAGCAAAGCAAAGCATGATAAAGTTTCATGGCCAATCCAACACATTCCTCAACCATATGCAAAGTACGAGCTGCCCCTCATGAGGTCACCTTTCTACAAGGGATAATCTTATGAGAAATCCTGGAAGACTTCCAGGATCTAAAGGGTACCCACTGGTGCTTTGCTATCACATCTCTAAAGACTGAGAATACAGAACGGCTGCATGCTTTGCTTGGCCTTTCAGATAAATCCTTTGTAGCGGGGTTGATGAAAACTGAAAACCAGCAGGTGCCAATTGCTACTTCAATAGTGCATCGAAGACAATATCACACCAACAGGGATGCTGGGATCTCCATTCACAAGCTGATCCAGCAGCTAGAGAGCCAAGGAGTGATCAACAGGACTCACTCACCCTTCACTCGTCCTCTGTGGCCAGTGCCAAAGCCAAAGGGAGAGTGGAGGCATCATGGAGATGCCCACGAACCTTCACGTCGAGCTACTGAGGAACATGGAAACAACCAATGAGGAGATGAGGCTGCTCAAGTGTTCCAAAGAGATCTGGACTGGGACCATAAAGGTGAACTGGTTTTAGCTAGATGGGCCCATGACACTTCAGGTCATCAAGGCAGGGATGGAACACACCGATGGGCTCGTGACCAAGGGGTTGAGTGACCTTTGGACACTATTGTGAAATTATCCATGACTGTGACATATGTGCTGCAATTAAGCAAGCGAAAAGGTTGATACCTCTGTGGTATGAGGGGAGATGGTCAGAATATAGGTATGGGGAGGCCTGGAACATCGACTGTGTCACACTGCCTCAGACCTACCAGGGTAAGCCCTGTGTGCTGACAATGGTGGAAGGAAGTACAGGATGGCTGGAAACATACCCTGTGCCTCATGGCACAGCCCGGAACACCATCCTGGGCCTTGTGGCTACATGGTACACCAGAAAGAATTGAGTCAGATAATGGAACTCATTTCAAAACAGTCCTATGGGTAACTGGGCCAAAGAACGTGGTATTGAGTGGGGATACCATATCCCCCATCATGCACCAGCCTCAGGGGAAATTGAAAGGTACAAAGGACTGTTAAAAACTACCTTATAGGCAATGGGTGGTGGAACCTTTAAAAACTGGGACAAGCACTTGGCAAAAGCCACCTGGTTAGTTAACACCAGGGCTTCCATCATCAATCCAGCTGGTCCTGCTCAGCCAGACCTTCCACACACAGTGGATTGGGACAAAGTGCCTGTGGTGCATGAAAAGAATCTGATGGGGAAAACAGTTTGGGTTTTTCCTTCCTCAGGCAAAGGCAAACCCATTCGAATTGTGCCTTTCGCCCAAGGGCCTGGACACACTTGGTGGAAGATGGAGAAGTACAATGTGATTATGTATTCACAAAGGAATCAAACACTAGGTGAGAATAAATAATTTTTGCATGGTTAGCTCAACCGGTAGAGTATGGAATTTTCAGGGTCGTCAATTCATGCCCCACATTAATTGCTGTTATGTGAATTGTTGCATAAACTAACAGTGTTCTGTGAGTGTTTTTCAGGATAATGCTGTGGTGATCAAACCAGAACTGGTTTCATCAACTGGCATCCAGTAACTTCCTCAAATTAACATCTGCAATCTGAAACCTGTGGACCATGGACATGAACTGTTGCAATCATTTCTTGCTTTAAGAGTCTGCTACAGTAGATGAACATCTGCAATCATAAACTAAATTAACTCAGTGGGTTTTAGTAGAGAGAATTAGTAATAATTTCTGTATAGGTGTATTTAGGGATAAGAGATAGTAATGACTGGAGCAGACACAAATGCTATGGAATAAGGGGTGGAAAGTCCTGGTTTGGCCCAGGATAAAAGTAGTTTTCTGTCTTGTATTTTTGCTTTCAGCTAGGTCCCTCCTAAGCAGCTGCACTTGCTGAAATGAACAGCAAGTTTCTCAGTCAGCGTCTGCTTCTAGGACTGATAGGACTCGATGTTTATAGTTAGAGCTGGAGAATGGTCTGCAGAGCCAAGGGTTTCAGCTGAACAGCTGGAGTTATGGCCATCAGGACAGCTCAGTCTCACTCTTCTCCATCAGCTCTATCTTCTGCCTCTCCAGTCACTGTGCTGGAAGCTGCTTTATGCCCACCTCAGGGTGAGAAAAAGAGAGGGGGTTTTGAGGACAGGATCCCAATCACAAAGCATCCAAAGCATCCTCCAACCCTTTGCACTCCAACAGCCATGAGGGATTGCTCCGTTGTACATTTGTAAAATTTTATTGAGTATTTTCTTGTTAAAAATGACCGAGACTCAATATTCTGTTAATGGTTTAATTTAATTAATAAAATTGAAATTGATTAATAAAGTTGAAATTGCAATAAGCAAAACAGCGCTGGGTGCATGGGGAGTCTCCGCTCCACTCACACGAGCAACCCCTAAAACTCTGGAATTACCTTTTATTGATTACAATTCTATGAATATTCAAAAGGAGATGGGTTCACATCCATGTTCATAGGGATTACATCATGCCATTATAATATTCATGATAGGTGGAGTCCGGGCGAAGTCCTCTTTTGGGGAGATATCCGGGGGTCGTCAGGGGGTCTTTGGATGAAGTAAGAGGTCTTCCTCAGGCTTGAACTTTTTACCTTTCTTGATTTTGCTGACTTCATTATATTGTTACAAGGAGATATCAGACCCTAGCCATAACTTTCCTCTTATCTGCTGGTTGTGACATCTTTATGTTCTTCTTGTGCAAATGTTCACATTCCTTTGTTAGCCTTGGCAATGTCTTGTTTTAAGAACAGGACCTGCACTTTTAAATATCTTTGAGACAGAAGATAATCTCCTCAGGGCCTTGTATTGTTCACACTGTTTCAGTGGAAAATTACATGTCTCAACTGCTTTGCCTAGCCCCCTATTCACTTCTTACTCAGTTTAATTCTTTTCCTGACTTTTACTGGTTAGGAATACAAATTCATCAACATATGTTACAGGGGGGTTGTGCTTCCCCTTAATTGGTTGTGCTTCACAAATTTAACCCCTTAAAAGGTGTTAAATTAAGCACCTTTTATATCCAGATCAAATTCAAACTCAGTCGCTGCAGATTCAGACGAAATATTTCCTCAGTGTTCCTCAAGATCCCAAAATACAGGTTCTTCACTCTCTGTTCAAAAACCAATCCCCACCCAGAGCAGAGATATTTGGTTTATTAAGATCTTCCCAGAAAAGGTGCCAGGAGACATTTCCCCAAAGCCTGAAGGGCCTCTGGAGAAGAATTTAGTGTTTGCTGTGCAGATCAAAGACACAGAAGAACCTTCAGGGCAGTAAAGGCTGCCTTGGTCATTGTCCTCCTGATTTACACCTGAAAGCACTGATTCAACAGCTTCTTATTTCCAGGCTCCTGAGGTCTTTGTTTTGTGATCAGGTCAGGAAGTGTGTCCTCCCATTCCCTCCTCCCCACCCCCTTTACACCAGCCCTTCAGGTTTTTAAGCTTGGAATAACTTTTGTGGCTGTTAACCCTTTTCTTTCAACAACAAATCCCCCTCATGAGACTCATGGGGGTATTTTATACATCCCATAACCTTCAATTTTGTTCTTGTAGAACCATGAATCACAGAATGGTTTGGGTTTAGGGGACATGAAAGATCATCTAGCTCCAACCCTCTGCACGGGCAGGGACATCTCCCACTTGAACAGGATGCTTTAAGCCCCTTCCAACCTGGCCTTGAGCAGTTCCAGGGATGATTCTTTTATAAAATGTGTAACCCTTGGAAATGGTGAAGGGGGTGTCAGGTGATCATTCCCAAAGCTCACATACCTTTTGACAAGCCTTGCAGTTTAGAAAGTTTTTGAATCACGGGAGAATCTGTTGGAGGGGAAAGGGGGGAATGAATGAATCCCTGAGGGTTGCAATGAGGCAATGTCTTAATAGCATCATAATAATAATGATCTAAAATTAAGAATGATTATGATGGCTCCTCTGGGAAGGTGACAGTCATGGTAAGCAGAGGAGGAGGTCCCAGGTGTGAGAACATTGCCTGGTAGGACTGGACACACTGGGGAAGACAGCCATGGAAGAAGCCAAGCCATGCCCCAAACTTCGATCATAGAATGATCTGGGCTGGAAGGGACCTTGAAAGTCATTTAGTCCATACAGGGAGACTCCTGGTGATCATACTGTGGAACACTGGGCTTGGCAGGCTCAAAGCATCTTCCCTGGATTTTAGCCCATGGTCATATGTATCGCTCATTCAGGAACAGGAGAGAGCCCAACACAGCACTTCTGATCTCCCTTGCTCTTGTTTAGTTGGAGTCTGAAGCCTCCAAAAACTTGAGGTGCTCTGAACAGAAAAAATATATTTTAGAGTGATTTCTGTCCCAGGATCAGAAACAAGCTGAGTGTGAAATGGAAATGGAGGAAAAAGAAGAACCTTCAGGGCAGTAACCCTGACCTGGGTTGGTCATTGTCCCCCTGAGTTTACACCTGAAAGCAGTGAATTAACAGCGCCTCTTATCTCCAGGGCCTGTGGGCTTTGTGTTGAGGTTGGGTCAGCACCACCCAGCTCTGATGTGTCCCCTCCCCCTGCTCATGCCACAAGCCTGATGTCCCCAACCCCCCAGGACACAACCCTGGTTTCCCCTCCCCTTCCAACTTCCAACCTCCCCCCCTGGGCAAGTTAATTACTGCTGAACACCAGGGGGGGTGTGGCTAAGCCAGGTCTCTTGGGCTGCAGTTTGCCTGCAGTCTGCCTGATACCTGCTCCTCTTGTCTTGATAAGATAGCTGAGGGCACTTACACTGGGGGGTGGATACTTGCATGTATATGTGTGGCAATAATCAATGGCAAGGTTAGGAATAAGTCTTTTGTCCTTGGACATTTTGTTGGTGTTGTCTTAGCATTTTCAGTGCTATGCTTTGATGTTAAGCTACAAGGACAGTTTGTTTGTTTTATTATGTGTTGGTTGATGATAACGATGGCTACTCTGGGAAGGTGATGGTCATGGCAAGTAGAGGATGAGGAGGTCCCAGGTGTGGGAACATTGCCTGGTAGGATGCGACCCACTGGGGAAGGGAGCCATGGAAGAAGCCAAGCCATCCCCCAAAACTTCAGTCATAGAATGGTTTGGGCAGGAAGGGACCTTGAAAGGTCATCTAGTCCAACTTCCTGCTGTACAGGGAGGGTGTGTGTGGTCATACTGTGGAACACTGGGGTTGGCCACGTGGGAGCAGCTGCCCTGGACTTTAGATCATGATCACATGGATCCTTCATTCCAGAGCTGTGGAGAACCCAACACAACACTTCTGATGTCCCTTGCTCTTGTTTATTTGGAGTCTGCAGCCTCCGAAAACTCAAGGTTCTGTGAAGAGAAAAACTATTTTAGAATGAATTCTCTTCTATGAGCAGAAACAAGCTGAGTGTGAAATGGAAATGAAGGAAGAACCTTCAGGGCAGTAACCCTGACCTGGGTTGGTCATTGTCCCCCTGAGTTTACACCTGAAAGCAGTGAATTAACAGCCTCTTATCTCCAGGGCCTGTGGGCTTTGTGTTGAGGTTGGGTCAGCACCACCCAGCTCTGATGTGTCCCCTCCCATGTGGCCCATGCCACAAGCCTGATGTCCCCAACCCCCCAGGACACAACCCTGGTTTCCCCCCCTGCCAACTTATAACCTCTTCCTCCCCAGGTCGGGTCCCTCCCCCCCGAGGCCCCTCCCCACCTTTTCGTTCTCCCCCTGCTGCTTCCGGTGATCGAGCTGCAGCTCCCGGGAAGTTTCACTCCTCCACCTTGGGACTGCACCCACACCCCCCGCCCTGCAGCCAGGACCCCCCAACTGGTGAGTGCCAGAGCATCGCCTCCCCCCCACCAGCTTGAGCTGTGTCCCCTCTGCAGGTACTGGGAGGTGATGGGAGGTGATGGGAGGGGAGTGGTTATCCCAGAACTGCCCAAACTGGGGGTGAGCAGCACAAGATGGGGGAGGAAGGGGGATGGGTGAGAGGGGGGAACTAAACTTATCCCTGGGGTGAGGGTGGTGAGATTGTCAAGACTCCAACTCGTCTAGAGGGTAGAAGAGCTGTGATTTTATCTCCCTCAAAATAATATGTAGGGAGACCAATAAATACTGGTGGGCAGGGATGTGATAGGGGACCCCAAAGTCATGCCAAGGGTTTGGGGTCTGCAACTGGGGACCCTCAAATCACCCTCGAGCCAGCAATAAGGATGGCAAGTCCGGAATCCTTCCAGGGGACTTGATAACCCCAGGGCTTAGAAGCCACAATCAGGGACTCCCTTAGGAGACCTCAATGCATCCCACTGGATGGCAGCTCATCCTGCATGTGGGTGCAGTAGGGGAATCCTATAGGCCATGGTGGGATTTGTTACCATGACAGGGGACCCAAACTCATATTGAAGTGGTTGGGTGGGATATAAGACCCCTGATTCATCCCAGCGGTTTAAGACAGCAATGGGGGAATCCTAAATTACCTCTTCCAGTGTCCAGTGTCCAGTGTCCAGTACAACTGGGCCATCACAGCTCAAGCCAGGAGTGGCTGAAAACCAGAGCACCCCCTGCCCCACACAATGGCCTCTTTGGGTTTTGGTTGCAAGTGTAGCTCCTAAAGATGAAGTAAAGGATGATCAGTGGGTGTCCAACTCTCTGGTTACCCTCCCTATTCCACCTCGCATTCCATTTTCACCTACAGGATGTTTGATGTAGGTTTTGGCTGCCACCAAAACAAAAAAAGCCCAACCCTTATTTTGTCACCATACTATGGCTTCTTTCTGAAACACGGGATGTCTCCATCTGGGCAAAAACCTCACTGAGTGTCATAAGGATAGGAAAGATTTTGGTATTAGTGTAATTTTGAAAATCATTGAAATCCATGCAGGAGAAAAGTTTGACACCAGTGAGGAATGCAGGAGAAAGTTTAGGATCTGCTCAGCCCATTTCCACCATCAGAAAAATCCATCAGGGTGAGAGACCCCAGAGATGTCCTGACTGCAGGAGACGGTTTAGCAACAGCTCGGATCTGGTCCAACGGTGACACCATCACACAGGCACCATGTCCTACACCTGCCCCGACTGTGGGAAAGATTTTAAAAAGAGATCAGCTTTCATCGAGCATCAACGGATCCATACGGGTGAGAAACCCTTTAAATGTTCTGAGTGTGGGAAGGAGTTTGCCCACAGTTCCAGTTTATCACGCCATCACCGCATCCACACAGGAGAGAAGTTGTATCCCTGCACTCACTGTGGGAAAGCCTTCAACAACAGCACCCATTGGATTAATCACCAACATGTCCACACTGGGGAAAAACCCTACACGTGTCCCCAGTGTGGGAAGGGCTTCACAGCCAGCTCGAGTCTTACCCAACACCTACGGATCCATAGGGGTAAACGTCCCTACAAGTGTCCCGAGTGCGGGAAGAGCTTCACAGCCAGCTCGAATCTCACCCAACACCTACGGATCCATAGGGGTGAACGTCCCTACAAGTGTCCCGAGTGCGGGAAGAGCTTCACAGCCAGCTCGAATCTCACCCAACACTTACGGATCCATAGGGATGAACGTCCCTACAAGTGTCCTGAGTGTGGGAAGAGCTTCAGGCAAAACTCCCATTTGAAGAACCATCAAAGCCTCCATACCAGTGAAAAACATTAAAGCTACACCCAGTGCAAGATAAGATTTTACTGAAAATTATTTTCAGTCATTACCTGACGCAGCACAGCCATCACCAAGTATGAAGGGTCAAGTTGCCCTCATTTTCCAAGCTCCATCACACCAATGATGCTTTCTCCAGCTTCTCGTGGAGAACAAAATGGAGTCAGCTCAGGAACCACTTCATGTCCCATCCAAAATTTGACTTCTAATATTTGTTTCAGCGTCACGAATGTTTTTTTCCAAATAAGGAAATAAGGAAAAAATATTTTTCCAAATAAGGAAAAAACAGGAAAGTATTTCCAATTATGACACCCTCCTAAAGGGATGTGGCAGAATGGGATCCTGGACACTTCTCCTGCACAGCAGGCTGGGAGTGCAGCTGAGGGAGCAGTAGAAGAGGGAGGCAGCAGACTGCAGGACAATGCTGACAGCAACAGAGCAGGATCATCTCTACTACATGGTTTTTAAATCCTTCCAGGGATGGCGATTCTACCACCATCCTGGGCTGACCAGTCCAACACCTAACGACTCTCTCAGAAAAGAAATTCTTCCTCCTAGACCTCCCCTGGTGCAACTTCAGGCCATGTCCTCTTGTCCTCTCATTGTTCACTTGAGAGAAGAGGCCAGCACCCACCTCAACACAACCTCCTGTCAGGGAGTTGTAGAGAGCAAGAAGCTCTCCTCTCAGCCTCATCTTCTCCCAACTGCACATTCCCAATTCCCTCAGTCTCTCCTCAGAGCACTTCTTCTCCAGACCCTTCACCACCTTGTAGATGCCTGCAGACTCCAGGAGCTGGCACAGCTCTTCAGAGGAGCGTTACTGCTCCTTGCCTGTCAGGAGGGATGCTTCATGAGCTCTCCTGAAACCTCTGTGACACCAGGGGTGATGTGATGGGACACCTCGAGCAGCCTGCAGTAAGGCTTCTGTCAGCTGTCCCCTGAAATAAGAGAATTACATCTCGAATGGTTTCTCACGAGGATGGAACAAGCTGGTGACATCTCAGTAGACAAGAACCTGGAAGAAAAGCCCCAGAAAATCTTCTCTGCTTGATTGATTCATTTCTTGTGAAGCAGTAGACTTAGAGAAATAGAAGTAGTAGTTTAAAGAAACATATATGCAATGGTTTTACAGAAGTAGAAGTACAGAAGTTGTAGAAAAGTATAAGCAATAGTTTAATGGAGTCTCATGGACATTTACTGGCCGACTAACATAGGTAGGTGTGTGTATGGCAAGGGCACATGTGATAATGGAATGTTGTTACTATGGAAAACTTATCCATGAGAGAAGATAATGGGATATGAAAATGTTGCTAAAATCTTCAGAAGGACCAAAGCTGAGAGAAAATTAGTTATGAGTTCTTTTTGTATTTTTATCTGTGCTGCATTTGTGTAAGTTTTCCATTCTTATTTGTTTTTTTTATGCTCTAGTGTCGTGAAGTTTGTGATCACCCTTCATAGTGAATAATGTTAGTGCACGTAATGCCACAAAGAAGTCTCTCATTTGGAATGCCCTTTTAGTGTCCTAAAAGACATCAATTTCTAAAGTGCACCTATTGAACTGAGGAAGCTGGAGTGAAGATGCTAAGCTTGTGGCCATCATGATATCATTGCCTTATTATACTCCCTTATGATATCATCATGCCTTGTGATGTGTGGACTCATGGGGTGAGGGGATTGCATTGTTGAGATGTCATTTGAGTATGTGGTTTTTGTGATCCAAGCAATCAGCCTTTGTGATTGCACAGCCTGAACATTGAAGTATCTAATTTTGTGCTTTTATAATATCTGTTTTCATGCATACTTGTGATTTGTGTTCCCGAAAAATTACTTGAAAATAAACTTCAATTCTTAGAGCAACAGAATTGATGTTTTGATTGTAGATAAATATTTCATTTCATCTTATTGTGATCAAGGGGTACTCGCATGGTGTCAGGAGGCTGTCATTCCTTGTTTACCCTCCAAGGGTAACTTTTCCCTTAAAGGGAAGCACTGGCCTGGGAGATGGAATCTCCTTTGGCTGTTGTCTGGGTCAGGCCATGGGATGTGACAGTCCTGTGCTGTTGTGCCAGCAGCAGGTGGTTGTGCTGGAGTGCCCTGACATTTCCTGTAGCCCCCCAGGGCTGTGCTTGGCCACTCAATTGAGCAGCTGCCCTGACTGAGGTTGGAGCAGCCCTGGCACCTCCAGTGTCACCCGTGGCTTGCGTGGGAAGAGGAGGGAAAGGAGATTCCCCCTGGCACTGCCTGGGTGTCCAGTGGGAGAGTGGGAGAAGCAGAGGGTGTGTCTCTAGAGGGGAAGTGGCTGTGCTGGAAAGGAGGGAGGGAGGGGACATGAGCCATGACTTCAGTGTGTGTCCCATTGGGTTCCTGGGGAGCCCCAGGGAGAGCTGGAGGGAGCCCCAAGAGAGTTGAGCAAGTGGCCAAGTCTGGTGCTGGTCCTGTGCTGCTGGGCCGGGCTCCTGAGCCTGAGAGAGCTGCTGGCAAGCAGAGAGTGCTGCAGAGAGAGAGCTCTGGGCGGGAGCAGCTCCTCTGCAGAGTGCAGCAGGGCTGAGGGCACTGCCTGCAGGCAGCAGGGCAGGGCAGAGAGAGGAGGCAGAGAGAGGAGAAAGGCAGCCTGGGCTGGGAGGAGAGCTGAGAGCTGCCTGGGCTGGGGGAGAGAGAAATCTTCCCAGCCTCTGCCATGGTGAGTCTCTGGCTGCAGGGCAGTGAAGCTGGGCTTCCTGGAGGGGGTCTTCCTTCTCCAGCTGGCAGCCTGGGCCACAGCTGCTGGGATCCTTGCGGAGGATTTTGGTGGGCAGGAGGAAAAGGTTTGGCAGAGCAGGGCTGTCCTGGAGCAGCGTCAGAGGGAGAGGCCATGGGGCTGCCTTCTGCTGGGGATGGCTGCAGGGGCTGAGGGGGTGTGTGCAGGCAGGGGTGCCCAGGGCTGTCCTTCAGAGCAGGGTCCAGCCTGCCAGGGGCTGTGTGCTGGGGCAGGGACTCTGCTGCCTGCCTGCCTGCCAGGGGCAGCTCTCAGCCTGCCCAGGGAGCTCCCTGGTGCTGGCAGAAGCTGTGGCTGGCAGGAGACAGGGAGCACAGCGCAGGGTCCTTCTGGTTTTATGACGTTTCTGTGGGTCAGCAATGCTCACATATCCAGATCACACCAGAATATTTTTGAAGGGATTTTCATAGGCAAAGTCAGGGCAGAGATTTGTATTGAGAACTTGGCTTTTGTCAGGCTGTAATTTTCTGTCTTGTTAGGGTGGGATAGAACCTAATATGGGGAGGTGAGGTCAGGGGCTGTGAGTCCCTACACCATCACCCTCCTGTGTGCTAGGAACCTCAGCCAGTGCTTTCACCTTCCTAGAGATACATCCAGCATCAGCTTCCCAGCTCCATCAGGGTCTGTGTGACAGCACAGCCCTCAGCCAGCCCGTGGGGTCTGGGGTGTTGAGCACCTTCTCCTCCATCTGCTCACAGGAGAGGTGAAGTGCATCTGTGCTGCCATGTGCCCACCTCCCCCTACCCAGGGGCTGGAGGTGCCTGCCAGGCATTATCACCATCTGGGAGGGGTTGTGCAGGGCTGGGGGAGGGAAAGGCTTTCCTGAGTGCCTTTCCTCTGCCTCTCTCCATGCCCCCCTCAGCTGCTGTTGATGTCAGGCTGGGAGCGGGAGTTTCAGCTGCAGGCACAGCTCTTGGGGCTCCTGCCATGCAGATGGTTTCAGGCAAGGAGGTGTCCAGCTGTGCTCTGCCCTGGGAAGCTCTGGGCAGTGCAGTCTGAGTGAGGCTGGGCAGGGAGCTGACCTCCCTTCATCAGATGCCCTCATTCCATCCCTGGGCTGTCTCCTTGGGCTGTCTGTCCAAGCTGGGAGCTGCCTTCCAGGGGGCACAATGAGCCTGGTGTGTCCTGGGCTGGAAACGTGGTGCTGAGAGCTTGAGAAAGGGTCAGACACTGAGTGCTCTGAGCTGGGTCCCTCTGCTCTCAGCAGGGAGAGGCAGAGACACAGCCCAGCTCCCCCTTCTCTGCATGCAGCTGCAGGCAATGCTCTTTGCTCACTCTGTTCTGCCTCAGTGCTGCAGCAATGCTGAGGGGTTCTGATCCCCAAGAACACTCCCCATAGGAGATGGGGGGAGCTAGAAAAAACAAACCTCTCAAACTGCCTTCTGTTTTGCGGGCTCTTTTATGCTGAGAGCACAGAACATGCAAGACTTTGGCATCACCAATGATTGCATATGAATAATTTCTACTCTGATATTGGTCCCTGACCCCACCATTCCCATGAAGCCCCCATTGCAGTGCTGGGAAAACTCCTTGGCAGCCAGTGAACAGAGTCCCTGCTGCAGACACAAACATCAACAAGCAGGGTTGTAGCCATGGGCTTTAGGGAAGAACTCCTAGAAAAGTGTGTGTGTGTAGGATGGGGATATGGAAGGGGAAATGGGTCTCATTTTTCAGAGAATCGTCTCCTAAATTTTTTGTGTTTCCTCCTCAAACAGCTCCCCATGCCTTTTAGAATCAGCAGATGTCCAACAGCAGCTCCATCAGCCAGTTCCTCCTCCTGGCATTTGCAGACAGGCGGGAGCTGCAGCTCTTGCACTTCTGGCTCTTCCTGGGCATCTACCTGGCTGCCCTCCTGGGCAATGGCCTCATCATCACCACCATCGCCTGTGACCACCACCTCCACACCCCCATGTACTTCTTCCTCCTCAACCTCTCCCTCCTCGACCTGGGATCCATCTCCACCACTCTGCCCAAAGCCATGGCCAATTCCCTCGGGACAACACGGACATCTCCTACAAGGCATGTGCTGCACAGCTTTTCTTCTTTGTCTTCTTCATCTCAGGAGAGCTTTCTCTCCTGACCATCATGTTCTACAACCGCTACGTGGCCATCTGCAAACCCCTGCACTACGGGACCCTCCTGGGCAGCAGAGCTTGTGTCCACATGGCAGCAGCTGCCTGGGGCACTGGGTTTCTCACTGCTCTGCTGCACACAGCCAATACATTTTCCCTGCCCCTCTGCCAGGGCAATGCCCTGGACCAGTTCTTCTGTGAAATCCCCCAGATCCTCAAGCTCTCCTGCTCACACTCCTACCGCAGGGAAATTGGGCTTCTTGTGGTCAGTGCCTCTTTATCATTTGGGTGTTTTGTTTTCATCGTGGTGTCCTATGTGGAGATCGTCAGGGTTGTGCTAAAGATCCCCTCTGAGCAGGGAAGGCACAAAGCCTTTTCCACGTGCCTCCCTCACCTGGCCGTGGTCTCCCTGTTCATCAGCACAGCCATCTTTGCCTACCTGAAGCCCCTCTCCGTCTTCTCCCCTTCCATGGATCTGGTGGTGTCATTTTTATACTCGGTGGTTCCTCCAGCAGTGAACCCCCTCATCTACAGCATGAGGAACCAAGAGCTCAAGGGTTCTCTCTGTAAAATTATTCCATTGACATCTTTCAACAATGAAAAATTCATCACCGATCTCCACAAATGAGTCTCACAATATCTTATTGCCTTCTTTTGTTTATTTAGGGGGGGGGATTTGATTGTTTGTTTTTTGTCTGTAACTATTGTGTTTACCGTTCCCTCTCTTTTTGTTGTCATTCATGGTTATGTTCCTTATTAATGTTTAGATATGTATTGCTAAAACTCAGAAATGTCTGTTCTTTGTCTCACCGGGTTCTGTTTTAAGATTTGTTCTAACACTTACTCAGAGTCCTTGATTGTCCACTAACTAAAACCATCTGCTCTACTTGACATCCTGTCCTTCCAGTGTCTCACGTGACCCACTCAGCATGGTGTCACTTTCAAATTCCCTGAGGGTGCACGTGATGCCACTCTCTGTGTCACTGGTGAAGATATTGAACAGGACTGGTCCTGTTATAGACCCCTGAGGGACCATATTGGAATCTGACCTGGTCCCCAACACTTCCATACAAAGAAAGAATTGGCATTTCTAGGCCATGAATGGCCAGGTTGTTATAGGAACAATTCAAAACCCAAAAAATAAAAATTAATCCAAAGTCATTTCTAACATCTGTGTGAATTATTCACCCGTGGGACAATGGGAGAGCATCCCAGGATGACCTTTTCAGTTGAGGGTGGGAGGTTTCAGTGGGGTCAGAAACTCCCCGTGGGAAGCCAGAGTAGGGACAGGTGGGGATTTGATACCAGCAGCAGAGCTGGGCTGAGGGACTCAACACCCTCTGTGCCTGAGTCTGTACTGAAGGGGTCTGCAGGGCTCTGTGCTCAGGGAAAGGGCACAGGAGGGGAGCTCGGATGGGCAGGAGCCTCAGGACATACCAGAAGGACAAATCCAGGGTCTGCCCCTGACAGGGACTCACCTTGGCCATGGCCCAGGCTGGAACCTATAACATTACTGATAGTGTAGGGTTAAATGGGGATGGTGCAGCATGCACAAACCTTTGCCTCACAGGCTTAGGGCATGGCATGTGATAAGGATCTACAGTCTCACCATTGGTATAGATCACATCTCGTACAGCCAATTCTTTCAGATACCTGAGAGCTTATCCCAGTGTGGGTGCTTTGACCTGTGGGCAGTCTATTTCCTCTATATAGGGATATGTCCAATGGGCATGAAATGTGTATCCTATGGGTATCTCCTAGCTGTGTGAAAAACCATTGTACCATGTACACACTGTTGAAGACCATACCACAACTACGGTTCTTAAGCAGCTCTTACCAGGAATGAACCACAGAGCAACACTAATCCCAGATAAAAAGCCACAGATCACACACCCTGAGAGCCAAAGGTGCAGCATGATTGGTTTAATTTCCAACCCTGTGAAATTTCCAAAGAAAATTGTTTGATTCCCACTCAGCGGAGCAATCTGGGTATCCTCCCACTGGACTCAAAATTCAAACTTTTTATATAAATGAGTTGAAATTTGAACTGGGCTTGAGCTAATTAGCTTAAAGCCCCACGTTGGGCGCCAATAAATCTGTCAGGGTTCAATGCTGGGCCACCAATTAACCAAATGACAAAATCTCTGTATTAATGCCCCTCCCCACCCTGATAAAGAAAGGAGAGAGAATAAAGGAGAGAGACTTATGGGTTGGAAACTAAACTACACAGGTTTAATGAAACAGTAATGATAAAAAGGAAAAAATACTAAATATATAAAAATACATAGAAAAATCGTACCATGTTCCTCCCCCCTCGCCCCCAATAACTCTCACGTCACCACCAAGGCTTCAGGGCAGCCCTGGGAAAGTCCAGGCTTGACTCCCGGGGTCAGCAGGACTGGTTTAATCCCAGATCAGTTGTAGGGGTGATCACTGCAATCCCTCCTTCTCCTTCAGTTTAAAGCCTCTTTAAAGCAGCTTAAAGAAAGAGCTGCAGGCATGGACAGTGTAGGGTGTAGTGAAATGAGGCAACCAGGTGGCACTAATTGCCAGGTAGTGGGCATGACCTCGTGTTAAGCCCACCTGTGCCTGATTAGGGCGGGCCCCTACTGCGCATGAGCAGGATTAGGGGGCCAATAAAGCTCACACCTGAGGAAGCCAGAGGCTGGCCACTTTCGGAGCAGTAGCACTGATCCAGGCTGGTCAGCCCTGAGAGCATCAGACTCAGAGCACTGTTCGTGTGTTTCTGCTGGAACACCTGTTTGGACCTTGGAGCGCTGTGCCCTAAAAAAGGTTTGTCTTGCTACAGTAGGGCAGCCTGCAGGAGAGATGGCCAAGGGCTCTGGAAGGCTGAAAGGCCCAGCAGGACCAAGGGCTTTGTCACCTCAGACATGGCAGCTGCATCAACCACCATGGTCTACCAGGAGTAATTTTGTCCTGATGCTCTGGACTTCCTTTCCCCTTCTTGGGGAGGTCAAGACATGTCAGAATATTTATTACACATTTTCATACTGTACTGTCCGTAGGAAGAGTCCTGACCTACAAGTGAGGGATGGGCTCTGCCTTCCCATTGACTGGAGGTCAGAGTTTGTCCTCAATGCTTCATGAATACATAAATAAATAATGAAAAATCCTTGCTTTCAGAGCCACCTATACAGAATTTTTGCCTCCCTACAATCATAGCTTCCAGTGATCTGCTCTAACAAGGCCATGGGGAGGCTCTGGCAGCAATGGCCCTCACTGGGGCCAATCAATGCTTCAAGGTACTTTCAGGTTCCATTCTGACTTCTGGAGCAGTTTGTTCATTCATCTCTCAGCACCTGAGGATCATGGACTCAGCACCAAACACACCCTGGGGCTCAGTGAAATACAGAGAGCACTAAAGGGCCATGGCTGTCTATGGGATATTCTTCACATCTTCAAGACTTGTACAGCTAATTGGAGAGGTTTTCCCACTCTAGTTAAGGAGGAACATTTCATAGAATCCCAGAATTGGCTGGGTTGGAAGGGACCTCAGAGATCATCAAGTCCAACCCTTGATCCACTACCGCTGCAGTTCCCAGCTCATGGCACCGAGTGCCACATCCAGTCTCCTTTTAAATATCTATATATTTTAAATAGATGGAGAATCCACTACTTCCCGGAGCAGCCCATTCCAATGTCTGATCACCCTCTCCCTAAAGAAATTCTTTCTAATATCCAACCTAAACCTCCCCTGGCACAACTTAAGACCTTGCCCTCTTGTCTTGCTGAGAGTTACCTGGGAAAAGAGCCCAACCCCCCCCTGGCTCCAACCTCCTTTCAGGGAGTTGTAGAGAGTGATGAGGTCTCCCCTGAGCCTCCTCTTCTCCAGCCTGAACAGCCCCAGCTCCCTCAGCCTCTCCTCATAGGATCTGTGCTCAAGTCCCTTCACCATCCCAGTTGCCTCCTTTGGACCTGGTCCAGGACCTCGATATCCTTCCAAAACTGAGGGGCCCAGAACTGGACACAGGACTCGAGGTGTGGCCTCACCAGCACTGAGTACAGGGGCAGAATCACTTCCTTGGACCTGCTGGCCACGCTGTTCCTGATCCAGGCCAGGATGCCATTGGCCTTCTTGGCCACCTGGGCACACTGCTGGCTCCTCTTCAGCTTCCTGTCAATCCAGACTCCCAGGTCCCTCTCTCTCTGGCTGCTCTCCAACCACTCTGTGCCCAGCCTGGAGCTCCCCATGGGGTTGTTGTGGCCAAAGTGCAGGACCCAGCACTTGGCCTTGTTGAACCTCATCCCATTGGAATCAGCCCAACTCTCCAGTCTGTCCAGGTCTCTCTGTAGAGCCCTCCTGCCTTCCTTTCATACTGTGGTTAAGGAAAACTCGTTTCTCCTGATAAAAATTTCCTGAAGTCTGACATAGTGTGGGTAACTTCTCACCCCCCCCAACCCCACAATTGTTTTTATGTCCCACCTGGGACTTCCATCCCTGGTCCTTGCATCAGACTTCTCTCCTCTCTGCAGCTGGAGGTTACAGCTCTACTGCATCACCTCCCACCTGCTCTCCTCAGAGAACTGACTGCACACGGGCACAGCAGTTTTCCTTTGTGCCAGCCAAGAAAAGTCAAACAGAGAAAGTGAAGAAGAATCTGAGGAGAAATGGTTTAGAAAGACAGACGGGAAAAGAGAGATGTTGTTGCGGCGAGCCTTCTTTCGGGGACTCGGCTCTTCTCCGGAGCTCTCCTGCCGTCCCTCTCCTCAGGCGTCTACATCTCTTGTCTGCTTCTGGGAGCATGCTTTTTATTTTGCCCTTCAGCCCTGCCCATTTCCCGCTGGGGCAGGCCCTAATTATTGGGCACACCTGGGCCTAAGCTCCCAGTTCATTATCAGCGACACCTGAGGACCTGTGGTTCTCTCTACATTTCCCCCCTTTTTGTTGTTTGTTGAAAAAATAGCAATAATTTAAACATTTCATTATTTTTACAATTAATTTAATATTTCATTTAAACATTTCATTAACATTTCATTTAAACATTTCATTAACATTTCATTTAAACATTTCATTAACATTTCATTATTTTTCAACATTTTTTTCGCCTATTTTTTGAGGAGGGAAAATTCGGGCTCTTTAGCCTCTGTTAGCAGGAGATGAGGTCTTAAAACACCAGCTCAGCTTTCGCTGGTACTCGCCACCTCGGGATGCCTAGCCATGCAGAGGCTTCTCCGAGCATTCACCGCACCAGTCTTATCGCGTGTCCCTAGGGCTCCGTTTCAGGACCGCACTGTCACGTGTCCCTGGGAGGCTCCGTTTCAGGACCGCATCGCGTGTCCCTGGGAGACTCCGTTTCAGGACCGCACTGACTTGATGCGCACTCAGAGCTCCGCTTCACCTTCAGCATTCCTCGGGCTTGAGTTCCGTGCGCCAACTTGCTGCTCCTTTCGAGCCTCATTCTTCTCTCCTGCCTGGCTCGCCATTCCGGGCTGTTGTCTTGCCGTGCTGGGCTTCTACTCCGAGCTCTACACGCCGCCTACAGCATTTAAGCTTAGCCTTGTGGAGCTTTTCCCGTGGTTGCGTATTTGGAGCTCTTTATAGAGCGTCCCACACCAACGTGGTGGCTCCATCTGACGTGATTGCGTATTTCGAAGCTCTTTATATCGCCTTTCGCATTTAAGCCTGGCTTTGTAGAGCTTCCCGCACCAACGTGGTCGTGTAGAGCTTCTTATATTACCTCAGCATTCACGGCTGCTGTTGTTGCCCGCATTCTCCACCAGATGTTGCGGCGAGCCTTCTCTTGGGGACACGGCTCTTCTTCAGGAGCTCTCTCACCGTCCCTCTCCTCAGGCGTCTTCATCTCTTGTCTTCTTCTGCTTCTGGGAGCATGCCTTTTATTTTGCCCTTCAGCCCAGCCCATTTCCGGCTGGGGCAGGCCCTAATTATTGGGCACAGCTGGGCCTAAGCTCCCAGTTCATTATCGGCGACACCTGAGGACTTGTGGTTCTCTCTACAAGATGTGATCATCATGACAGAGGTGGCTAAAGAGACAATCAGGCTGCTGAAAGACAGGCGAGCTTTGAACAACCTGCTGCTCAAAGCAGCACCCAGGGGAGAGTCATCTGAATGAACAAAGAGTAGGAGAAGGGGACAGTTGGAGAGGAATGGGAATGGCCTTTGTCTGGACAGTCTGTGCCTGGAAAGGTGACTTTAGAAATGGTCACTGTATCACCACCACCAGGCAGAAGTGCACCAGGCACTCTGCACTTGGTATGTTCCTCACCCCTTTTTGGGGTAGTTGGGAGGTGTTCTGCATTTTTCCTACAGTTTTTATTGCTCATCATCATGCCCCATGGCCCCCAGAAGAATCCTGACCCACAAGTGAGGGATGGGCTCTGCCTTCCTATTGCCTGGGGTTCAGAGTTTGGCCTGACTGATCCATACAATAAATAAATACATAAATACATAAACAAACAAATAAAGAAATACCTGAGGCTTCAGAGCCACCTTTACAGAACCTTTGTCTCCCTGCAATCATGGCCTCCAGTGACCTTCTCTAACAAGTTTCTGGGGAGGCTTTGCCAGTAACAGGACCCAAAGGGGCCAACCAATGCTTCAAAATACTTCAAAATAATTTGGGTTTTTGTTTTGGCTTTAACTTTTAAAACCGTTTTTTTTTCAGTCTCCTGTCAGTACTCATGGGCTCAGTCTCTGGCACCAGGGGGCCCATTACAGTACCGAGCAGCCGCGAGTCACCCTGTGGTGTTTTTAGTGTTCAAGACTCACGCAGCAAATTGGAGAGGGTCCATTTTGGAGGAAGATTACAAAGAGCATCAAAAAAGGTTTTTTAAAAAGTTGTGTTTTACTGGTTTTCACTTCAGAATTGTATATTCAACTGGTATTGGTGCAGAGGGTCTCTGAAAGAGGGCTGGACAGTGAGGAGAAACCTTTGAGATCCAACGCTTCATGGAGAACATTGTTCCTAACCTCCCCAAACACAACATTGCTCTCATTGGTGGGAGGGATTTGGAGTCAACTGGGAGGGACTGGGAGAGACTGGGAGGGGATTGGGGTCAACTGGGAGGGACTGGGATGGATGGGGAGGGACTGGTTTATACTGGTGTGTACTGGCCTGTACTGCTTTAACTGGCCTATAGTGGTGTATGGTACTTATACTGGTTTATACTCATCTGTACTGGTTTGTACTGGTCTGTACCGGTTTACACTGGTCTGTAGTGGTTATACTGGTTTATACTGGTCTGTACTGGTCTATACTGGTCTATACTGGTTTATACTGGTTATACTGGTTATAGTGGTTATAATGGTTTATACTGGTCTATACTGGTTTACTGGTTAACAGTGGTCTGTACTGGTTTGTACTGGTCTATATTGCTCTATACTGGTTATACTGGTCGATGCAGGTCTATACTGGTTTATACTGGTAATAATGGTTATGCTGATTTATACTGGTCTATACTGGTTAGTACCTCATATTCGTTTATACTGGATATAGTGCTCTATACAGGTCTGTACTGGTCTATATTGGTTGTACTGGTTGTACTGGTATATACTGGTTATACTGGTTTATACTGGTCTATAGTAGTCTGTACTGCTCTATACTGGTATATACTCGTTAAACTGGTGTATACTTGTCTATACTGGTTACACTGGTTTATACTGGCCTATACTGGCCGATACTAGTCTATACTGATTTGTACTGCTTCTATTCGTTTATACTGGTTATACTAGTTTATACTGATAAAACTGGTGTATACTGGCCTAAACTGGTCTATACTGGCCTAAACTGGTCTATGCTGGTTTATACTGGTCTATACTGGTTTATACCGGTTTATATTGATTTATGCTGGTCTGTGCTGGTCTATACTGGTTATACTGGTTTATTCTGGCCTGTCCAGGTCTGTACTGGTTTTTAGTGGTTGATACTGGTCTATACTGGTTATACTGGTTTATCGTGGTTATATTGGTTTGTACTGGTCTATACTGGTCTATACTGGTTTATACTGGTTTATACAGGTCTATCCTGGTTATACTGCTCTATCCTGGTTATACTGGTTGATACCGGTTTATACTGGTTTATACTGGTCTATATTGGTCTTTACTGGTTATATTGTTCGATACTGGTCTATACTGGTCATAATGGTTTATACTGGTTTTACAGGTTTATAATGGTCTATACTGGTTTATACTGGTTTATAAAGGTTTATACGGGTCTATACTGGTTATACTGGTTTTTACTGGTAGTATTCGTTTATACTGGTCTTTACAGGTCTATACGGGTTTATGTTGGTTACACTGGTTTATACTGCTTAAACTGGTCTATACTGGTTTATACTGGTCTATACTGGTTTATACAGGTTTATACTGGTCTATACAGTTTATACTGGTCTACACTGGTCCATAGTGGTCTGTACTGGTCTATACTGGTTATAATTGTTTATACTAATTTATACTGGCTTGTACTGGTTTCTACTGACTTATACTGGTCTATACTGGTTTATACTGCTTATATTCGTTTATATTGGCTATACTGGTCTATAATGGTTTATACTGGTTTATAATGGTCTATACGGGTTTGTACTGGTCTATGCTGCTCTATACTGGTTATACTGGTCTATACAGGTCTATACCGGTTTATAGTCGTTATAGTGGTTATACTGGTTTCTATTGGTTTATACTGGTTTATACTGGCCTATACTGGTCAGTACTCATTTATACTGCTTATATTCTTTTACACTGGTTATACCGGTCTACACTGGTTATACTGGTTTATACTGGTCTATAGTGGTCTATATAGGTTTATACTGGTTTTACTAATTAAACTGGTCTATACTGGTCTATACTGGTTTATACTGCTTATATTAGTTTGTACTGTTATACTGGTCTATACTTGCTATACTGGTTTATACTGGTGGATACTGGTTTTTACTGGTTTATAGTGGTCTATACTGTTTGTACTGGTCTATACTGCTCTATACTGGTTATACTGGTCTATAAATATCTATACTGGTTGATACTGGTTTATTCTGGTCTTTACTGGTCTGTACTGGTTTGTACTGTATTTAATATATTTATTATTATATACTGTATATTATAATCGTCTATATTTCAATATTGTTTATAATATTAATAATAATAATGTTTATAATATAATGTTATATACAATGCATAATATATAATAATAAATATATAATATATATCATATATATAATAGGTAATAGATAATACATTAAAATATACAAATATAATATATAATAAATCATATAATTATAATAATAATAAATCATATATTATTATTATATTTTAATATTATTTTATATTATTATTTATTAATATGCATTATTATGTATTATTACGTATTATTACGTATTATTATTTTTATTATATTTATTTTATAATAATATATATATTATTTTATTAATTTATTCCTTATTTATTATATACTGTATACCATTATTTATTATATATTTTTAAATAACATTATTACTTATTATTCTATATTTTTTAATTATATATATTATATAAATAGTACTATATATATAAAATATATAGAATATCTATACTATATATTATATAGTATGTTTATAATATATAATTTATTATTATTTTTAATACTTAATTTTTAGTCTATACATGTATTATATATTATATCTTTATATGTTCATATTTATTATTATATAATTTAAATTATTATTATTAATTATCAGTTATATTTGTTACTATATATTATATGTATTATTTTACATCAATATTTACTGTTACTTGAATTACTCATAATCATTTATTCCTATAATTTTTATATTTATTATTATTATTCACATCGTTCTCGTTTTATTATGTTTAAAAATTATTATAATTTATTTATTTACTTTCTTTTTTTATTATTCAATTGCTATTATTTATTATATAATTTATTTCTTATCTATTATTCTTTATTCTTTATTTTTATTCTTTATTTTTATTCTTTATTTTGATTTTTTTATTTTTTATTTTTTAATTTTAATTATTTATTATCTAATTATTTTATGCATTTATTTATTTATTTATTCTTTTATTTTAAGATTCTATTTAACAATTATATAATTTAATTAATTTCAATCAGTTTTCCTTTTTACTCTCCATTTGATTTCTCCTAATATTCCCCCCACGCCCCTCATTTCCAGCTTTGGAGCCCTCAGTAGAGGGCAGTGAATCGGCGTTAATTGGGCAGCACTTTAATTGGGGAACTAAAGGGGGAGGAGGGGTTTGGTCACGAGCATCACTGGGGGGAACAGAGGGGAGAGGGGCACATGGGAACAACCTCATGAGGGTACAGCTCGTACTTAGCCTATGGTTGAGGAGTGTGTTTGATTGGCCATGAAAATTTATCATGCTTTGCTTTGCTTTGTTTGCAGAGAGGAAAACTCCTGCTGTGCCCGTGTGCAGCAGTTCTCTAAGGAAAAGAGGGGGGAGCTGGTGCAAAGGAGCTGAACCATCCAGCTGCAGAGAGCAGGGAAGAAGTCTGATGGGAGGAGAAGTGATGCAAGTGCCAGGGGCCAAGGAGAGCAGTGGTGGGGTTGGGGAGGTGAGGAGCAAGGGTGTCCATCCAGGGTCACACCTCAAGGAGCTGCTTCTCCTTCTGGTGCAGACCTCCTGAGGAGACCCTCTGGGTCATTACACTTGGAGAATGCTGCTAGAACCTCCCCGCTGAAGTACAAATAATGAAATATTCCCTCTCAAATAAGACTGCAAAGGTGCACATTGAAATCTTCATCCTGATATCCATCGGGAACAAAATTAATACCTCCAAGGAGCTCTACACGTCTTGAAGACATGAAGGAAAAAACAAAAGATAAACAGCTCCTTTGGGCTTTTCAGGCTCATTAAATGAACTTCAGATATTGAGAGAAGAAAAAAAAAAATCTCTGATAAAGTCAGAAGCAAAACCCAAAATACCTTAACACACTGATGGGCCCCCCTGAGCCTGCCAGAGCCTCCCCATGGCCTCGTTAGAGAATATCCCTGGAGGCCATGATTGCAGGAGGCAAAGGCCCTGTGCTGGTGGCTGTAATGGTGAGAAAACCCTTTGGTTTGTTGGATGCAGCAGAAAGGCCAAGCCCTGACCCCAGGCCCTGGGAAGGCAGATCCTGAGAGCCTCAAGAGAAAGTTTCCTCTCCCCAGCCTTGGTGGCCCAGGACACTGCTATGGCCAAGGGGACAATGACCTCACTCCTTGACAGAGCCCTTGGCCACCTCTCCTGCAGGCTGGCCTACACTGTCCATGCCTGCAGCTCCTTCCCTTCAGGCTGTTGTCACCCTTCCTGCTTTCCCAACTTAATCTCACCCCAACATTTCCAGACCTTCTCTGCTTTCTCTCTGCTCTCCCTGGCTTTGCCTTGAAAACAAAATCCTGGGCTGATCCAGAACCCCTCTGGGTAAAGCTCTAACCCAAGGATACCCTCGGGGTAAAACTTCTTGTTCTTTCCCTACAGTCTGGACCTCCCAAGGTGACCTTTGTGAAGGGTTTAGACTACCAAGAGAAGTTCCATCATAAAGTCATAGAACTCTTTGGGTGTGAAGGGATGTGACAGACCACACTTGTATTTCTCATGTATTTCTCATGAAATACATGACAATGTATTTCTCATGGTCACTCCAAAAGGACTAGCCGTGCCACCTTTTTGGAAATGAATGAGGAGTCTGGTATGGACCTACAAGACACATAAAACATTCTGTGGGAGGAAAAAAAGTATGTGGTCAGTCTTTATCCTCCGCTGTCAAGGGTTTGGGAGGCAGTCACAGGCTGCAACCCAACCTATGTCCCTATCTTAGCCCATGTACCACCTTGAGGGATGGAAGCTGCTTTGCACCTCCTGCCTCCGGTTAGAAGAGTGCTTGTGATCTGTGGTCCTGCAGGCTTCACAAACACAAAGAGTCTGGAGTTTTGCTGGGATGGGTAAAAACTCAGGGACAGAATTAAGCGTGGCGTGGTCTGAGAAGAGTGTGTGCCTCAGAGCCTGGGATGGATGCTTCTGATCCCATCCCTCTAATCAGTCTTGCTCTGGGCTGGGGATTTAGGAATGCCCCAGGACATTCCTCTTATCGCTGTTTGTTTGTCTGATTTTGTTAGGCTTGTTTTGTTTCTTTCCTAGGGAAAGAATTGCTCCTCTAAGTGATAATGTGACCCTCAGTCCTTTCACTCTGTACCAGTCAGTGGTGTCAGAGGAGCTGTCAAGCATTTTCTGGGACAGTATGGTTTCAGTCCCTCTCCCCAGCAGGGCCAGGTCAGGCACTAAGGTTGGATCCAGCAGCACCTTGGCTCCTCTCTGAGAAGGAGTTTAGAAAGCAAGGGGGTGCAAGCTGTGACTCCCTGGGTGCCCTCCCCAGGTCATGACAAGTGCCCACCAAGACCTTTCCCACAGGACTGCTCCCAGCCAGGTAGCCCCAGCCTGTGCCATGGCCCGGGTGAGTCCCCTGCAGGGGCAGACACTGGCACTTGTCCTTCTGAGATTTCTCTCCAGATGAGCTCTGCTGGTCCTTGACGCCTTCCATGGAACAGAGAAGCCTGGGAGAGCTCCTGAGGAAAGACTCCATCCCAGAAGGCATTGAGTCCCTCAGCATCATTGGTGTCTCCTCTTCCTCAGATCCCTGTCCCATCAGCAGGAGCCCTGCACTTCCCTTCTTCTTCAGCCTTGGTCTCCAACACAGCCATGGGAGATGTTGCTTTTGCCCTCGAGTGCTCTTGCAGGGCCAGTTACACACCCATGGCTTTCTCTGCCAGGGTTTCACTTGCCAGCCCAGAACAGCTCCCTCCAGGCTCTCCCACCTCCCCTCCCCTCTCTCCCAGCACAGCCCAGTTGATGCTGGCCCCACACCAGTGCCCTCCCCAGGCTGCTCTGGGCAGTCCCACCACAGCCCCAGCCCCTCAGAAGGGCACAGCAGCTCCTGGGGGGCAGAGAGAGCTCAGAGCCCCAGATGGGTGACCATGCATGGCAAAAGGAGCAGGAGGCACCCTGTGTCCCCTGCTCTCCTCTCCAGGAGATCCGCAGAGCTCTGCAGCCCCTCGGGGCCATCCCCTCTGCCCAGCCCAGCACAACAGCCCTGGCCCTTGTGCTCCTCAACAGCTCTGACTGCTCCAGGCACAGAGCAGCCTTCCCAGGGCTGCTGCAGCCAGGGAGGGGCTTTCACTTCCCTTTCTTTCCTGAAACACTGACCAGAGAAATCAGAGAAAAAAAATGGTGAACATTCATTTATTTCACTTTAATTGAGTAGAGGTCCTCCACTTACACAAAGTTTATTGATCAGAAAAGGCTGGTGCATAATAAAGCAGGAGGGTTGAATAATGACATTACTTTTCCTTCCCATACATTCCTGCTGCATTTAGGATGGGTATCAGAGAAAAAAAAAATGTTGAAGATTCATTTGTTTTACTTAATACAAGCCACAACCCCACAAACATTAAGTATCTGTATGACACAATATGGGTGGAAAATGGGGAGGGGATGAATAGCGACATTTCTTTAAAATAAGAACATACAATATCGAAAAAAAGAAAAAAAAAAAAAAAAGCTAACTTGACAGCTCATGGTATACGCCTGCATCCGATCGCAGATGAAGGCAGGCAGTCTATGGCTGCTGAAAAATACCAGTCATCAGCTTCCTCAGAGAACCCTGGAGTTCCTGGTTCCTCATGCTGTAGATGAGGGGGTTCACTGCTGGAGGAACCACTGAATATAGAACTGTCACTACCAGGTTCAGGGATGGGGAGGAAATGGAGAGGGGCTTCGGGTATGCAAAGATGCCAGTGCTGATGAACAGGGAGACCACGGCCAGGTGAGGGAGGCACGTGGAAAAGGCTTTGTGCCTTCCCTGTTCAGAGGGGATCCTCAGCACAGCCCTGAAGATCTCCACATAGGACACCACGATGAAAACAAAACAGCCAAAAGCTAAACAGGCACTGACCACAAGAAGCCCAAGTTCCCTGAGGTAGGAGTGTGAGCAGGAGAGCTTGAGGATCTGGGGAATTTCACAGAAGAACTGGTCCAGGGCATTGCCCTGGCAGAGGGGCAGGGAAAATGTATTGGCTGTGTGCAGCAGAGCAGTGAGAAACCCAGTGCCCCAGGCAGCTGCTGCCATGTGGACACAAGCTCTGCTGCCCAGGAGGGTCCCGTAGTGCAGGGGTTTGCAGATGGCCACGGAGCGGTTGTAGGACATGATGGTCAGGAGAGAGAATTCTGCTGTGATGAAGAAGACAAAGAAGAAAAGCTGTGCAGCACATGCCTTGTAGGAGATGTCCGTGTTGTCCCCGAGGGAATTGGCCATGGCTTTGGGCAGGGTGGTGGAGATGGATCCCAGGTCGAGGAGGGAGAGGTTGAGGAGGAAGAAGTACATGGGGGTGTGGAGGTGGTGGTCACAGGCGATGGTGGTGATGATGAGGCCGTTGCCCAGGAGGGCAGCCAGGTAGATGCCCAGGAAGAGCCAGAAGTGCAAGAGCTGCAGCTCCCGCCTGTCTGCAAATGCCAGGAGGAGGAACTGCCTGATAGAGCTGCTGTTGGACAACTGCAGATTATAAAAGGCGTGGGGAGCTGTTTGAGGAGGAAAGACAAAAAAAATTTAGGAGATGATTCTCTGAAAAATGAGACCCAATTCCCATTCCAAATCTCCATCCTACACACACACACTTTTCTCGGAGTTCTTCCCTAAAGCCCATGGCTACAACCCTGCTTGTTGATGTTTGTGTCTGCAGCAGAGACTCTGTTCACTGGCTGCCAAGGAGTTTTCCCAGCCCTGCAATGGGGGCTTCATGGGAATGGTGGGGTCAGGGACCAATATCAGAGTAGAAATTATTCATATGCAATCATTGGTGCTGCCAAAGTCTTGCATGTTCTGTGCTCTCTGCATAAAAGAGCCCACAAAACAGAAGGCAGTTTGAGAGGTTTGTTTTTTATAGCTCCCCCCATCTCCTCTGGGGAGTGTTCTTGGGGATCAGAACCCCTCAGCATTGCTGCAGCACTGAGGCAGAACAGAGTGAGCAAAGAGCATTGCCTACAGCTGCATGCAGAGAAGGGGGAGCTGGGCTGTGTCTCTGCCTCTCCCTGCTGAGAGCAGAGGGACCCAGCTCAGAGCACTCAGTGTCTGACCCTTTCTCAAGCTCTCAGCACCCCGTTTCCAGCCCAGGACACACCAGGCTCATTGTGCCCCCTGGAAGGCAGCTCCCAGCTTGGACAGACAGCCCAAGGAGACAGCCCAGCGATGGAATGAGGGCATCTGATGAAGGGAGGTCAGCTCCCTGCCCAGCCTCACTCAGACTGCACTGCCCAGAGCTTCCCAGGACAGAGCACAGCTGGACACCTCCTTGCCTGAAACCATCTGCATGGCAGGAGCCCCAAGAGCTGTGCCTGCAGCTGAAACTCCCGCTCCCAGCCTGACATCAACAGCAAGAGCAGCTGAGGGGGGCATGGAGAGAGGCAGAGCAAAGGCACTCAGGAAAGCCTTTCCCTCCCCCAGCCCTGCACAACCCCTCCCAGATGGTGATAATGCCTGGCAGGCACCTCCAGCCCCTGGCAGGGGGAGGTGGGCACATGGCAGCACAGATGCACTTCAGCTCTCCTGTGAGCAGATGGAGGAGAAGGTGCCCAACACCCCAGAGCCCCACGGGCTGGCTGAGGGCTCTGCTGTCACACAGACCCTGATGAACCTGGGAAGGTGATGCTGGATGTATCTGTAGGGAAAAGGAGGGTGAAAGCACTGGCTGAGGTTACTAGCACACAGAAGGTTGATGGTGTAGGAACTGACAGAACATTATCTCACCTCCACAGATGAGGTTCCCTCCCACCTTAAAAAGACAGAGAAAAGTGGAAGTACAGCCTGAGGAAAGCCAGGTTTCCCAGCAGGAACCTGAACCCTCACTGTGCATATGAAAATCCCCCCAGAAAAAATCTGGGTATGATTTTGGATCCATGAGTAGTGGTCCCCCACAGAAACGTCACAAAACCAGAAGGACCCTTCCTTGTGCTCCCTGTCTCCTGCCAGCCACAGCTTCTGCCAGCACCAGGGAGCTCTCCAGGCAGGCTGAGAGCTGCCCCTGGCAGGCAGGCAGGCAGCAGAGTCCCTGCCCCAGCACACAGCCCCTGGGCTGCAGGACCCTGCTCTGAAGGACAGCCCTGGGCACCCCTGCCTGCACACACCCCCTCAGCCCCTGCAGCCATCCCCAGCAGAAGGCAGCCCCATGGCCTCTCCCTCTGACGCTGCTCCAGGACAGCCCTGCTCTGCCAAACCTTTTCCTCCTGCCCACCAAAATCCTCCGCAAGGATCCCAGCAGCTGTGGCCCAGGCTGCCAGCTGGAGAAGGAAGACCCCCTCCAGGAAGCCCAGCTTCCCTGCCCTGCAGCCAGAGACTCACCATGGCAGAGGCTGGGAAGATTTCTCTCTCCCCCAGCCCAGGCAGCTCTCAGCTCTCCTCCCAGCCCAGGCTGCCTTTCTCCTCTCTCTGCCTCCTCTCTCTGCCCTGCCCTGCTGCCTGCAGGCAGTGCCCTCAGCCCTGCTGCGCTCTGCAGAGGAGCTGCTCCTGCCCAGAGCTCTCTCTCTGCAGCACTCTCTGCTTGCCAGCAGCTCTCTCAGGCTCAGGAGCCCGGCCCAGCAGCACAGGACCAGCGCCAGACTTGGCCACTTGCTCAGCTCTCTCGGGGCTCCCTCCAGCTCTCCCTGGGGCTCCCCAGGAACCCAATGGGACACACACTGAAGTCATGGCTCATGTCCTCTCCCTCCCTCCTTTCCAGCACAGCCACTTCCCCTCTAGAGACACAACCTCTGCTTCTCCCACTCTCCCACTGGACACCTAGGCAGTGCCAGGGGGAATCTCCTTTCCCTCCTCTTCCCACGCAAGCCACGGGTGACACTGGAGGTGCCAGGCTGCTCCAGCCTCAGTCAGGGTAGCTGCTCAATTGAGTGGCCAAGCACAGCCCTGGGGGGCTACAGGAAATGTCAGGGCACTCCAGCACAACCACCTGCTGCTGGCACAACAGCACAGGACTGTCACATCCCATGGCCTGACCCAGACAACAGCCAAAGGAGATTCCATCTCCCAGGCCAGAGTTTTCCTTTCAGGGAAAAGTTACCCTCTGAGGGTAAACAAGGAGTGACAGCCTCCTGACACCATGCGAGTACCCCTTGATCACAATGAGATGAAATGACACTCAAGGTCTTTTTCTCTACAGTCAAAACATCAATTCTGTTGCTCTAAGAATTGAAGTTTATTTTCAAGTAATTTTTAGGGAACACAAATCACTCACAAGTATGCATGAATATAGATATTCTAAAAGCACAAAAGTAGATACTTCAGTGTTCAGGCTGTGCAATCACAAAGGCTGATTGCTTGGATCATAAAAACCACATACTCAAATGAGTACTCTTGCATCTCAACAATCCAATCCCCTAACCCCCTGCTTCCAAATATCACAAGGCACGATGATATCATAAGGCAATATCATAAGGCAATGATATCATGATGGCTACAAGCTTAGCATCTTCACTCCAGCTTCTTCAGTTCAGGCAGTGGTGATATGTATGATGTGCAGAGTCCTTGTTCTTCAAGCAGGGTCACCTCCAAAGCTAAGGGTTCTGTAGCAACATCCTTGGGACTTGATGTGCCTGTGAATTTAGTTCTACAAAGCCATTTCTAATTCAATTGTTCAAGAGGTGCACTTTACAAATTGATGTCTTTTAAGACACTAAAAGGGCATTCTTTGACTTCTTTGTGGCATTACGTGCACTAACATTATTCACTATGAAGGGTGATCACAAATTTTAAAACAGTAGAGCATAACAAAACCAAATAAGAATGGAAAATCTACACAAATGCAGCAAAGATAAAAATACAAAAAGAACTCATAACTAATTTTGTCTCCCTTTTGCTCCTTTTGCAGATTTCAGTTACATTTATATATCCCATTATCTTCTCTCATGGATAAGTTTTCCATAGTAACAACATTCCATTATCACATGTACCCTTGCCATACACACACCTACCTATGTTAGTCGGCCAGTAAATTTCCATGAGACTCCCTTAAACTATTGCTTCTACATTTCTACAACTTCTGTGCTTCTACTTATGTAAAACCATTGCATGTATGTTTCTTTAAACTACTACTTCTATTTCTATAAGTCTACTGCTTCACAAGAAATGAATCAATCAAGCAAGGAAGATGTTCTGGAGCTTTTCTTCCAGATTCTTGTCTACTGAGCTGTCACCAGCTTGTTTCATCCTCGTGAGAAACCATTCGAGATGTAATTCTCTTATTTCAGGAGACAGCTGACAGATGCCTTACTGGAGGATGCTCGAGGTGTCCCATCACATCACCCATGGTGTCACAGAGAGCTCATGAAGCATCATGTCAGGAGAGCTCATGAAGCATCCCTCCTGACAGGCAAGGAGCAGTAACGCTGCTCTCAAGAGCTGTGCCAGCTCCTGGAGTCTGCAGGCATCTACAAGGTGGTGAAGGGTCTGGAGAAGAAGTGCTCTGAAGAGAGACTGAGGGAATTGGGAATGTGCAGTTGGGAGAAGATGAGGCTGAGAGGAGAGCTTCTTGCTCTCTACAACTCCCTGACAGGAGGTTGTGTTGAAGTGGGTGCTGGCCTCTTCTCTCAAGTGAACAATGAGAGGACAAGAGGACATGGCCTGAAGTTGCACCAGGGGAGGTTTAGGTCAGATCTCTCATTTCTTTTCTGAGAGAGTAGTTAGGTGTTGGAACAGTCTGCCCAGGAAGGTGGTAGAATCACCATCCCTGGAAGGGTGTAAAACCATGTAGTAGAGATGATCCTGCTCTGTTGCTGTCAGCATTGTCCTGCAGTCTGCTGCCTCCCTCTTCTACTGCTCCCTCAGCTGCACGCCCAGCCTGGTGTGCAGGAAAAGTGTCCAGGATCCCATCCTGCCACATCCCTTTAGGAGGGTGTCATAATTGGAAATACTTTCCTGTTTTTTCCTTATTTGGAAAAAAGCCTTCATGACGCTGAAACAAAAATGTCAAATTTTGGATGGGATATGAAGCTGTTCATGAGCTTACTACATTTTGTTCTCCACGAGAAGCTGGAGAAAGCATCATTGGTCTGATGGAGCGTGGAAAATGAGGTCAACTTGACCCTTCCTACTTGGTGATGGCTGTGCTGGGTCAGGTAATGACAGATGAAATCTAATTTCCAGTAAAATCTTATCTTGCACTCAGTGTAGCTTTAATGTTTTTCACTGGTATGGAGGCGTTGATGCTTCTTCAAATGGTGGCTTTGACGGAAGCTTTTCCCACAGTCGGGACACTTGTAGGGACGTTCACCCCTATGGATCAGTAGGTGTTGGGTAAGACTCGAGCTGGCTGTGAAGCCCTTCCCACACTGGGGACACGTGTAGGGTTTTTCCCCAGTGTGGACATGTTGGTGATTAATCCAACAGGTGCTCCTGTTGAAGGCTTTCCCACAGTGAGTGCAGGGATACAACTTCTCTCCTGTATGGATGCGGTGATGCTGTGATAATGCAGAACTCTGGGCAAACTCCTTCCCACACTCCAGACACTTATATGATCTCTCTCCTGTGTGGATGCGGCGATGCTGTGATAATGCAGAACTCTGTGTAAAGTCCTTCCCACACTCCAGACACTTATAGGGTCTCTCTCCTGTATGGATGCGGTGATGCCGTGATAAATCAGAACTCTGTGTAAACGCCTTCCCACACTCCAGACACTTATAGGGTCTCCCTCCCGTGTGGACGCTGTGATGCCGTGATAAATCAGTACTCTGGGAAAACTCCTTCCCACACTCTAGACACTTATAGGGTCTCTCTCCTGTGTGGATGCGGTGATGCCGTGATAAATTAGAACTCTTGGAAAACTCCTTCCCACACTCCAGACACTTATAGGGTTTCTCTCCCGTGTGGATGCGGCAATGCTGTGATAAATGGGAACTCTGGGCAAACCCCTTCCCACACTCAGAACATTTAAAGGGTTTCTCACCCGTATGGATCCGTTGATGCTGGATAAAAACTGATCTCCTTTTAAAATCTTTTCCACAGTCAGGGCAGGTGTAGGACATGGTGCCTGTGTGATGGTGTCACCGTTGGACCAGATCTGAGCTGTCACTAAACTGTCCCCCGCAGTCAGGAGATCTCTGGGGTCTCTCACCCTGATGGATTTTCTGATGGTGGAGATGGGCTGAGCAGATCCTAAACCTTCTCCTGCGTTGCTCACCGGTGTCAAATTTCAGTCCTGGATAGACTCATTGATTTTTATCTAAAATCACACTTTGACTGGAATCTTTCCTATCCTTCAGCTACCCAGTGAGGTTTTTCCCAAGATGGAGTCAGCCCGTGTTTGGGAAAGAAGCTCTAGTGTGCTAACAAAGTAGAGTTTAGGCTTTCTGTGGTGTGAGGGCAGGCAAAACCTACATCAATCCTACTGTGAGTGAAAATGGAGTGTAAGGTGGAATAGGAAGGTTACACATAGAGCTGGAAACCCAGTGATCATCCTTTACTTCCTATTTAGGATCTACGCTGGCACCCAAAACCCAAAGGGGCCACTGTGTGGGGCAGGGGGTGCTGGGGTTTTGAGCCACACCTGCCTTGAGCTGTGATGACCCAATTGTACTGACACTGCAAGAGGCAATTTAGGACTCTCCCATTGCTGTCTTAAATCTCTGGGGTGATTTGGGGGTCTTAAAATTAAATCAACCCCTTTGGTATGAGTTTGGATTCTCCGTCATGGTCCCAAATCCCACCAAGACCTTGGGATTCCCCTATTGCACCCACATTCAGGATGAGCTGTCATCCAGTGGGATGGCCAACCCCAGTGTTCCACGGAATGACCAACTGTAGAGCAGGAAGTTTGTCCAGATGACATTCAAGGTCCCTTCCAGCTCAAATCATTCTATGACTAAAGTGTGAGGAGATGGCTTGGCTCCTCAACCCTCTTGAAGAGGTTTTGGGGGTCGCGAATCTTACTGCCCTCACCCCAGGGATAAGTTTAGTTCCCCCCTCTCACCCATCCCTCTCCCTCCCCCATCTTGTGCTGCTCACCCCCAGTTTGGGCAGTACTGGGATAACCACCCCCCTCCCATCACCTCCCATCACCTCCCAGTACCTGCAGGGGGGGCACAGCCCAGGCCGGTGGGGAGGGGGGCTATGCTCTGGCAGTCACCAGTTGGGGGGTCCTGGCTGTGGGGCAGGGGGTGTGGGTGCAGCCCCGGGGTGGCGGAGAGAAACCTCCCGGGAGCTGCTGGACAATCACAGGAAGCAGTGGGGGGAGGAAGAAAAGGTGGGGAGGGGTCTCGGGGGGGAGGGACCAGACCCGAGGGGTGAGGTTGGAAGTTGGCAGGGAGGGGGGACACACCAGGGTTGTGTCCTGGGGGGTTGGGAACATCAGGCTTGTGGCATGGGCAGGGGGAGGGGACACATCAGAGCTGGGTGGTGCTGACCCAACCTCAACACAAAGCCCACAGGCCCTGGAGATAAGAGGCTGTTAATTCACAGCTTTCAGGTGTAAACTCAGGGGGACAATGACCAACCCAGGTCAGGGTTACTGCCCTGAAGGTTCTTCTTTTCACTTTATTTCCATTTCACACTAAGCTTATTTCTGATCCTGGCACAGAATTAATTCTGAAATAATTTTTTCTGTTCACAGCACCTTGAGTTTTGGGAGCCTGCAGAGTCCAACTCTGCAGTCCAATAAAACAAGATGTTATAAATTGACCATGTACTCTGAGTCTTTTTAAACCAAATTAGAATTTATTTAATTATAGCAAGTAGAATAATGAGCAAAACAGCGCTGGGTGACAGGAGAGTCTCCGCTCTGCTAAACTGCCACACCCACTTTTCCTCACGGCAGGCTTTTTAAAGACCCCTCTTCTTGTTACATTTCTCTTCTTGATACACTGCGCATGTTCCAGTTGTTACCAAGGGCCTTCTCGTCTGCTCCCGTCTCTACGTCACCAGGCTGTGATCTTAATGCTCCACCCACTTTCCAAAACAACTTACTACAATACTTTAATAAAAGATTTCTAATACATATAACAGTTTAATAAACAATCCACAACATTTTATAACAATCCCCCCTTTTTCTTTTGATAACCATTTGTTTATTAAACTTAAACCCAAAAGGACCCACAGAGACTGCTGAGAACATAGGAGGAAACAGAGCAAGTAGAATTAATTCCTGGAAATCTCACAGACTACACAAACCCTGTAGTAACTATGATAAATGAATACAAAACTATATTTTATTGCAATTCCCCCCTTTTCTTTTGATACTTATTTTATTTATCAAACTTCATCTTCTTCATATTCATCACTGCTTACAGAAGGCGATACAGTTTGCAATTTTAAGTTTGATGTTAAAACCAGTAACTTAGCAATCTCAAGACGTTTTTTAACAAATTGTAACACAAAACGCAATATGCAAGGACCAAATATAAGTCCCAATATTATCGTAATGATTGGTCCAGCCAATGTCGAAATCAAAGTGGTTAACCAAGGAGATAAGCTAAACCAATTTTCATACCAGGATCTGTTGGATTCTAATTCTCCTTTCCGTTGTTCCAATCTCTTTCTTAGTTCCGCCGTGGAATCCAACACTACCCCGGTATGATCAGCAAATATACAACATTCCTCTTTTAAAGCTACACACAACCCACCTTCTTTTAAAAATAGCAAGTCTAAACCTCTTCTGTTTTGTAACACTACCTCTGATAAAGATTTTACAGATGTAGCCAGAGCATTTATAGACTGCTCCATCCTGACAATATCCTCATTAACTGCTTCTTGCAATCTTTGCATTGCCTGCCCTCTTACCAGAGAAGTTATTCCCGTTCCTGCCCCTACTCCTCCTGCTATGAGCAAGGTTGCCAAGGTGATTGCAGTAACAGGCTCTTGCTTTTGCCTCTTAATACTTTCATCTGTATGTTCAAAATAATATAATACTTCATTTGAAGTATGATATATTATTCGAGGGATAATTGTCACCTGGATACAAAAATTAGAGGTGTTAAATATATGCAGTGATAAACAAGGTGTGATCCCTGTATCCGAACATACCCATTTATTTCCTTCCCCTGGTACTATCCACTTATGCATCTTATTCTTTTGTTCCTGAATTTTATTGTCTGTTATGGTGCGATTACAAAGGTGATTATATTTTGCTGGTATTTTCCCAATACACCTTCCTTTCCCTGTTACCTGCTGAATTGTTATTCCCTGAGAGCCATTTCGATATTCTTCCCAATTACATTCTTTTGGATTAGTCCTATTAGACCATTGGACCCTGTCAGTTCTTGCTATAGCCTCATAATAGGGCGGTCTGACATTATAACACAACCAACAATCTTCTGTTAAATTTGGCTTGCTCTTGTTTAGTGCTACATAAGAAGTTTGCATTAGATACCATAAGGGATCATTGCTGAGTTCTTTTATAGGTTCTGGTACAGGAGTAATAAATTCTTTATTACTCTCTATTCCGGTTTTTATTTCACCAAACTGTACTGTATTAGTTGGAGAAGACTTATATTCTAGATTTTTAGAGTTTAAAATCGGGTTAGGCCCTACAGGTATCGAATCAGGAGGAATCCTTTCCTTTTTAATAATAAAATGTCCTCCTCTATCTGCTCCTTGTTCTCTGAGCCTTATTCCCCATCGTTGGCCTCCTAACCATTTATCATCCTCCATCCTTTATACTTTCAGACTTATACCTGTACAATTTCCTAAATTAACTATTCCCCACGAGACATCCCGAGTAGGAGGTTTACAATATTTTCCATTTCCCCAAAAAGACGTTATATATTTGTCAGGTGTGGTAACTTTCCAATCTGAAGCAACAGTCTCACAACCCCAATATGCACAATAAAAATGCCCTGGATAGTTACAATATGCTTTCCCTGGATTTGATGCAGGACAAATGTAATACGGATAATAATTCAAACATGGTTCTGTTTTTACTAGATCACACAAATATACATGGAAATTTGGTTCTCCTGGCCCTGTGTATTGGCTCAAAATCTTCTGGTCCTCAAGTCTACTTAATGTCCACCTGTATGGTTCATGTGGATTAGTTGAATCTGAAACTGGTGTCATGAAACAAAGGATGTACAGGAAAAGAGGTGCCTGTAAAATCTTTTTAAATTGCCTCCTCTGCATTTCTCTCCCAATATTGTTACTAGTCCAGTGAGGGACCAGCCCATTTATTTTACCTATTTTCCTTTTGAAAGAATGGGAGTTCGGCCAGGGCCGCCCACACACTCCAGGTCCCAGGCTGTGGTTTCTCTGGGTTCCTCCTCTGCCTCGCCTGTCGACTGCCCCAGCAGACACAGGGTGTACCATCTTCTCGGCAGCAGGAGCACCAGCCGAGCCTTCTGTCTTCGAACCTGCGAGTTCGCTGCAGCCCACGATTTGGTCCTCACCATTCAAGAAGTGCACTCTATGCTTAGGGCTTCGAACCTACACTGAACAGCAACAATTAGGATGTATTCAAAATTTTAAATAAAATCAAAAGTATAAATCTTTTTAATAGTCACCTCCTTATTTCTATGTTATAACAGGAGTCACAAACCCCTTCTGGAGGCACCCCCCCAATTATAGTATTTCCACCAATTTTCCTTACATCCTTTGCATTTAAAATTCACAAACGGATAACAACCACAACCAACAATGACATATAACAATTCCTATTAAGTATAATACTAACAAGCTATAAACAAGAAAACATTGAACCGCCTTCTATACAAGAAGCTCAGAACCACCACAAGACACTCATCGTTTCAACACCAGTTTGGTTTCTCCTGGGTGGCTAACAATTCTCCACTGTGGGGGATTCACTGGTCCTTTAATGCGATTTGCATGAGTCCACCCTCGCTCTGCAGTCCGAACAGCAGTCTCTGTAGTAAGCAGAACAAGATAAGGTCCTTCCCATTTAGGTTTTAACGTTTCTTCTTTCCAAGTTTTAACTAATATCCAATCTCCTGGTTTGATGTTATGCGTATTTAAATCCAAAGGGGGTCTTTGTGCAATTAACCCACGTTTCCAGAGATCATTACGATGTTTGGCCAATTGTGAAATATATATTCCTTAATTACCTGGTCACGTATTAAAATATTTGTCTGGGGATTTTCTATCTGATAGGGCATACCATACACCATTTCAAAAGATGATATTCCTAGGTCGGCCCGCGGCCTAGTCCTTAGAATTAATAACGCCATTGGTAAACACTTATTCCATGATAATTTAGTTTCAATCATCAATTTAGTTAATATAGTTTTAATCTCCCCGTTCATCCTTTCAACTTTTCCCGAGCTCTGCGGGTGCCATGGTGTATGGTATTCCCATTTGATACCCAAATTTTCCATCAGGTCCTTTACAATTCCCGAAACAAAATGTGTTCCTCTATCCGAATCAATTACTTCTACCACACCATATCGAGGTATCACCTGTTCTAGCAGCACTTTTGTAACTTGGTTTGCAGTCGCTCTTGAAGTTGGAAATGCCTCGACATAGTGCGTCAAATGATCTACTATTACTAATAAGTATTTATATCTTCCTACTTTGGGTAATTCAGTATAATCTATCTGTATATGTGAAAAGGGTCGATATGCTGGAGGGCGTCCCCCGAATGATTTTTGTCTATTTCTTCCTTTATTAACTTTTTGACATATTTCACAAGCAGCCACTACAGATTTTGCCACATTATACATCCCTATGCATGCATATAACTGACTAAAATGGTCAACTAATGCTTGTGTTCCCCAATGTGTTTTGCTATGTATTTTTGAGAATATATCTATTGCCAATCCCTTGGGTAAAATTTCTCTTTTATCAGGTAATAAACATTTTCCGTTTCTCTCCACAGCTCCCATTTGCCTCAACTTTTCTTTTTCTATTTCACTAAAGGAAAAGGAATGCTTTTCTGGAACCGCTTGAACTGTTAAAATTACTGTACAATTCCCAGCAACTCTCTTAGCTTCTTCATCAGCTGCGTTGTTTCCCCTAATCTGGTAGCTGGTTCCCCTTTGATGTCCTTTAATATGTACCACAGCTATTCTCCTTGGAGCTTTTAATGCATTAAGAACTTGACGTATCAATTCTGAATGTATTAAATCCCTTCCTTGCGAATTTATAAATCCTCTCTCTTCCCATATTTTTCCAAAGGTATGTACAACTCCATATGCATACCGGGAATCTGTATATACTGTTCCTTCTTTCCCTTCTAATAGTTTTAACGCTTTCCATAAAGCATACAATTCGCAAGCTTGAGCAGACCAACTAGCACTTAAAGGTCCCGACTCTAAAATTTTAATCTGTCCATTTTTAAATTTAACTATTGCGTATCCAGACAGCCGTTTCCCTTCCACTATCCTAGAAGACCCATCTATAAACAATATTTCCCCTCGTTCTAATTCCTCTTCTTCTAAATCAGGTCTAATTTTGGTCTGCTGCTCGATTACTTGAAAACAATCATGCATTGATTTTACATCCTCTCCTGGATATAAAAATTCTGCTGGGTTGACAGCTCCTATAGTTTTTAAAGATAATTTTGGAGATTCTACTAGCATTCCTTCATATTTCAATAATCGACTATCCGTAAGCCACTTTTCTGCTTTTTGCTGTAATATTCCCCGAATGTTATGGGGAGCATATAAAATAATTTCCCCATTATAAGTGATCCGATTTGTTTCTTCAAGTAATAAAGCAGCAGCAACTATTATCTGCAAACAGCTTGGCCACCCTCTACTTACTGGGTCTAAAAGTTTTGACAAATAAGCTATAGGTTTCTTTTGATTAGTCCATTCCTGTGTAAGTACCCCAAACGCTGTTCCTTCATTTATATTAACAAATAAATGGAATGGTCTTTTTAAATCTGGAAGACTCAGTACTGGAGCTTGACTTAATTCCTTTTTTAAGTCCTTAAATAATCTTTGGTCTCGCTCAGTCCATTTAGGTAGACTATCTTTTATTAACTGCTCATATAAAAATTTTACTTTACAACTATAATTTTCAATCCACTGTCTACAGTATCCAAATAGCCCTAATACTTGTCATATCTGTCTTTTAGTTTTTGGCAGGGGTAATTCTATAATACCTTTAATTCGTTCCGGATCTAATATCTTTTTTCCATTAAATATATAGTGTCCCAAATATTTTACCTTTTCTTCTACAAACTGTAGTTTCTCCTGAGATACTTTTAGTCCTTTACTGGCTAAAAAGTTTAATAGCCCAATAGTTTCTTGTTTTACTGATTCCTTTTCGGTTCCCGCTATCAACAAATCATCTACGTATTGTAGCAAAATATTTCCATCCTGTACTTTGTATTCTTTTAGTAATTCTTCTAATGCTTGTCCAAATAAATTTGGGGACTCCGTAAACCCCTGTGGGAGCACGGTCCACCTCAGTTGTTGTTTCCGATTAGTATCTGGATCTTCCCACTCAAATGCAAAATAATCACGACATTCTTCTGCTAAGGGACAGGCCCAAAAGGCGTCTTTTAAATCTATCACACTGTACCAAGAATGATGAGGTCCTAATTTGCTTAACAACGTATAAGGATTTGCTACAACCGGGAACCGTGTTATTGTTCTTTTATTTATTTCTCTTAAATCATGTACTAGCCTGTACTTCCCATTTGGTTTCTTTACCGGTAAAATTGGTGTGTTAAATGGTGACATGCAGGGCTCTAAAATCCCCTGTATTATTAGTCGATCAATCTCTGGCTTTAATCCCTTCCGTCCTTCTAGGGATATTGGATATTGTTTAATTCTTACAGGTGTTTGTGGTTCAGTAATTTGGACCTTTATGGGAGGAATTTCAAGTTTGCTAATAGTGTCCGGAGAATACCACACATCCGGACTGATTTGTTTATGATCTTCTACAGTTAAGGGATATGCCAATACTGTCAGCTCCTGATCTTTCACTTTAATTTCCAATTGTAATTCAACAATCAAATCTCGCCCCAACAAATTAAATTCTGCCTCGGGAACTAACAAAAGTTCTCCAATTCCAGTCTTAGTTTCAGATTCGAATACTACATTCTTAATTTTATTTACCCTAAAAGGTTCTCCTTTTGCCCCTATTACTTGTACCTTTTCAGAAGAAATTTTACATCCCCTTGGAATTTGTTTAATTGTCGATTTTTCAGCTCCCGTATCCACCAAAAATGTAAATTCTTGTCTTTGGGGACCCAATTTTAAAGTTATCAAGGGCTCACGATGACTCCGGTCCCCCAAAATGTAGAGCCCCTGACACCCCTATTCTACCTTTACCATTTCTTCATCCCTAATTCTTAATCGACAGTCTCGTTTAATGTGTCCTTTTCTCCCACAATAGAAACAACTGCCTTGTTCTCTTTTTACTGTCTGGTTCTCTTTTTTCCGCCCAGCAGTTCTATGTTCGGGAGGCCTACTCTTGCAGTCCTCCCTCACTGCCGCTACCATCATTTTTATCTGCCGCTTACTGCTCTCCTCTTCTCTCTTAACATATACCCTCTGCGCCTCCCGTAATAATTCGTCCAATCCTCGATCCTGCCAATCTTCTAATTTTTCTAACTTCTTTCTGATATCTTCCCATGACTTAGCCACAAAATGGATTTTAAGTAGTACTTGCCCCACAGGAGTACTAGGATCTACTCCTGAATATAGTTGGAGACTTTTTCTTAACCGCTCTAACCATTCCGTAGGACTCTCATCCTTCTTCTGCCTCTCACTAAATGCTTTATTAATATTTTGACCACGAGGTACTGCCTCTCTAATTCCTTGGACCACAATTACTCTTAAATCCTGCATATTAATTCTATGTACTGGGTTCTGATTATCCCAATTTGGATTCTGTAGAGGCCATTTAAGGTCTGCTTGTGGTCCCTGGGCATGTTGGGCATCCCATAAACGCATCCCTGCTCTCCTGATCATATCTCTTTCTTCAGCAGTAAACAACTGCCCTAGGATGGATTGCATTTCTTCCCACGTATAAAGACTGGGTCCCAAAAATTGATCAATTCTCTCTGCTACCCCTAGTGGATCCTCAATTAAACTGCCCATTTCTGTCCTCTTAAATTCTCGCAAATCAGCAGAATTTAAGGGTACAGATATATACCCTATATGTGGTTGCGGTCCTCCCATAGGCATTTCTCTTAAGGGGTACATCTGAACTGCCCTCGTCTGGCTCCTAGTTCTCCGTCTAGAAGGAGAAAATTCTGACAGAGGGGGTGGTGCCCTAGGAGTTTCAGGAGTTACAGGAGAAGATGGTGGTGTGGCAACAGGAGGTAGTGATGGTGGGGTAACATGAGACAATTGTGGTGGGTCAACCGGAGGCGATATTAGTGGGACAACAGGAGGCGATATTAGTGAGGCAACAGGAGGCGATATTGGTTGAGCAGCAGGGGGTGAGGGTGAAGGGGCAGCAGGGAGTGATAGTGGTTGGGCAGCAAGAGGGGGTGATAGTGGTTGGGCAGCAGGAGAGGGTGATAGTGGTTGGACATAAGGAGGGGGAATTAAAAAGTCCTCATCTCTCCTCTCTTTCCTCTTTTTCTGTCCAACCTTCACTTCTTTCAATGGATTTAATGCAGCCTGGGGTGTTTCTAACCATATCGCTGCATATTGACTTTCCTCCAAATTAAGAGGTTCTTTTTCGTTAACCCAAAAGTTTAATAGTTGTCTTACCCAATCCTTATCAGACCCATAGACCGGCCATATAACTTCTTTAGAAATTTTCTTCCCTCCCCATACTTTGGTACAATATTCAATCATTTTTTGTTTGCTCTTCCCTATTGCTCCCGGAAAGTGTTTCCACTCTTCTAAAATAAATGCTAAAGGGGTATTCTTAGGCACCAGGGGTACCCTCCCCATGGGTGTCGAAGGCTTGCTGCCCTTCGATCCCATCTTCTGGAATATCTTCTCTCACACACTCACTCGCTCCCCTTATTCCTGGCCCCGTCCCTCGCGGGAGATGGGAACCGCAGTACTAAAGGGTCCGCACTCGCTTGGTTCAGTATGTCGAACCTCTCATTCGTTATATTCCAGGATAACCAACCCCGCCCGGACGGCCAATCCTCCCCGGATTGTTCCTTGCGCAATACCTTGCGCAATACTTACGCGTCCCACGCGTCTTCGTCCGGACTCCCGTGCACAGCATGTTTATGGGATTTTACCGGTTCCCTTTGCTCAATATTCTAGATTTTAGGTTCGTCGGTAAGGGTTGAGTGGATTGACAGTCTCCGGAGCCGCAAAATCACTGCGGGGGCCCCCTCCGAAGAGCCACCATACACTATTCCCTTATCCGAGTCACGGCACCAAATTGTTATAAATTGACCATGTACTCTGAGTCTTTTTAAACCAAATTAGAATTTATTTAATTATAGCAAGTAGAATAATGAGCAAAACAGCGCTGGGTGACAGGAGAGTCTCCGCTCTGCTAAACTGCCACACCCACTTTTCCTCACGGCAGGCTTTTTAAAGACCCCTCTTCTTGTTACATTTCTCTTCTTGATACACTGCGCATGTTCCAGTTGTTACCAAGGGCCTTCTCGTCTGCTCCCGTCTCTACGTCACCAGGCTGTGATCTTAATGCTCCACCCACTTTCCAAAACAACTTACTACAATACTTTAATAAAAGATTTCTAATACATATAACAGTTTAATAAACAATCCACAACATTTTATAACAAAGAGAGATCAGAGGCATTGGGTTGTGGTGCCAGGACTGGAACTGTGGTGGCTTCCAGAAGCTTCTCACAGGAGCGTCCCCTGTGGCCTCCCCTGCTTCCAAAACACCACTGCACTAAACCAAGACAGTTTAAAACTTGAATAGTCAGTTTTTAGATTAGATATTAGGAGGAAATTCTTTAGCATGAGGGCTGTAAGGTACAGGAACAGTTTGTCCACAGCAGCTTTGGATGCCCTCTCCCTGGAAGTGATCAGGACCAGGTTGGAGGGGGCCTGGATCAATCTGATCTCGTGGGAGGTGTTCCTTCCCATGCAAGGGAGTTGCAATTAGATGATCTTTAATGCCCCTCCCAACCCAAACTAATTTATGATTCTGGGTTAATTGGTTCCTCACTCCTGTTTGAAAGGGCAATGCTCAAAAATGTCACTCAAAGGGGCTTTTTGTTAGCAGGGGTCCCTCTAGCCTTTGGGTGGGTATATATAGTATGGTTATAGCTCATTAATATGTTAGTACAATGAATATCACAACTCAGTATTTTTCTGCCCAACACTCAAGGCTGTGACCAAGAGAAGTTGTGGGGAGCTGTGGGGAGTGCTCCTTCCGATCACTCCCATCTCTCTTGAAGATATCTTTCAGGCCTATCTCAAGGGCAGGCTGTTGCCTACTTGGGATGTTTTTTCCCAAGAATTAGAACCTGGTTTTGTCTAATTCTTACTCTTTCACTGCTATGTGAGCCCTATTATTCTTCTGTGTCTCTCTCTCATTCTTCTTTATGTGATTTTCCCCAAAATTTTTCTTTCTTCCCATTACTAAATGGCATCAGGGCTGTGTGGTCTCTGCTCCCCTCTCCACTGGCTCCTGCTGCCCTGTCACTTGTATGGGGGGGATCCTCATCTCCCCTGCGTCCCCCTGGCACCGGGCTGGCCTGGCTCTGCCTGCTGCCCAGAGGTGCCTGGCTCTCCTGTCCCTGAGCTGGGCTCTCCTGGCTGCCAGGCTGGGCTTGGCTCTCCCCTGCATGCTGGCAGAGCTCTCCTCCCTCCCAACGTGGGCCGGGCTCTCCCTACTCCTGGGCTGGGCTTTCCATGCTCCCAGGCTGGGCTCGGCTCTTCCCGCTCCTGCCTCGGCTCCGGGCCTCCCCGCACCCTGCTGCAGCTCTCCCTGCTCCCCAAAGGGGCCACCTCTCCCCGCTCCTTGGTCAGGCCAAGCCCAAGGGTGGCCGGGTAAAGGCTGAGCCTCTGCCCCATGTCCTGCAGCAGCCCGGCCGCCCGCTGCCGGTACCAGAGCTCCCTGCCAGGCTCCAGCCCGGCGCGGCGCCAGGGGCTGTGGTCCAGTTGCTGGCGGCTGAAGTCCCAGCGCTGGCCCGCCGTGCCACCAGCCCTGCCACCCTCTTAGGCCTCCATGGCCATCTGCACCCAGGAAGGGACACAGGGACACCCTGAGGGCCGGACGCAGGGCAGGGCGGTGGAGAGGAGCCAGGGAGCCAGCGCTGGCCCTGCTTCCCCCTGCCTGTTCTGATGCACAGCACTTGCTGGGGGGGCAGGGGTCCCAACGTTCCAAACCCCCCACCCCTCCCGGGACCCCCATCATCCCACGGGGCCTCCTCAGGGCACTGCTTGGGCTTCCCCCAGCATCTCAGAACCTTTCAACATTCGCATGGGCAAAAGTGACACATCAGCACCTACCAAGGGGGGTGTGGGGACTGTGTGCAGAAAGGGGAAAGGGTGTGCAAGGCTTTGGGCCTTCAAGGGCCAAGGGGCATGCAAGGGCCAAGGGGCGTGCAAGGGCGTGCACACAAAGCCTCCTGCAAAGGCCATGTCTGCAGCAGGGCAGGGGTGTGCAAGGCTTTGGCTGCGCAGAGGGGTGCGCAGAGGCCCTGTGTGCAAAGCCGAGGGGCAGTGCACAGCTCCGGTTTGCACAGCTGTGCACGAGGGCCACGTGTGCCTGAGACGAGGTGTGCAAGAGGCATGCAGCCACAGGCAAAGGCTGATGTGTGCCGGGGTGTGCAGGGACCGGCTGTGCCTGCCAGGGCTCTGCAAGGTTGCTCACCACTCTTCACCTGGGAGCTGCTGAAGGAGTGAGTGCTCCTTGGTGTCCTTCAGCCGCTCCCTCAGCTGCACAGCTCAGGCAGTGCCACAGCGTGGCTCCTGCCCTTCTGCAGGTGAAGGCCTTCAGCCCCAAGGCTGCCACCTTGGTGCTGCCCATGGTCTTCATCTGCTCCAGCTGACGGTGCTTCTGCTCACTGAAGAGCTGCTGTGGGGATGGGAGGGGATATGTCAGTGCCCCTCTCTGGGGCCCTGGGGACACCACCTTGTAGGGAAATAGCAAAAATAACTGAGATTGAGTCCTTGTATATCAAATATTACAATATACGTTATCAATATACATTGTATCCTTGTATTAATCACTAAAAACATCATTTATCAAAAATAATTGACTTGATGCTTTGAAAGAGAGCATGATTAAGAAACCCTCCCAACTATGCCCTGGACTCTGCCTCAGTCCTGGTCACAGGTGGTCAGGAGATGGCCCAGATGTTTCCACATAGTGAATATGCAAAGTCCTCCTGACTTGCAGGGTGTTTGGTATATAGGGCTGGACCCCCTTGCAGGGACTTTGGATGCCTCCCCTATGGGTGGATGCACCGTGTAGGATTTTCCCACTTGCCAGGAAGGGCTCTCCAAATCCTCTCTGCAAATACTTCTTGAGAAGCTGTGGATGCTGGAAGTCTTAAAGGGAACTTTAGGTGGTTCTTGGAGCAACCTGGGCTGGTGGAAGGTGTCCCTGCCCATGGGACTCGATGATCTTCAAGGTTCCTCCATCCCATTCCATGGAATCCTCCTGCCCAGTGTCTGGTTCAGGTAGGCCCAGGTCCCACCTTTGGTTTTAACCCAAGTCCTGGAGGTGCACCTGGCAGCTCCTCCCAGCCCCAGTTCTGTTGGTCACTTTGAGGGCTCAGAGTTTTCCCCCCACCTCCCTGACCCCCAGGGGATATTGAGCACCTGCACTAATTAACGAGCTCTGGCAGGCTCAGTGGGGCCCATTGATACCTTGAGGTACATCGATTTTTTTTGTCCTGACTTTGACTTCCAGATAAATGTCTTCATTCTTCTCTCAGTATCTGAGGTTCATGCAATGAGCCTCAAAAGTCCTAAAGAGCTGTTTAACTTTTTGTAATTTCCTTTACATCTTCAAAGCCTGTAGAGCGCATTAATGTGTTAATTCTTCTTGGTGGAGCAAAGGAGGAAGTTTTCAGAGTGAGAAGAGAGGATCTAGCAGCATTTTCCAAGTGATAATGATCCAGAGGGTCACTTCAAAACAACTGCACCTGAAGGAATATGATCGTAAAGGGGAAAATCTTCCTTATGAGGTAAAGCTGAGAGAGCTGGGGCTCTTCAGCTTGAAGAAGGGGAGAATGAAGGGAGAAGTCGTTCATGTTTACAAATACACAAATGGAGAGAGGCAGGAGGATGGTGCCAGGCTCTTCTCAGTTATGCCCAATGATAGGACCAGAGGCAAGAGAGAGAAGCTTGAGCACAGGAGGTTTCATATAGACACGAGGAGAAATATTTTTTTGCTGTGAGGGTGACAGAGCAGTGGCACAGGCTGCTCAGGGAGGTCGTGGAGTCTCCTTCTCTGGGGACATTCAAAACCCACCTGGAATTGTTCCTAGGTGACCTCCTGTAGGTGACCCTGCTCTGGCAGGGGTTTGGACTCAACGATCTTTTGAGGTCCCTTCCAAGCCCTGACTTTCTGTGAGTCTGTGATTTTCTACCCAGTGCTCAAGGCTGTGACCAGGACAAGTTGTCGGAAGCTGTGAGGAGTGCTCCTTCCCATCATTCCCATCTCTCTTGCTGGTATCTTGCAGGACTGTCTCCAGGCAAGGCTGTTGCCCACTTGGGATATTTTTTTCCTAAATTACAACCTGGTTTTCTCTAATTCTTACTGTTTCACTGCCATGTGAGCCCTATTTTTATTCTGCAGCTCTACCTTGTTCCCTTTCCCCGAGGGGCTGCAGAGCTCTGCGGATCTCCTGGAGAGGAGAGCAGGGGACACAGGGTGCCTCCTGCTCCTTTTGCCATGCATGGTCACCCATCTGGGGCTCTGAGCTCTCTCTGCCCCCCAGGAGCTGCTGTGCCCTTCCGAGGGGCTGGGGCTGTGGTGGGACTGCCCAGAGCAGCCTGGGGAGGGCACTGGTGTGGGGCCAGCAGCAACTGGGCTGTGCTGGGAGAGAGGGGAGGGGAGGTGGGAGAGCCTGGAGGGAGCTGTTCTGGGCTGGCAAGTGAAACCCTGGCAGAGAAAGTCGTGGGTGTCCTCAGTTGAGGCTGAGTCTTTCTGCCAGAGCATCTCCATCCTCCTGCTGGGCTCAGTGCCTGCATGGGGGTAACTCCCAGCCCTGCCCGGGCTCTCTCCTGGCCCAGAGCCCAGCAGAGCCTGGGGCAGAGCTGTCGCTGAAGCCCCACAGCTGACATGGGTAACACAGCCCCAGGGACTGCTGAGGCCATCCCATCAGATAGAGCTGTCTCCAGCAGGAGTGCACCCTGTCCTGGGTGGTGCCTGCATGAAAGGCATCAAGGAGCAGCAGAGCTCATCTGGAGAGAAATCTCAGAAGGACAAGTGCCAGTGTCTGCCCCTGCAGGGGACTCACCCGGGCCATGGCACAGGCTGGGGCTGCCTGGCTGGGAGCAGCCCTGTGAGAAAGGTCTTGGTGGGCACTTGTCATGACCTGGGGAGGGCACCCAGGGAGACACAGCTCGCACCCCCTTGCTTTCTCAACTCCTTCTCAGAGAGGAACCAAGGTGTTGCTGGATCCAACCTTAGTGCCTGACCTGGCCCTGCTGGGGAGAGGGACTGAAACCATACTGTCCCAGAAAATGCTCGACAGCTCCTCTGACAGCACTGACTGGTACAGAGTGAAAGGACTGAGGGTCACATTATCACTTAGAGGAGCAATTCTTTCCCTAGGAAAGAAACAAAACAGGCCTAACAAAATCAGACAAACAAACAGCGATAAGAGGAATGTCCTGGGGCATTCCTAAATCCCCAGCCCAGAGCAAGACTGAGTAGAGGGATGGGATCAGAAGCATCCATCCCAGACTCTGAGGCACACACTCTTCTCAGACCACGCCACGCTTAATTCTGTCCCTGAGTTTTTACCCATCCCAGAAAATCTCCAAACTGTACCATGGGGAAATTTCCACACAGGTGGTATGGGCAGTCCTTCTTGGAGTGATCATGAGAAATACAAGTCTGGTCTGTCACACCCCTTCACACCCAGACAGTTCTATGATTTTATGCTAGAACTTCTCTTGGTAGTCCAAAACCTCCACAAAGGTCACCTTGGAAGGTTTAGACTGGAGGGAAAGAACAAGAAGTCTCACCCCCAGGGTATCCTTGTGTTAGAGCTTTACCCAGAGGGCTCCTTGATCAGCCCAGGATTTTGTTTTCAAGGCAAAGCCAGGGAGAGCAGAGAGAAAGCAGAGAAGGTGTCTGGAAATGCTGGGGTGAGAGTTAGGTGGGAAAGCAGGAAGGGTGACAACAGCCTGAAGGGAAGGAGGTGCAGGCATGGACAGTGTGGGACAGCCTGCAGGAGAGGTGGCCAAGGGCTCTGTCAAGGAGTGAGGTCATTGTCCCCTTGGCCATAGCAGTGTCCTGGGCCACCAAGGCTGGGAAGAGGAAACTTTCTCTTGAGGCTCTCAGGATCTGCCTTCCCAGGGCCTGGGGTCAGGGCTTGGCCTTTCTGCTGCATCCAACAAACCAAAGGGTTTTCTCAGCATTACAGCCACCAGCACAGGGCCTTTGCCTCCTGCAATCATGGCCTCCAGGGATCTGCTCTAACGAGGCCGTGGGGAGGCTCTGGAGGGCTCAGGGGAGCCCATCAGTGTGTAAAGGTATTTTGGGTTTTGCTTCTGACTTTATCAGAGATTTTTTTTTTCTTCTCTCAATATCTGAAGTTCATTTACTGGGCCTCAAAAGGCCACAGGAGCTGTTCATCTTTTGTTTTTTCCTTCATGTCTTCAAGACGTGTAGAGCTCCTTAGAGTTTTTAATTTTGTTCCCGGTGGATATCAGGAGGAAGATTTCAATGTGCACTTTTGCACTCTCAATTGAAAGGGAATATTTCATTACTTTGTACTTCAGAGGAGAGGTTCTAGCAGCATTCTCCAAGTGATAATGACCCAGAGGGTCTCCTCAGGAGGTCTGCACCAGCAGGAGAAGCAGCTCCTTGAGGTCTGGCCCTGGATGGACACCCTTGCTCCTCACCTCCCCAACCCCACCCCTGCTCTCCTTGGCCCCTGGCACTTGCATCACTTCTCCTCCCATCAGACTTCTTCCCTGCTCTCTGCAGCTGGATGGTTCAGCTCCTTTGCACCAGCTCCCCCCTCTTTTCCTTAGAGAACTGCTGGACATGGGCACAGCAGGAGTTTTCCTCTCTGCAAACAAAGCAAAGCAAAGCATGATAAAGTTTCATGGCCAATCCAACACACTCCTCAACCATAGGCTAAGTACGAGCTGTACCCTCATGAGGTCACCTTTCTACAAGGGATAATCTTATGAGAAATCCTTTAAGACTTCCAGGACCTAAAGTGTACCCAGTGGTCCTTCGCTATCACAGCTCTAAAGACTGAGAATACAGAATGGCTGCATGCTTTGCTTGGCCTTTCAGATAAATTCTTTTTAGAGTGGTTCATGAAAATTAAAAACCAGCAGGTGCCAATTGCTACTTCAATAGTGCATCGAAGACAATATCACACCAACAGGGATGCTGTGATCCCCATTCACAAGCTGATCCGGCAGCTAGAGAGCCAAGGAGTGATCAGCAGGACTCACTCACCCTTCACTCGTCCCCTGTGGCCAGTGCCAAAGGCTAAGGGAGAGTGGAGGCATCATGGAGATGCCCACGAACCTTCACGTCGAGCTACTGAGGAACATGGAAACAACCAACGACCAGATGAGGTTGCTCAAGTGTTCTAAAGAGATCTTGACCGGGACCATAAAGGTGAACTGGTTTTAGCTAGATGGGCCCATGACACTTCAGGTCATCAAGGCAGGGATGGAACACATCGATAGGCTCGTGACCAAGGGGTTGATTGACCTTTGGACTCTGTTGTGCAATTATCCATGATTGTGACATATGTGCTGCAATTAAGCAAGCTAAAAGGTTGAAACCCCTGTGGTATGAAGGGAGATGGTCAGAATATAGGTATGGGGAGGCCTGGCACATCGACTGTGTCACACTGCCTGAGACCTGCCAGGGTAAGCCCTCTGTGTTGATAATGGTGGAAGCAAGTACAGGATGGCTGGAAACATATCCTGTGCCTCATGGCACAGCCCAGAACACCCTCCTCGGCTTAGAGAAACAAGTTTTGTGGAGACATGGTACACCAGAAAGAACTGAGTCAGATAATGGAACTCATTTCAAAACAGTCTTCTAGGTAGCTGGGCCAAAGAACATGGTATTGAGTGGGGATACCATATCCCCTATCATGCACCAGCCTCATGGAAAATTGAAAGGTACAATGGACTGTTAAAAACTTCCTTATAGGCAACCCAGCCTATTCTATGATTCTGTGATTCTATGAAAACAGGGAGAAGCACTTGGCAAAAGCCACCTGGTTAGTTAGCACCAGGGCTTCCATCATCAAGTCAGCTGGTCCTGCTCAGCCAGACCTTCAACACACAGTAGACTGGGACAAAGTGTCTGTGGTGCATGAAAAGAATCTGCTGGGGAAAACAGTTTGGGTTTTTCCTGCCTCAGGCAAAGGCAAACCCATTTGAATTGTGCCTTTCACCCAAGGGCCTGGACACACTTGGTGGAAGATGGAGAAGTACAATGTGATTATGTATTCACAAAGGAATCAAACACTAGGTGAGAATAAATAATTTTTGCATGGTTAGCTCAACCAGTAGAGTATGGAATTTTCGGGGTCGTCAATTCATGCCCCACATTACTTGCTGTTACGTGAATTGTTGCATAAACTAACAGTGTTCTGTGAGTGTTTTTCAGGATAATGTTGTGGTGATCAAACCAGAACTGGTTTCATCAACTGGCATCCAGTAACTTCCTCAAATTAACATCTGCAATCTGAAACCTGTGGACCGTGGACATGAACTGCTGCAATCATTTCTTGTTTTAAGAGTCTGCTACAGTAGATGAACATCTGCAATCATAAACTAAATTAACTCAGTGGGTTTTAGTAGAGAGAATTAGTAATAATTTCTGTATAGGTGTATTTAGGGATAAGAGATAGTAATGACTGGAGCATACACAAATGCTATGGAATAAGGGGTGGAAAGTCCTGGTTTGGGCCAGGATAAAAGTAGTTTTCTGTCTTGTATTTTTGCTTTCAGCTAGGTCCCTCCTAAGCATCTGCACTTGCTTGTTTCTCAGTCAGTCTGCTTCTAGGACTGATAGGACTCGATGTTTATAGTTAGAGCTGGAGAATGGTCTGCAGAGCCAAGGGTTTCAGCTGAACAGCTGGAGTCATGGCCATCAGGACAGCTCAGTCTCTCTTCTCCATCAGCTCTATCTCCTACCTCTCCAGTCACTGTGCTGGAAGCTGTTTTATGCCCACCTCAGGGTGAGAAAAAGAGAGGGGGTTTTGAGGACAGGATCCCAATCACAAAGCATCCAAAGCATTCTCCAAACCTTTGTACCCCAACAGCCATGAGGGATTGCTCCGTTGTGCATTGTAAAATTTTATTGAGTATCTTATTAAAAAAAGCAACCCCCAAATGGTATTGAACTTCAGGCTAGTTTACCTCCACCCAGTTTTGCAGCCACAATCATCTGGACACTGAAGTGTAAAGTCTAATTTCTGCATCTAAATCTCCTTAAAAGGGCATCTTAATGGAAAAGATTTCTTTTCCCTTCAAAATGACCAAATCCCAAATTTTTGGTCTTGTTTTCTTTCCAAGTCCCACTGAAAAGTCACAATAAAATGCTCCATGTGGGTGTTGCCTAACTAAAAAAAAAGAAATAGACCTCGTCCCATTCAGACACTCCAAGGTCACAGGTGATCTTGACCATGCCCCTTCATTTCTGGGGATGGGATAGGTGGGTCTGGTGATGAGAGATGAGATCATAGCTCTGGTAAAAACTCTTCTCACACTGGGAGTCTTTAGGCTATGAAGGCACTGATGTCTCAGCAAGTGGGAGCTTTGCCTGAAGCTCTTGGAGCAGTGGGGACACGAGTAAGCTTTCTCCCCTGTGTGGATGAGACGATGCCTGATGAGATCAGAGCTCCTGGAAAAGCTCTTCCCACAGTCGGGACACTTGTAGGGACGTTCACCCCTATGGATCCCTAGGTGTTCGGTAAGACCTGAGCTGGCTGTGAAGCCCTTCCCACACTGGGGACACGTGTAGGGTTTTTCCCCAGTGTGGACATGTTGGTGATTAATCCAAGAGGTGCTGTTGTTGAAGGCTTTCCCACAGTGAGTGCAGGGATACAACTTCTCTCCTGTATGGATGCGGCGATGGCGTGATAAATTGGAACTCTGGGAAAAATTCTTCCCACACTCCAGACACTTATAGGATCTCTCTCCCGTGTGGATGTGGTGATGCTGTGATAAACTGGAGCTCCAGGTAAAGTCCTTCCCACACTCCAGACACTTATGGGGTTTCTCTCCTGCGGCAATGCTGTGATAAATTGGAACTCTGGGCAAACCCCTTCTCACACTTGGAAGATTTAAAGGGTTTCTCACCCGAATGGATCCGTTGATGCCGGATAAAATGCCATCTCCTGCTAAAACCTTTCCTGCAGTCAGGGCAGGATCCTGCCCCCCAGGGTCTGTTGTGCACCTGCCCGAATTACCGAGCTCTGGCAGGATCAGTGGGACCCGTTGATACCTTGAGGTACTTTGACTTTGATTTCTGGAGATATGTCTTCATTCTTCTCTCGGTATCTGAGGCTCCTGCAATGATCCTCAGATTTCCTAAAAAGCTGTCCTAAAACATATTTCCTAATTTCCTTTACATCTTCAAGACCTGAAGAGCTCATTGTTAATTTTTCGTAGTGGAATTAAGAAGGAAGTTTTCAAAGTGAGAGGAGAGGATCTAGCAGAATTCTCCAAGTGATTATCATAGAATCATTGAATCCTAGAATGGGCTGGGTTGGAAGGGACCTCAGAGATCATCAAGTCCAACCCTTGATCCACTCCCACTGCAGTTCCCAGCCCATGGCGCTGAGTGCCACATCCAGTCTCTTTTTAAATATCTCCAGGGATGGAGAATCCACCCCTTCCCTGGGCAGCCCATTCCAATGGCTGATCACCCTCTCTGTAAGGAATTTTTTCCTAATGTCCAACCTAAACCTCCCCTGGCACAACTTGAGACCTCTTGTGCCCTCTTGTCTTGCTGAGAGTTGCCTGGGAAAAGAGCCCAACCCCCCCCTGGCTCCAACCTCCTTTCAGGGAGTTGGAGAGAGTGATGAGGTCTCCCCTGAGCCTCCTCTTCTCCAGTCTCAACACCCCCAGCTCCCTCAGCCTCTCCTCATAGGATCTGTGCTGGATCCCTTCCCCAGCCCAGTTGCCTCCTTTGGACCTGCTCCAGCACCTCAATCTCCTTCCTGAGCTGAGGGGCCCAGAACTGGACACAGGACTCAAGCTGTGGCCTCCCCAGGGCTGAGCACAGGGGCAGAATCCCTTCCCTGGACCTGCTGGCCACGCTGTTCCTGAGCCAGCCCAGGATGCCATTGGCCTTCTTGGCCACCTGGGCACACTGCTGCCTCCTGTTCAGCTTTGTATATGTATAAATAATAATATATAATAATAAGTAACAATATAAAATGAAAAGTAATAATAAGTTTTTAAAAATATATAATAAATAATGGTATACAGTATATAATAAATAATGATTACAATAATAAAATAATAAATATAATACTATATAATAAATATAATAAATAAAATAATGATCAATGAATAATAATACATAATACTGTGTAATAATAAATAATATATAATATTAAGTAATATTAAAATATAGTAATAATTATTTTTATTATTTATATTATTTCTAGTATTTTATTATATACTATATATTATGTTATATATAATTATAAATTCTATAATATATATTATAAATTATTTATGTTGATATTATTATACAGTATATATTAAATATTTATGATATATAACATCATAATTACATTAAAAGTATTAATATTATTATATTAATTATTATTAAATATATATAATATTGTAATATACAGTATATAATAATAAATATATTAAATACAGTATAGATGAGTATGGACAAGTGTGGATCATTATAAACTAATATAACCAGTATAGGCCAGTATAAACCAGTATAGACCTCTATAGACCAGTATAAACCTGTATAAGCCAATATAGACCAGTATAACCTGTATAAGCCAGTATAGACCAGTATAACCAGTACAAAGCAGTATAGACCTGTATAGACCATTAACCAGTATAAACCAGTATTACCAGTATAAACCAGTACAGACCTTTATAGACCAGTATAAACCAGTATATACCAGTATAAAGCAGTATAATCAGTATTGACCAGTATAAACCAGTATAGACCAGTATAAACCTGTATAAGCCAGTACATACAAGTATAACCAGTATAAACCAGTACAGACCAGTACAGACCAGTAATGACCAGTATAACCAGTATAAACGAATATAAGCTGTACAAACCAGTATAGACTAATATAGGCCAGTATAAACCAGAATAAACCAGTATAAACCAGTATAACCAGTATAAACCAGTATCAACCAGTATAACCAGTATAGAACAGTATAGACCAGCAGAAACCAGTATAGACCACTACAAACCAGTAAACCAGTATAGATCATTATAGACCAGTATAGACCAGTTTAATGAGTATAAGCAGTATAGAGCAGTACAGACTAGTATAGACCAGTATAAACCAGTATAGACCAGTATAATGAGTATATACCAGTATAATCGGTATAACCAATATAGACCAGTACAGCCCAGTATAGATCAGTATAACCAGTATACACAAATATAAGAAGTACAAACCAGTATAGACTAGTATAGGCCAGTATAAGCCAGTATAACCATTGTTACCAGTATAAGCCAGTATAGGCCTTTATAGACCAGTATAAAGCAGTATAGACCAGTAAAAACCAGTATGGACCAATATAAACCAGTAAACCCGTATAGACCAGTATAAACCAGTATAGACCAGTATAATCAGTATAACTAGTATAAACAAGTATAAAATAGTATTGACCAGTATAGACCAGTACTGACCAATACATACCAGTATAGACCAGTACAGACCAGTTGGCTCCAAATCACTCCCATTTGCCTCCCAGTCCCTCCCATTCCCTCCCAGTCTCTCCCAGTCTGTCCAAGCTCCCCCCATCCCCTCCCAATCCCCCCCAAGTTCCCTCCCAGTTCCACCCAATCCCCTGCCAATCCCTCCCAGTTCCCTCCCATTTCCCTCAATCCCCTCCCAGTTCCCTCCCTATTCCTTCGCAGTCTCTCCCAGTTCCCTCCCATTTCCCTCCCAATCCCTCCCAGTTCCCTCCCAGTCCCTCCCAGTCCCTCCCAGTTCCCTCCCAATCCCTCTCAATCCCTCCCAGTTCCCTCCCATTTCCCCCAGTCCCCTCCCAATCCCCTCCCAGTTCCCCCCAATCCCCTCCCAAACCCTCCCAGTTCCCTCCCATTTCCCCCAATCCCCTTCCAAGTTCCCTCCCAACCCCTCCCAGTCCCCTCCCGATTCCATCCCAGTCCCCTCCCAGTTCCCTCTCAATCCCTCCCATTTCCCCCAATCCCCTCCCAATCCCCTCTAATCCCCTCCCAATCCCCTCCCAGTCCCCGGGAGGTTACCAATTTTGTATCTTTTTTGTTTCTTTTCCTTTCTACCTGAGGACATTCCGTCCGTGCTGGGTGATGCCAAGAAGGAGCATTCCCTTTCTGAGGGGGAAATGCAAAGTGCAGCCTGCAGGGCGTTCTTGATGGCAGTGCAGAAAGCAGCTGCCGTAGGAAAGAGAGGCTGCTGCGGGCTTTTGGAAAGGGACACTTGTCATGCATTGCTCCTCCTGCCCCTAAGGGAAGGTGTCCTGCAGGCAGGGCAGGAACGGGCTCGCTGCCGCTGCCCCCATCCCCTCATTGTGTGACAGGACAATCGCTGCCAGCGCTCGGGGCTCCCCGCAGAGACCCCGGTGATGCTGGTGCCATGCGGGGTGGGTGGGTGGGGATCAAGTGGCAGCGTGGGGACAGGAGGGAGCTGAGCGAGCAGCAGCTGCTGGATGGAGGGTACAAGTGGTGGTACTGACAAGGGGGTGGTGACAAGGTGGTGGTGACAAGGTGGTGGAGGCAAATTATCCCAGAGCCTTCCCAGGGAGCCAATGAGAGCAATGTTGTGTTTGGGGAGGTGGGGAGCAATGTTCTCCATGGAGTGCTGGATCTCAAAGACTTTTCCTCACTGTCCAGGTCTCTTGCAGTGACACTCTGCACCGATACCAGTTGAATATACATTTCTAAACTAAAAAAGAGTAAAACAGAACTTAAAAAAATTTTTTATTTGATGCTCTTTTTAATCTTCCTCCAAACTGGAACCTCTTCAATTTGCTGTGCAAGTCTTGAACACTAGAAACACGACAAGGTGACTCATGGCTGCTCAGCACTGTAATGGGCCCCATGGTGCCAGAGACACTGAGTCCATGATACTCAGGTACTGACAGGAGACTGAAAAAAAAATGTCTTTAGAAGTTAAAGCCAAAACAAAAAACAAAGTTATCGTGAACCATTGATTGGCTCCATTGGGTCCCATTACTGACAAAGCCTCCCCAGAGACTTGTTAGAGAAGGTCACTGGAAGTCATTGCAGGGAGACAAAGGTTCTGTAAAGTTTGCTCTGAAGCCACAGATATTCATTTATTCATTTGTTTCTGTATTGATTGATATATTTATATTATGGATCAGTCAGGCCAGACTCTGAACCCCAGGCAATGGGATATCAGAGCCCACCCCTCTCTTTTTGGTCAGAACTTTCCTGGGGGCAGTGGGGTATGAAGATGAGCAATAAAAACCGTAGGAAAAATGTACAACACCTCCCAGCTACCCCAAGAAGGGGCAAGGAGCAAACCAAGTGCAGAGCCTGAACAGAAACTTCTGCCTGGTGGTGGTGATACAGTGACCATTTCTAAAGTCACCTTTCCAGACACAGACTGTCCAGACAAAGGCCATTCCCATTCCTCTCCAACTGTCCCCTTCTCCTACTCTTTGCTCATTCAGATGCCTCTCCCCTGGGTGCTGCTTTGAGCAGCAGGTTGTTCAAAGCTCACCTGTCTTTCAGCAGCCTGTTTGTCTCTTTAGCCACCTCTGTCATGATGATCACATCTCTCTTTTCCCATCTGTCTCTCTAAACCATTTCTCCTCAGATTCTTCTTCACTTTCTCTGTTTGACTTTTCTTGGCTGGCACAAAGGAAAACTCCTGCTGTGCCCGTGTGCAGTCAGTTCTCTGAGGAGAGCAGGTGGGAGGTGGTGCAGTGGAGCTGTAACCTCCAGCTGCAGAGAGGAGAGGATAAGTCTGATGCAAGGACCAGGGATGGAAGTCCCAGGTGGGACATAAAAACAATTGTGGGGTTGGGGGGGGTGAGAAGTTACCCACACTGTGTCAGACTTCAGGAAATTTTTATCAGGAGAAACGAGTTTTCCTTAATCACAGTATGAAAGGAAGGCAGGAGGGCTCTACAGAGGGACCTGGACAGACTGGAGAGTTGGGCTGATTCCAATGGGATGAGGTTCAACAAGGCCAAGTGCTGGGTCCTGCACTTTGGCCACAACAACCCCATGGGGAGCTCCAGGCTGGGCACAGAGTGGTTGGAGAGCAGCCAGAGAGAGAGGGACCTGGGAGCCTGGATTGCCAGGAAGCTGAACATGAGCCAGCAGTGTGCCCAGGTAGCCAAGAAGGCCAATGGCATCCTGGCCTGTATCAGGAACAGCATCACCAGCAGGTCCAAGGAAGTGATTCTGCCCCTGTACTCAGCCCTGGTGAGGCCTCACCTTGAGTCCTGTGTCCAGTTCTGGGCCCCTCAGTTCAAGAAGGATATTGAGGTCCTCGAACAGGTCCAAAGGAGGCAACTGGGATGGTGAAGGGACTTGAGCACAGATCCTATGAGGAGAGGCTGAGGGAGCTGGGGCTGTTCAGCCTGGAGAAGAGGAGGCTCAGGGGAGACCTCATCACTCTCTACAACTCCCTGAAAGGAGGTTTGAGCCAGGGGGGGGGTTGGGCTCTTTTCCCAGGTAACTCTCAGCAAGACAAGAGGGCAAGGTCTTAAGTTGTGCCGGGGGAGGTTTAGGTTGGATATTAGAAAGAATTTCTTTACTGAGAGGGTGATCAAGCATTGGAATGGGCTGCTCCAGGAAGTAGTTGATTCTCCATCCCTGAAGATATTTAAAAGGAGACTGGATGTGGCACTCGGTGCCATGGTCTAGTAACTGCAGCGGTAGTGGATCAAGGGTTGGACTTGATGATCTCTGAGGTCCCTTCCAACCCAGCCAATTCTATGATTCTATGAAATGTTCCTCCTTAACTACAGTGGGAAAACCTCTCCAATTAGCTGTACAAGTCTTGAAGATGTGAAGAATATCCCATGGAGAGCCATGGCCCTTTAGTGCTCTCTGTATTTCACTGAGCCCCAGGGTGTGTTTGGTGCTGAGTCCATGATCCTCAGGTGCTGAGAGATGAATGAACAAACTGCTCCAGAAGTCAGAATGGAACCTGAAAGTACCTTGAAGCATTGATTGGCCCCACTGAGAGCCTTTGCTGCCAGAGCCTCCCCATGGCCTTGTTAGAGCAGATCACTGGAGGCCATGATTGCAGGGAGGCAAAGATTCTGTATAGGTGGCTCTGAAAGCAAGGACTTTTCATTATTTATTTATGTATTCATGAAGCATTGAGGACAAACTCTGACCTCCAGTCAATGGGAAGGCAGAGCCCATCCCTCACTTGTAGGTCAGGACTCTTCCTACGGACAGTACAGTATGAAAATGTGTAATAAATATTCTGACATGTCTTGACCTCCCCAAGAAGGGGAAAGGAAGTCCAGAGCATCAGGACAAAATTACTCCTGGTAGACCATGGTGGTTGATGCAGCTGCCGTGTCTGAGGTGACAAAGCCCTTGGTCCTGCTGGGCCTTTCAGCCTTCCAGAGCCCTTGGCCACCTCTCCTGCAGGCTGCCCTACTGTAGCAAGACAAACCTTTTTTAGGGCACAGCGCTCCAAGGTCCAAACAGGTGTTCCGGCAGAAACACACGAATAGTACTCTGAGTCTAATGCTCTCAGGGCTGACCAGCCTGGATCAGTGCTACTGCTCTGAAAGTGGCCAGCCTCTGGCTTCCTCAGGTGTGAGCTTTATTGGCCCCCTAATCCTGCTCATGCGCAGTAGGGGCCCACCCTAATCAGGCACAGGTGGGCTTAACACGAGGTCATGCCCACTACCTGGCAATTAGTGCCACCTGGTTGCCTCATTTCACTACACCCTACACTGTCCATGCCTGCAGCTCCTTCTTTAAGCTGCTTTAAAGAGGCTTTAAACTGAAGGAGAAGGAGGGATTGCAATGATCACCCCTACAACTGATCTGGGATTAAACCAGTCCTGCTGACCCCGGGAGTCAAGCCTGGACTTTCCCAGGGCTGCCCTGAAGCCTTGGTAGTGACGTGGTGAGAGTTATTGGGGGCGAGGGGGGAGGAAGATGGTACGATTTTTCTATGTATTTTTATATATTTAGTATTTTTTCCTTTTTATCATTACTGTTTCATTAAAGCTGTGAAGTTTAGTTTCCAACCCATAAGTCTCTCTCCCTTATTCTCTCTCCTTTCTTTATCAGGGTGGGGAGGGGCATTAATACAGAGATTTTGTCATTTGGTTAATTGGTGGCCCAGCATTGAACCCTGACAGATTTATTGGCGCCCAACATGGGGCTTTAAGCTAATTAGCTCAAGCCCAGTTCAAATTTCAACTCATTTATATGAAAAGTTTGAATTTTGAGTCCAGTGGGAGGATACCCAGATTGCTCCGCTGAGTGGGAATCAAACAATTTTCTTTGGAAATTTCACAGGGTTGGAAATTAAACCAATCATGCTGCACCTTTGGCTCTCAGGGTGTGTGATCTGTGGCTTTTTATCTGGGATTAGTGTTGCTCTGTGGTTCATTCCTGGTAAGAGCTGCTTAAGAACCGTAGTTGTGGTATGGTCTTCAACAGTGTGTACATGGTACAATGGTTTTTCACACAGCTAGGAGATACCCATAGGATACACATTTCATGCCCATTGGACATATCCCCATAAAGAGGAAATAGACTGCCCACAGGTCAAAGCACCCACACTGGGATACGCTCTCAGGTATCTGAAAGAATTGGCTGTACAAGATGTGATCTATACCAATGATGAGACTGTAGATCCTTATCACATGCCATGCCCTAAGCCTGTGAGGCAAAGGTTTGTGCATGCTGCACCATCCCCATTTAACCCTACACTATCAGTAATGTTATAGGTTCCAGCCTGGGCCATGGCCAAGGTGAGTCCCTGTCAGGGGCAGACCCTGGATTTGTCCTTCTGGTATGTCCTGAGGCTCCTGCCCATCCAAGCTCCCCTCCTGTGCCCTTTCCCTGAGCACAGAGCCCTGCAGACCCCTTCAGTACAGACTCAGGCACAGAGGGTGTTGAGTCCCTCAGCCCAGCTCTGCTGCTGGTATCAAATCCCCACCTGTCCCTACTCTGGCTTCCCACGGGGAGTTTCTGACCCCACTGAAACCTCCCACCCTCAACTGAAAAGGTCATCCTGGGATGCTCTCCCATTGTCCCACGGGTGAATAATTCACACAGATGTTAGAAATGACTTTGGATTAATTTTTATTTTTTGGGTTTTGAATTGTTCCTATAACAACCTGGCCATTCATGGCCTAGAAATGCCAATTCTTTCTTTGTATGGAAGTGTTGGGGACCAGGTCAGATTCCAATATGGTCCCTCAGGGGTCTATAACAGGACCAGTCCTGTTCAATATCTTCACCAGTGACACAGAGAGTGGCATCACGTGCACCCTCAGGGAATTTGAAAGTGACACCATGCTGAGTGGGTCACGTGAGACACTGGAAGGACAGGATGTCAAGTAGAGCAGATGGTTTTAGTTAGTGGAAAATCAAGGACTCTGAGTAAGTGTGTCCTGGTTTGGGCCAGGATAAAGGTGATTTTCTGTCTTGTACTTTTGCTTTTAGCTAAGTCTCTTGTAAGTAGTTGCACTTGCTGAAATTAAGAGCAAGTTTCTCAGACAGTGTGTGTTTCTAGGACTGATAATACTTGATGTTTATAGTTACTGCTAGAGACTGGTATGCAGAGCCAAGGACACTGCTCAGCTCTGAGGAAAACATAAAGAGATCCCACCTGCATCCCTCCTTTGGGGAGGAACGGACAAGATAGATGCCAGAATTGACCAAACAGAGTATTCCATCCCATATACGTCATCCTCAGTATAAATTTGAGGGATCACGAGGGCCAAGCCATTGATTTCCTGCTTCCAGCTTCCAGCTGCCTGCCTTTCCTGCCTTTCCTGCTTCCCTTTCCTTCACCCTGGCATCCTGGAAGGATCCTGTCCGTTTGTCTGCCTGTGCTCCTGATCCGTGCCAGCCCTTATCTGTGTGTTCCTGCCTCCAGTTCCCGACTGCTGCTGACTCCAGGAGTCCAGCCTGGACTTTTCCAGAGCTGCCCTGCAGCCTCGGTGGTGACGTGAGAGCTATTGGGGGAAAGGGGGGAGGAATGTGGTATCCATTTTCTTGTATATTTGTATATATTTATTAATTTTTCCTATTTATCATTACTGTTTCATTAAAGTTGTGTAGTTTAGTTTCCAACCCATAAGTCTCTCTCCCTTATTCTCTCTCCTTTCTTATCAGGGAGGAGAGAGAGATTAATAGAGAGCGTCTGTTACTCGGTTTAATTGCCGGGCCAGTGTTAAACCGTGACAAAGTGTTAGAACAAATCTTAAAACAGAACCCGGTGAGACAAAGAACAGACATTTGTGAGTTTTAGCAATACATATCTAAACATTAATAAGGAACATAACCATGAATGACAACAAAAAGAGAGGGAACGATAAACCCAATAGTTACAGACAAAAAACAAACAATCAAATCCCCCCCCCCTAAATAAACAAAAGAAGGCAATAAGATATTGTGAGACTCATTTGTGGAGATCGGTGATGAATTTTTCATTGTTGAAAGATGTCAATGGAATAATTTTACAGAGAGAACCCTTGAGCTCCTGGTTCCTCATGCTGTAGATGAGGGGGTTCACTGCTGGAGGAACCACCGAGTATAAAAATGACACCACCAGATCCATGGAAGGGGAGAAGACGGAGAGGGGCTTCAGGTAGGCAAAGATGGCTGTGCTGATGAACAGGGAGACCACAGCCAGGTGAGGGAGGCACGTGGAAAAGGCTTTGTGCCTTCCCTGCTCAGACGGGATCTTTAGCACAGCCCTGAAGATCTCCACATAGGACACCACGATGAAAACAAAACACACAAATGATAAAGAGGCACTGACCACAAGAAGCCCAATTTCCCTGCAGTAGGAGTGTGAGCAGGAGAGCTTGAGGATCTGGGGAATTTCACAGAAGAACTGGTCCAGGGCACTGCCCTGGCAGAGGGGCAGGGAAAATGTATTGGCTGTGTGCAGCAGAGCAGTGAGAAACCCAGAGCCCCAGGCAGCTGCTGCCATGTGGACACAAGCTCTGCTGCCCAGGAGGGTCCCGTAGTGCAGGGGTTTGCAGATGGCCACGGAGCGGTCGTAGGACATGATGGTCAGGAGAGAGAATTCTGCTGTGATGAAGAAGACAAAGAAGAAAAGCTGTGCAGCACATCCGTTGTAGGAGATGTCCGTGTTGTCCCCGAGGGAACTGGCCATGGCTTTGGGCAGAGTGGTGGAGATGGATCCCAGGTCAAGGAGGGAAAGGTTGAGGAGGAAGAAGTACATGGGGGTGTGGAGGTGGTGGTCACAGGCAATGGTGGTGATGATGAGGCCGTTGCCCAGGAGGGCAGCCAGGTAGATGCCCAGGAAGAGCCAGAAGTGCAAGAGCTGCAGCTCCCGCCTGTCTGCAAATGCCAGGAGGAGGAACTGCCTGATGGAGCTGCTGTTGGACATCTGCTGATTCTAAAAGGCATGGGGAGCTGTTTGAGGAGGAAACACAAAAATTTAGGAGACGATTCTCTGAAAAATGAGACCCATTTCCCCTTCCATATCCCCATCCTACACACATACACTTCTCTAGGAGTTCTTCCTTGAAGCCCACGGCTGCAGCGCTGCTTGTTGCTGTTTGTGTCAGGAGGAGGAGAGATTCTGTTCACTGACTGCCAAGGAGTCATTCCAGCTCTACAACAGGGTCTTCATGGAAACCATGGGGACAGGGACCAGTCCTGGAGTGGACATTTTTCATATGAGATTGTTGGTAATGCCAAAGGCACTGCAGCTGCTGTGGAGGAACCCTCACAACAGAAGGCAGCTTAAGAGGCTTATTTTTGTATTTTGGTTTTTTTTTAGACCTCCCACCATCTCCTCTGAGGAGTGTTCTTGGGTATCAGAACCCCTCAGCATTGCTGCAGCACTCAGACAGAACAGAGTGAGCAAAGAGCATTGCCTGCAGCTGCATGCAGAGAAGGGGGAGCTGGGCTGTGTCTCTGCCTCTCCCTGCTGAGAGCAGAGGGACCCAGCTCAGAGCACTCAGTGTCTGACCCTTTCTCAAGCTCTCAGCACCCCGTTTCCAGCCCAGGACTCACGAGGCTCATTGTGCCCCCTGGAAGGCAGCTCCCAGCTTGGACAGACAGCCCAAGGAGACAGCCCAGGGATGGAATGAGGGCATCTGATGAAGGGAGGTCAGCTCCCTGCCCAGCCTCACTCAGACTGCACTGCCCAGAGCTTCCCAGGGCAGAGCACAGCTGGACACCTCCTTGCCTGAAACCATCTGCATGGCAGGAGCCCCAAGAGCTGTGCCTGCAGCTGAAACTCCCGCTCCCAACCTGACATCAACAGCAAGAGCAGCTGAGGGGGGCATGGAGAGAAGCAGAGGAAAGGCACTCAGGAAAGCCTTTCCCTCCCCCAGCCCTGCACAACCCCTCCCAGATGGTGATAATGCCTGGCAGGCACCTCCAGCCCCTGGGCAGGGGGAGGTGGGCACATGGCAGCACAGATGCACTTCAGCTCTCCTGTGAGCAGATGGAGGAGGAGGTGCCCTACACCAGAGACCTCATGGGCTGCCTGAGGGCTCTGCTGTCACACAGACCCTGATGGAGCTGGGAAGCTGATGCTGGATGTATCTGTAGGGTAAAGGAGGGTGAAAGCACTGGCTGAGGTTCCTAGCACACAGGAGGGTGATGGTGTAGGGACTCACAGCCCCTGATCTCACCTCCCCATATTAGGTTCTATCCCACCCTAACAACACAGAAAATTACAGCCTGACAAAAGCCAAGTTCTCAATACAAATCTCTGCCCTGATTTTGCCTATGAAAATCCCTTCAAAAATATTCTGGTGTGATCTGGATACGTGAGCATTGCTGACCCACAGAAACGTCATAAAACCAGAAGGACCCTGCGCTGTGCTCCCTGTCTCCTGCCAGCCACAGCTTCTGCCAGCACCAGGGAGCTCCCCGGGCAGGCTGAGAGCTGCCCCTGGCAGGCAGGCAGGCAGCAGAGTCCCTGCCCCAGCACACAGCCCCTGGCAGGCAGGACCCTGCTCTGAAGGACAGCCCTGGCCACCCCTGCCTGCACACACCCCCTCAGCCCCTGCAGCCATCCCCAGCAGAAGGCAGCCCCATGGCCTCTCCCTCTGACGCTGCTCCAAGACAAACTGCTCTGCCAAACCTTTTCCTCCTGCCCACCAAAATCCTCCGGAGGCATCCCAGCAGCTGTGGCCCAGGCTGCCAGCTGGAGAAGGAAGACCCCCTCCAGGAAGCCCAGCTTCACTGCCCTGCAGCCAGAGACTCACCATGGCAGAGGCTGGGAAGATTTCTCTCTCCCCCAGCCCAGGCAGCTCTCAGCTCTCCTCCCAGCCCAGGCTGCCTTTCTCCTCTCTCTGCCTCCTCTCTCTGCCCTGCCCTGCTGCCTGCAGGCAGTGCCCTCAGCCCTGCTGCGCTCTGCAGAGGAGCTGCTCCTGCCCAGAGCTCTCTCTCTGCAGCACTCTCTGCTTGCCAGCAGCTCTCTCAGGCTCAGGAGCCTGGCCCAGCAGCACAGGACCAGCAGCAGACTTGGCCACTTGCTCAGCTCTCTCGGGGCTCCCTCCAGCTCTCCCTGGGGCTCCCCAGGAACCCAATGGGACACACACTGAAGTCATGGCTCATGTCCCCTCCCTCCCTCCTTTCCAGCACAGCCACTTCCCCTCTAGAGACACAACCTCTGCTTCTCCCCCTCTCCCACTGGACACCCAGGCAGTGCCAGGGGGAATCTCCTTTCCCTCCTCTTCCCACGCAAGCCACGGGTGACACTGGAGGTGCCAGGGCTGCTCCAGCCTCAGTCAGGGTAGCTGCTCAATTGAGTGGCCAAGCACAGCCCTGGGGGGCTACAGGAAATGTCAGGGCACTCCAGCACAACCACCTGCTGCTGGCACAACAGCACAGGACTGTCACATCCCATGGCCTGACCCAGACAACAGCCAAAGGAGATTCCATCTCCCAGGCCAGAGTTTTCCTTTCAGGGAAAAGTTACCCTCTGAGGGTAAACAAGGAGTGACAGCCTCCTGACACCATGCGAGTACCCCTTGATCAGATTAAGATGAAAGGAAACTCAAGGTCTATTTCTCTACAGTCAAAACATCAATTCTGGAGCTCTAAGAATTGAAGTTTATTTTCAAGTAATTTTTAGGGAACACAAATCACTCACAAGTATGCATGAATATAGATATTCTAAAAGCACAAAAGTAGATACTTCAGTGTTCAGGCTGTGCAATCACAAAGGCTGATTGTTTGGATCACAAAAACCACATACTCAAATGACATCTCAAGACAGTGCAATCCCCTCACCCCATGAGTCCAAATATCACAAGGCACGATGATATCATAAGGCAATATCATAAGGCAATGATATCGTGATAGCTACAAGCTTAGCTTCTTCACTCCAGCTTCTTCAGTTCAGGCAGTGGTGATATGTATGATGTGCAGAGTCCTTGTTCTTCAAGCAGGGTCACCTCCAAAGCTAAGGGTTCTGTAGCAACATCCTTGGGACTTGATGTACCTGGGAATTTAGTTCTCAAAAACATTTTCTAATTCAATTGTTCAAGAGGTGCACTTTACAAACTGATGTCTTTTAGGACAGTAAAAGGGCACTCCAAATGAGAGACTTTATGAAAGCATTACATGCACTAACATTATTCACTATGTACCATGATCAGAAACTTTACAACAGTAGAACATAACAAAACCAAATACGAATGGAGGATTTACACAAATGCAGCACAATATTTCTAAAAAAGAACACATAATTAATTTTACTCAGTTTTTGTCCCTCTGTAGACTTTGGCAACCTTCTTATATCCCATAATCTCCTCTCATGGATAAGTTTTCCATAGTAATTACATTCCATTATCACACATACCCTTGCCATACACACACACCTACCCATATTAGTCACCTAGTAAATTTTCATGAGACTCCTTTAAACTATTGCTTATACATTTCTACTACATCTATACTTATACTTCTATAAAACTATTGCACATATGTTTCTCTAAACTACTACTTTAATTCCTTTAAAACTACTGCTTCAAAGGAAATCAATCAAGAAAGAAAGCAAGGAAGATTTTCTGGGGCTTTTCATCCAGATTCTTTTCTAATGAGCTCTCACTAACCCGTTCAATCATCTTGAAAAACTATTGGAGTTGTAATTCCCTTATTTCAGGAGACAACTGACAGAAGCCTTACTGCAGGCTGCTCGAGGTGTCCTAACACATCACCCATGGTGTCACAGAGGTTTCAGGAGAGCTCATGAAGCATCCCTCCTGACAGGCAAGGAGCAGTAACGCTCCTCTGAAGAGCTCCTGGAGTCTGCAGGCATCTACAAGGTGGTGAAGGGTCTGGAGAAGAAGTGCTCTGAGGAGAGACTGAGGGAATTGGGAATGTGCAGTTTGGAGAAGATGAGGCTGACAGCAGAGCTTCTTGCTCTCTACAACTCCCTGACAGGAGGTTGTGTTGAGGTGGGTGCTGGCCTCTTCTCTCAAGTGAACAATGAGAGGACAAGAGGATGTGGCCTGAAGTTGCACCAGGGGAGGTTTAAGAGGAAGAATTTCTTTTCTGAGAGAGTAGTTAGGTGTTGAAATAGTCAGCCCAGGAAGGTGGTGGAACCACCATCCCTGGAAGGATTTAAAAACCGTGTAGTAGAGATGATCCTGCTCTGTTGCTGTCAGCATTGTCCTGCAGTCTGCTGCCTCCCTCTTCTACTGCTCCCTCAGCTGCACGCCCAGCCTGGTGTGCAGGAAAAGTGTCCAGGATCCCATCCTGCCACATCCCTTTAGGAGGGTGTCATAATTGGAAATACTTTCCTGTTTATTCCTTATTCGGAAGAAAAAGCCTTCATGACGCTGAAACAAATATTAAAACTCAAGTTTTGCGTGGGATATCAAGCTGTTCCTGAGCTGACTCCATTTTGTTCTCCACGAGAAGTTGGAGAAATCATCATTGGTGTGATGGAGCTTGGAAAATGAGGGCAACTTGACCCTTCATACTTGGTGATGGCTGTGCTGGGTCAGGTAATGACAGATGAAATCTAATTTCCAGTAAAATCTCATCTTGCACTGGAATTAGCTTCAATGTTTTTTAATGGTATGGAGGCGTTGATGGGTTTTCAAATGGGAGCGTTGACGGAAGCTTTTCCCACAGTGGGGACACTTGTAGGGACGTTCACCCCTATGGATCAGTAGGTGTTGGGTAAGACTCGAGCTGGCTGTGAAGCTCTTCCCACAGTCAGGACACTTGTAGGGACGTTCACCCCTATGGATCCGTAAGTGTTGGGTGAGACCTGAGCTGGATGTGAAGCCCTTCCCACATTGGGGACACGTGTAGGGTTTTTCCCCAGTGTGGACATGTTGGTGATTAATCCAAGACGTGCTGTTGTTGAAGGCTTTCCCACAGTGAGTGCAGGGATACAACTTCTCTCCTGTATGGATGCGGCAATGGCGTGATAAATTGGAACTGTGGGCAAACTCCTTCCCACACTCCAGACACTTATAGGGTCTCCCTCCCATGTGGATACGGCGATGCTTTGATAAATTGGAACTCTGGTTAAACTCCTTCCCACACTCCAGACACTTATAGGGTTTCTCACCTGTGTGGATGCGGTGATGCTGTGATAATGCAGAACTCTGGGTAAACTCCTTCCCACACTCCAGACACTTATAGGGTCTCCCTCCCGTATGGATCCGTTGATGCTGTGATAAATGGGAACTTTGGGCAAACTCCTTCCCACACTCCAGACACTTATAGGGTTTCTCTCCTGTGTGGATGCGGCGATGCTGTGATAATGCAGAACTCTTGGAAAACTCCTTCTCACACTCCAGACATTTATAGGGTTTCTCTCCTGTGTGAACATGGTGATGCTGTGATAAATTGGATCTCCGGGAAAAATCCTTCCCACACTCCAGACACTTATAGGGTTTCTCTCCCGTGTGGATGCGGCGATGCTTTGATAAATTGGAACTGCAGTTAAACTCCTTCCCACACTCAGAACATTTAAAGGGTTTCTCACCCGTATGGATCCGTTGATGCTGGATCAAACGTGATCTCCTTTTAAAATCTTTCCCGCAGTCAGGGCAGGTGTAGGACATGGTGCCTGTGTGATGGTGTCACCGTTGGACCAGATCCGAACTGTCGCTAAACTGTCCCCCGCAGTCAGGACACCTCTGGGGTCTCTAACCCTGAAGGATTTTCTGATGGTGGAGATGGGCTGAGCGGATCCTAAACTTTCTCCTGCATTGCTCGCCAGTGTCAAATTTTAATCCTGGATGGATTCAATTATTTTTATTCAAAATCACACTTTGACTGAAAGCTTTCCTTTTCCTTAAGGCACCCAGAGACTTTTTTTTCCAAGATGGACTCACCCCGTGTTTGTGAAAGAAGCTCTAGTGTGCTAACAAAGTAGAGTTTGGGCTTTTTGTGAGGTGAGGGCAGCCAAAATCTACATCAAACTTACTGTGAGTGAAAATGGAGTGTGAGGTGAAATAGAGAGGTTAACCATAGACTTGGACACTCACTGATCATCCTTTACTTCCTATTTAGGATCTACGCTGGCACCCAAAACGCAAAGGGGGCAGAGGGTGCTGGGGTTTTCAGCCACTCCTGGCTTGAGCTGTGATGACCCAATTGTACTGACACTGCAAGAGGTAATTTAGGTCTCCCCCATTGCTGTCTTAAACCCCTGGGGTGATTTGGGGGTCTTATAACTCAATCAACCACTTTGGTTTGAGTTTGGATTCCCCGTCATGGTACCAAATCCCACCAAGACCTTGGGATTCCCCTATTGCACCCACATGCAGGATGAGCTGTCATCTACTGGGATGAGGTGGGATCTCCTGAGAAATTTTTGGAGCCCCTGATATTGGCTCTTCAGCCCTGGGATTATTAAGTCCCCTGGAAGTATTCCAGACTTGCCATCATTACCCCTGGCTCCAGGGTGATTTGAGGGTCTCCAGCTGAAGCCCCCAAACCATTGGGATGACTTTGGGATCCCCTATCACAGCCCTGCAAACCAGAAGGAGTTGGAAATCCCCGGATGAAGTGGGGGGAGACCCAATCACAGCTCCTCCACCCTCCTTAAAAAGTTGAGGGTCACCAATCCCACCACCCTCACCCCAGGGATAAGTTTAGTTCCCCCCTCTCACCCATCCTCCTCCATCCCCCATCTTGTGCTGCTCGCCCCCAGTTTGGGCAGTTCTGGGATAACCACCCCCCTCCCATCACCTCCCATCACCTTTCGGTACCTGCAGGGGGGGCACAGCCCAGGCTGGTGGGGAGGGGGGGCGATGCTCTGGCAGTCATCAGATGGGGGGTCCTGGCTGTGGGGTGGGGGTTGTGGGTGCAGTCCCAATGTGAAGGAGCAAAACCTCCTGGGAGCTGCAGTGCAATCATGGGAAATGTGGGGGGAGGAAGAAATGGTGGGAAGGGGCCTGGGGGGGAGGGACCTGACCTGGGGATGAGGTTGGAAGTTGGAAGGGGGAGGGACACTAGGGTTGTGTTCTGGGGGGGTTGGGGACATCAGGCTTGTGGCATGGGCCACATGGGAGGGGACACATCAGAGGTGGGTGGTGCTGACCCAACCTCAACACAAAGCCCACAGGCCCTGGAGATAAGAGGCTGTTAATTCACTGCTTTCAGGTGTAAACTCGGGGAGAATGACCAACCCAGTGGGTACTGCCCTGAGGGTTCTTTCTTATCCTTCACTTCCACTTCAGGCTCATCTTGTTTCTAATCCTGGGCAGAATTCACTCTAAAATATATTTTTTCTGTTCAGAGCACCTCAAGTTTTTTGAGGCTTCAGACTCCAACTAAACCAGAGCAAGGGAGATCAGAAGTGCTGTGTTGGGTTCTCTCCTGCTCCGCAAAGAGGGATATGTGTGACCATGGGCTAAAATCCAGGGCAGCTGCTCCGACCTGGCCAACCCCAGTGTTCCACAGTATGATCACAAACTGTCTCTTTTCAATGCAACCCTCGGGGCTCCATTCCTTCTCTATTTTCCCTCCAAGGGGTTTTCCAGTGATTAAAGACTTTGTAAACTGCAAGGCTTGTTCAGAGTGGTATGAGCTTTGGGGATGATCGCCTGGTACCCCCTTCATCACTTTCAAAGGTTACACATTTTATCACAAAATAACCAAATGAGGAGGGATGAGGAGGGACTTTTGACAAAGGCTTGGAGTGATCAGACAATGGGAAAATTGCTTCAGATTTGAAGAGGAATGATTGACTTGATATCTGAGGAAGAAATTCTTTTCTGTGAGGGAGACGAGAAACTGCATGAGGTTGCCCAGAGAATCTCTGGCTGCCCCATCCCTTTAAGTGTTCAAGGCAAGGTTGGAATGGGCTTAGAGCATCCTGGTGATTCATGGTTCTACATGAACACAACAAGGGAAGGTTATGGGATGTGTAAAATACCCCCATGAGTCTCAAAGGGGGATTTGTTGTTGAAAGGAAAGGGTTTACAGCCACAAAAGTTATTCCAGGCTTAAAAACCTGAAGGGCTGGTGCAATGGAGGTGGGGTGAGGGAATGGGAGGGCACACTTCCTGACCTGATCACAAAACAAAGACCTCAGGAGCCTGGAAATAAGAAGCTGTTGAATCAGTGCTTTCAGGTGTAAATCAGGAGGACAATGACCAAGGCAGCCTTTACTGCCCTGAAGGTTCTTCTGTGTCTTTGGTCTGCACAGCAAACCCTAAAGTCTTCTCCAAAGGCCCTTCAGGCTTTGGGGAAATGTCTCCTGGAACCTTTTCTGGACAGATCTTAATAAACGAAATATCTGCACTCTGGCTGGGGATTGGTTTTTGAATCAGGAGACAACTGACAGAAGCCTGACTGTAGGCTGCTGGAGGCATCCTGTCTCATGACCCACGGTGTCACAGAGGTTTCAGGAGAGCTCATGAAGCATCCCTCCTGACAGGCAAGGAGCAGTAACGCTCCTCTGAAGAGCTGTGCCAGCTCCTGGGCTCTACAGCCAGGCAGAAACACCCGTGCCCCACGCTCCCCAGGCTCCCTGGCAGCAGGACTGAGCAGCCACCAGAAACTCTGCCTGAACAGAACCAGGGGGGTTTGGGGAGAGAAGCCTCAGAATCAGCTCCTCAGACACCCAGAGCTTTTGCCAGCTGTGCTACTCGAGAATTTCAAGCACACCCAATCCAAACACAGCTCTCACAGCAGCCACAGTGCCTCTGCCATCAACATCTTCAAGCAGGGGAAAGGAACCGCTCTGAGAGCTGCAGGGCAGAGGAGAGGGGCAGCTGAGAGCAGTCCCCGAGGGGAGAGCAGTACTGGAGCAGAGACACCTTCCCCTCTGGGGAAAGGAGAGAGGAGAAGGGAGAGAGACTGAGGGGCTGGAAACTCAACTGCACAGCTGGCATGGAACAGCCCTGCTGGGAAGGAAAAGAAGGAAATGTAGACACAGAGAGACAAGAGGCATCTCACCTTCCTGCCCCTTGCCACAGCCATGCTCACGTTGCTCAAATGTGACTTTTTCTAAAATTTTATGTATTTCAGTTAGTAACTAATGTCACCCTGGTACAGAGTGCTCCTCCATGAGCTGCAGATCCACATCTGCCCCTCCGTGCTCCTCCATGGGCTGCAGGGGACAGCTGCCCTCTCCCCACAGCCTGCAGGGGAACTTCTGGTCTGGCCCTTCCTTCATTCACTGACCTTGGGGTCTTGTGGAGGGCTGGGAGCAGGCTTCCACCTCCTTCTCCGTGGACATCTTGGGCATTTTCTGCCACAGATATTGCATGGTCACCCTGGGGCAGCTGCTGACTCCTGAGGGAGGTGCTCACCCGGTAATGGGCACCCCAGGTCTCCACACCCCTTATATACCCCCATGGTCACCATGGTCACCCCCATGAAAATGGTGTCCAGGCACCAGACCCTGCATCACAAAGCCCTGATGGTGACTGTGGAGACTCCCAGGCCTGGAACTGGCTAGGAATGTGTCACAGAATCGTGGAATGGGTTGGGTTGGAAGCATTAAAGATCATCTAGTTCCAACTCCTCCCACTAAACTGAAGCCAACCCTGCCCCTATCCCCATGGAACTCATTGTGAGCAGTAGAGGGTAATCCTGGAAGTGCCCAAAGGGTGGGTCTGGGCATGGTGGAGCTTTTCCCCACAGTGGGAAACAGCTTGAGCAAGAAAGAATGGCCCAAAGTGCAGCTGGGGATGCCTGGAGTGGAGAGCAGAAGAAAGAAATGTCACTGCAAGGGCCATGCTGGGGAACACCACATCCCCCAGAAGGAGCCTGGATCAGCCCAAGGCTCTGTGTGCCAAGGCAGAGGCAGGGAGGACACAGAGATGTCAGGAGAGGAAGGGGACAGCAAGGTGGGGCAGGCGGGTGAAGGAGCAGAGCCTGCAGGGCAAGAGGCACAGGGGATGGGACAGCCCAGGACAGACTGTGCTGGAGATGAGAGAGGGCAAAGGTGTGGAAAAGCTGGAGGCACACTTGGCAGAGCCAAGCTCTCCATGCCTTTGCTGCTGGCTCTTGTCTCTGTCCCTGATGGCCATGGGGAGACAAGTGGAGCTTCCAGCAGCACTGGGGCTCAGGGCCTCCTTGTCCATGTGCAGGAGGCTGGCTGGGAGGTGCCGGGCCATAGTCCTGCCCTTGGCATTGCCCATCTCTACATGCCAGTGCTGCCAGGAGAGCCCTGAGGGCTGAGGGAGGGACAGGATCTCCCTCCCTTGCCAGGGGCTGGGGCTCAGGGCTGGCACCTTTGGGGAATGGGCTCAGGGCTGGGCCCTTTGCAGTCCTGACACACAGCCAGGCTTCCTCAGCACCAGAGCCACCTGCACCTTCCTTTTCCCCACCTGCCATCACTGCCTCCTGCTTCCTGCTCCCCCCACACCTTGCAGGGGACGCTGCTTCCTCAGGGCTGTCCCTCAGGGGGACCCAGGCACACACCAAGAAACTTTGGACTCTGCCTTGGACTTGCTTGTTAAGAAAGAAGTTTCTGCAGCTTCCTCTCCTTGCCCCTTGAGCAATTGTCATGGGCTCAGCATCAACCCCCCAGAGGGCTCCTGACAGCTGTGAGCTGGGCTCCTGGGATGGAGGGTGCTGCTGGCAATTGGGCAGTGCTGCAGAGAGACAGCTCTGGGCAGGAGCAGCTCCTCTGCAGAGCGCAGCAGGGCTGAGGGCACTGCCAGGGTATCTGGGGGAGATGAGCAAGGCAGAGAGAGCTTCAAGGGGGTGAAGATGGAGGGGATGAGTGCCAGCTGAGTGGAGGAGAACCTTCCCAGCTTCTGTCATGGTGAGTGTCTGGTGCAGGGCAGTGAAGCTGGTGCAGTTGCTGGAGGCATCTCCTAAAGCTGCAGAGCCAGAGCTGCTGGGAGCTGTAAGGGGGGAAGGGGCTGGAGGTGGAAGGGGAATTGTGAAGAGGAGTGAGGGGGTGTGAGCAGGCAGGGGTGGCCAGGGCTGTCCTTCAGAGCAGGGTCCTGCAGCCCAGGGGCTGTGTGCTGGGGCAGGGACTCTGCTGCCTGCATGCCTGCCAGGGGCAGCTCTCAGCCTGCCCAGGGAGCTCCCTGGTGCTGGCAGAAGCTGTGGCTGGCAGGAGACAGGGAGCACAGGACAGGCTCCTGGTGCTGCTGAGAGAGGGATGAATTGCTCAGGACTGCTCACAGCTCCAGCTGATGCCCAGAATATTTTTGACTTTTGACTTTTCAGGAGTCCCTTTGGGGAAGGCCTTTCCTGCTCCAGTCTGGGCTCTCCTCAGGCTCTGCTTCCACTTGTCTCTCCAGGGCATGGAAAGCTCTTCCTGCACTCTGCAGAAGGCACACAGACCCCAGTTCTCCTCAGCCCTTGTCTGAGCTGCTCCTGAGCCCCTGCACAGGCAGAGATGCCCCTGGACAGGTCCTGCTGCTGCCAGGAGGGGTCTGCAGGGCAGAGCTGAGCACTCAGTAGGTGGAATGGGGGCTGTGAGCACTGACAGGGAGGAGAGCTGGGGACAGAGAAAGAGCTGCAGGCAGCAGAGATGGGCAGGGATGGAGAGGGAACTGCTGCCTGGAAGATGATGGCAGGGGGGATTCCTGCCCCTCCCAGCCATCCCCTGCAGAGCTGCTGCCCTCCCTAGAGCTAAACCCTGCTCTCTGTCACACAGCACAGTCCCCCAGCCCTTCAGATCATGGGCACTGAATTCTGAGGATCCTTCCAGCAGTTTCCCCACCAGAGAGGAGAAACGCTGGAGTCTCTGCCTGTGTCTCCCTGTCCCGACTCTCTTGGCAGCAGAACTTTGGCAGGTTCCCCTCTTGTCCCTGCTGCTGCTGCCCTTGTTCTTCCCCTTCTTTTTGCTGGGCTGGGATGTGGGGATTTGGGTGCAGCTCAGACATTGATGCTGCAGGTCTTGTCCTGCTGCTGTATCCATGGAGGAAAAGCATCCAAACTTACTCAAATTTGGGGCTGTAGGGACTACAGGATGTGGGGTGGGTATCAGCCCACCCTCCCATCAGGATACCCCAACTTTAGGGTCTTTGCCTCTTTGTGCAGCTGAGAGCAGGACTGATGGACAGAGCCGCTGTCCTCACTCTGCACTAAGGGACAGTCCTTTTGCCTCTCAGCACCCTCAAGGTTTTAGTTTCAGAGAAGAAATTTTAGGGGCTTCAGCATTATAATACTTCTCATGTGTTTTTGAGAAACTGGACCAGAACAAATCATGCTGAATCCGTTCAGCTTTGCTCTTCTGGCTGATGGTGTATTGTCCTGACAATGCTGAAAATCTCTCGTATTGTAACATTGCATATAATTTCAGATCAACATTTTCTTATTTATTAATTCCTGTAGGGCAAGACTGACTCCTGCAGAGCCCAAAGTTCAGACCCTGCTCTGAGTGACACTGTAAGCCAGCAAAAACTACAGCTTGTGAATGGGACAGGCAAAAATCCTTCCTGTAAGGAGTGAGGTGGTTTGAGGATTTCTGTGAATTTCTAAAAGAATTTGCTCAGACAAATCTGACCTGACTTACTTATCCCTTTTCTTTTTCTGACAGTGCACCAGAGGCAGGAGATGTCCAACAGCAGCTCCATCAGGCAGTTCCTCCTCCTGGCACTTGCAGACAGGCGGGAGCTGCAGCTCTTGCACTTCTGGCTCTTCCTGGGCATCTACCTGGCTGCCCTCCTGGGCAACGGCCTCATCATCACCACCATCGCCTGTGACCACCACCTCCACACCCCCATGTACTTCTTCCTCCTCAACCTCTCCCTCCTCGACCTGGGATCCGTCTCCACCACTCTGCCCAAAGCCATGGCCAATTCCCTCGGGACAACAGGGACATCTCCTACAAGGCATGTGCTGCACAGCTCTTCTTCTTTGTCTTCTTCATCTCAGCAGAGTTTTGTCTCCTGACCATCATGTCCTACGACTGCTCCGTGGCCATCTGCAAACCCCTGCACTACGGGACCCTCCTGGGCAGCAGAGCTTGTGTCCACATGGCAGCAGCTGCCTGGGGCACTGGGTTTCTCACTGCTCTGCTGCACACAGCCAATACATTTTCCCTGCCCCTCTGCCAGGGCAATGCCCTGGACCAGTTCTTCTGTGAAATCCCCCAGATCCTCAAGCTCTCCTGCTCACACTCCTACCTCAGGGAAATTTGGGTTGTGGTTGTAGGTTGCTGTTTTGGGTGTTTTGTTTTCATCGTGGTGTCCTATGTGTGGATCTTCAGGGCTGTGCTGAGGATCCCCTCTGAGCAGGGAAGGCACAAAGCCTTTTCCACGTGCCTCCCTCACCTGGCCATGGTCTCCCTGTTCATCAGCACAGCCATCTTTGCCCACCTGAAGCCCCCCTCCATCTCCTCCCCATCCCTGGACCTGGTGGTGTCATTTCTGTACTCGGTGGTTCCTCCAGCAGTGAATCCCCTCATCTACAGCCTGAGGAACCAGGAGCTCAAGGGTGCTGCATGGAAACTAATGACTTCATTTTTTTCTCAAATAATAAAATGCTCAATTTTTCATGCATATAATTGATAATGTATCTCATATTGTTGCAGGTGGCGGGGGAGGTGAAAATTTAGAAGTAGTTATGCTAAGGTTTGGACTGGTCAAGCAGGACAGAAAAGCAGGAAACTGACAAGGAAAGTGTTAATGTGCTGAGAAGAGGGGAACAGTTTATCAACAAGGAATGCGCTGGGAAGAGGGGAACAGCTTATCAAAGGGGATTAGTCGAGCATGAACATGAAGAAAAGTAAACTGACATTGAAGATAAGGGTTATTATGCATGTAAGGGGGGTTGATGGTGGGAGACAGTCAAAACAATATCTTAAATTGAAAAAGTATGAGATTTGCGGTTCGTAGATGTCTCTCTATTGTTATCTGCATGTAACTGTTTCACAACTGAAATTCCGCACGAAGGCTTAATTGTAAAAAGGGTATAAAAGCTGAACCGAAAACGGGGATCGTTGGAATCCTGACTTGGGACGCCAGTCCTCAGGTTTCCCGGGCCCCGAATAAAGCACCGCATAAACTGGCACTCTGTTGGTTTGTGTCTTGACTTCGGGCAACAATATCATTAGTAATGTCTCTCATAACAGATTCAACGTGCCCTCTGTGACTTCTGATGATGGAGGCTTTTGGCTCTCTTTTACAAGTGATAATGATGTGCATAAAGAAATCTTTCATTGTTCATACCATTTCCAGTTCTGTGGTTTTCTTTCTGATGTTAAACAAAAGGCTGCTGGAAAGTTTTTTTTAAATGACTCCTATGTTGTCTGGGCATTGCAATAAATAAGGATTCCAGCAGTGAATTCTTTACCTGATGTCCTTTTTCTGAGCCTTCCTCTGGTGTTAGGTTTAGATCCAGACACACTTGGAGTTCCCTGGGAAGAAATTTAGGAAGCAAGGGGGTTCACTCTGACCCTTGTGACCCAACAGGAGGTCCTTCCTCATTCTCTTCTCTGATCCCTGAACAAAACACTCCAACCCTCTCCAGCTCCATTTCTACTGTCCTTCCTGGGTGTGCATGATGGGAGGGTGAGAACCAAGGGGCATCATGGGAAAAAAGGGCGGGAAAATCTCAAAAACTTGCTCCTCATCAAGACACTCAAGCACATCTACCAGAGAGCTTGTGTCATCTCCATTCCTGCAGCTTTTCAAGAACAAAATTAATAAAGGCCTGAGACACCTTCCCTTACTCCAAAGCCATCCTTGATTAGACCTGATCAGGTAGTCCTATGGTTCTACTGATGATCAGCCCTCTGATCATCTTTGTGGCCTCCTCTGGACTTGTTCTAACAGCTCCAGGTCCTCTTTGTGCTTGGGGCTCCAGAACTGGACCCAGCACTGCAGTGGGGTCTCAGCAGAGAGGAGCAGAGGAGCAGAATCTCCTCCCCTGACCTGCTGGCCACGCTGCTTTTTGTGTAGCTCAGGACATGCTTGGCTTCCTGGGCTGCCAGCACACCTTGCCAGATGGTGCTGAGCTTCTCATCAACCAGCACCCCCAAGTCCTCCTCCTCCTCCTCAGGGCTGCTCTCAATCCATGTTCTGCCCAACCTGTATTTGTGCTGGGGATTGCCCCAAATGAGGTGCAGGACCTTGTGCTTGTCCTTGTTGAACCTCATGAAGTTTTCATGGGCCCAGCTCTCCATACTGTCCCTTTGTCTGGACAGTCTGTGCCTGGAAAGGTGACTTTAGAAATGGTCACTGTATCACCACCACCAGGAAAAACTCTCTCTTTAGGCTTTGAACTTGGTTTGCTCTTCATCCCATCTTGGGGTAGCTGGGAGGTGGTGTACATTTTCTGACATTATTGATCTTCACACCCCACTGTCCCCTGGAAGAATCCAGACCCACAAAGGTCAGGATGGGCTCTGCCTTCCCAATGCCTGGGGTTCAGAGAGTGACCTCACTGCTTCATAAAAATAATACAAAACAAAACTCATGGCTTTAGAGCCACCTTTACAGAGCATTTGACTCTGCTCTAACAAGGCCATGGGGAGGCTCTGGCAGCAATGGTCCTCAGCGGGGCCAATCAATGCTTCAAGGTACTTTCAGGTTCCATTCTGACTTCTGGAGCAGTTTGTTCATTCATCTCTCAGCACCTGAGGATCATGGACTCAGCACCAAACACACCCTGGGGCTCAGTGAAATACAGAGAGCACTAAAGGGCCATGGCTCTCCATGGGATATTCTTCACATCTTCAAGACCTGTACAGCTAATTGGAGAGGTTTTCCCACTGTAGTTAAGGAGGAACATTTCATACTGTGACTAATGAAAACTAATTCCATTTTTTTTTTGTTGTTTGTTTGTTTCATGTTTTGTTCTCCTTTAATATTTTAACAGATCATGTCATGATTTTCATTTTAGAGAAGAGGTGATAGAAGTTCCCTGAGGGCTGACACCACGTGGGCAACTTTACTTCTCACCTCCCCAGCCCCACCATTCCTTTCATGCCCCACCTGGGACTTCCATCCCTGGTCCTTGCATCAGACTTCTCTCCTCTCTGCAGCTGGAGGTTACAGCTCCACTGCACCACCTCCCACCTGCTCTCCTCAGAGAACTGACTGCACACGGGCACAGCAGGAGTTTTCCTTTGTGCCAGCCACGAAAAGTCAAACAGAGAAAGTGAAGAAGAATCTGATGGGAAATGGTTTAGAGAGACAGATGGGAAAAGAGAGATGTGATCATCATGAGAGAGGTGGCTAAAGAGACAATCAGGCTGCTGAAAGACAGGCGAGCTTTGAACAACCTGCTGCTCAAAGCAGCACCCAGGGGAGAGGCATCTGAATGAACAAAGAGTAGGAGAAGGGGACAGTTGGAGAGGAATGGGAATGGCCTTTGTCTGGACAGTCTGTGTCTGGAAAGGTGACTTTAGAAATGGTCACTGTATCACCACCACCAGGCAGAAGTTTCTGTTCAGGCTCTGCACTTGGTTTGCTCCTTGCCCCTTCTTGGGGTAGCTGGGAGGTGTTGTACATTTTTCCTATGGTTTTTATTGCTCATCTTCATACCCCACTGCCCCCAGGAAAGTTCTGACCAAAAAGAGAGGGGTGGGCTCTGATATCCCATTGCCTGGGGTTCAGAGTCTGGCCTGACTGATCCATAATATAAATATATCAATCAATACAGAAACAAATGAATAAATGAATATCTGTGGCTTCAGAGCAAACTTTACAGAACCTTTGTCTCCCTGCAATGACTTCCAGTGACCTTCTCTAACAAGTCTCTGGGGAGGCTTTGTCAGTAATGGGACCCAATGGAGCCCATCAATGGTGCACGATAACTTTGTTTTTTGTTTTGGCTTTAACTTCTAAAGACATTTTTTTTTCAGTCTCCTGTCAGTACCTGAGTATCATGGACTCGGTGCCTCTGGCACCATGGGGCCCATTACAGTGCTGAGCAGCCATGAGTCACCCTGTCGTGTTTTTAGTGTTCAAGACTTGCACAGCAAATTGAAGAGGTTCCAGTTTGGAGGAAGATTAAAAAGAGCATCAAATAAAAAATTTTTTTAAGTTCTGTTTTACTCTTTTTTAGTTTAGAAATGTATATTCAACTGGTATCGGTGCAAAGTGTCACTGCAAGAGACCTGGACAGTGAGGAAAAGTCTTTGAGATCCAGCACTCCATGGAGAACATTGCTCCTCACCTCCCCAAACACAACATTGCTCTCATTGGCTCCCTGGGAAGGCTCTGGGATAATTTGCCTCCACCACCTTGTCACCACCACCTTGTCACCACCCCCTTGTCAGTACCACCACTTCCACCCTCCATGCAGCAGCTGCTGCTCGCTCAGCTCCCTCCTGTCCCCACGCTGCCACTTGATCCCCACCCACCCACCCCGCATGGCACCAGCATCACCGGGGTCTCCGCGGGGAGCCCCGAGCGCTGGCAGCGATTGTCCTGTCACACAATGAGGGGATGGGGGCAGCGGCAGCGAGCCCATTCCTGCCCTGCCTGCAGGACACCTTCCCTTAGGGGCAGGAGGAGCAATGCATGACAAGTGTCCCTTTCCAAAAGCCCGCAGCAGCCTCTCTTTCCTACGGCACCTGCTTTCTGCACTGCCCCTCAGAAAGGGAATGCTCCTTCTTGGCATCACCCAGCACGCACACAGTGTCCTGGCTTCGGAAGAAAACTCAACACAAAAAGGGCGGACACCCACTCCCACTGCCTCACTGGTGCTGGCCGTGCCCTCCGTGCCTCCCACCAGCCCTGGCCCCACAGCGCTGGGTTTGCCCGGGGGCTCTGCAAGAGAAGAGGGGAAAGGGGGAGGTGGGAGCCAGTGAATCCAAATGAAAAGAGTCTCCAGCTGAGGCCAAGAAAAGGTCAGGCCATCCCACCAGGCAGTGTTCTGGGGTGGGGGAGCAGCAGCACAGTACCAGGTGGAGGTGCTGAATGAGTGCCAGCTCCCAGCCAAGTGACAAGGGGTGGTGACAAGGTGGTGGTAGAAAGGTTGAGGTGCCAAATTGTCCCTGTCCCTCCTACGTCCTGTGTGTCTTTTCCTCCCATCACACTTGTTGTCTACAGGCTGCAGCTTGGTGTTACAGCTCCTTTGCACCAGCTCCCAACCCATCTCCCTTAGAGAACTGCTGCACTCAGGTACAGCAGGAGTTTCCCTCTTTCCAAGCAGAGAATAGTGAAGCCCAAAAGGCCTAATAAAACTGTTTAGAGACAGAGTTTTAAGTCTTTAAACAGCAAAGGTATTCATCTGTGGATCCGGGGAACTCCCAGCTCGTGCTGGACAGAGAGTTCCAGGGGTCAGGGGGGTAGGGTTAGGGTATTTATACAGCCTTACATGGATATTCATAAGATTACGACAGGTAATTATAATATTCATAACAGGTGGAGTCTGAGCGGAACCAGGTGGAGTCTGTGCGGAACCAGGTGGAGTCTGGGCGGGGTCTGAGCGGAGCCGTCCTCTCGGGGATATGTCCCTCTTGGGGTTAAACTTCTATCTCCCTTGATTCCAGGTGGCTTCATGTTGTTCTATGGATATCAGACCCCAGCCATAACTTTTTTCTTATCTGCTGGTTGTGGCATCTTTATGTTCTCCTTGTGCAGATGTTCACATGCTTTCGGGGCCAAGCTGGCGCCTCCCTGGCCTTGGCGGTGCCTTGTTCTAAAAACGAGACTTACACTCCCAATTATTTCCCAGACAGAAAGCTAGCTTTGTTAGGCCTTGTTTTGCTTTTCACTGTAACAGTGGAAAATTGTTTTGCTTCTAACTGAAACAGTGGAAAATTACGAGTTTGGACTGCTTCGCCTGGTTCTTTCTCGGTTTAGCCTTGAATTGTACCGGTTATGATCACAAGTTCTAATTCTACATTAGGTAAATTCACACAAACAACTTGGCCTGCTCTCCTTTTCCCACAGGAACTGATCTGTTGAGATCCTTCTCTGTTTCATAGTAAAGCAACAAAGGTTCAATATTATTTAATTTTTGTCATATAATTACTAGAACTAACATTAGAATTACCGAATATATATATATGTAATTGTATCTTATTTCAATAATTAAAATATTTTTAGCTCCATCCATAAATATTCTTATATTTCCCTCCATCCCACTGTTGGTGTGTGAGTGAACAGCTGCGTGTTTCTCAGTGCCTGGCTGGGGTTCAACCACAACAGTCTTTTTTTGGGCCCAACATGGGGCACAAAGGGCTGAGATAACGACAGATCTGATCAGCGCGTGTTAAAACAAATTAGTTAACATTTTCCCTGTAGAGGTTTAAGAGTTGCTTTTGACAATGTTGCTTGGTTTGATATCAGAGCTGTTCTTAGAGCTGTTGGATGTCACACCTTCCTCTCTCCTTGTTTTGCTGGCTGTCAGCTTGGAGCCTGCTCAAGGGCATCATTGGGCTGTGTTGTGTGACACTGATCTGGGACCTGCAGCCAGCATGAACTTCTCTGTACTTCGTGTGCCACCCCCTGCAGACTTAATAATTACAGTTCTCACCATTTCTCTTATGAAAAACTAGTGCAGGAGACATCTCCCTTCTTTGGATGTCATCTCCTGGACTTTACTTATAATTACACTTTTCCCTTTTTCTCTTTTATGGAGGGGACATAATTCCTGATCTTTTCATTCTCCCTATTGCTAATTACAGTAGTTGATTTTTCAGAAATTTCTTCTATCTTTGGGATGTCAAAACGTGTACAGTCCTATTAGTAGGAACCAACATGGCTCTAGAGGACCCACCAAGGATGAAGAGGCAGATGAAGTATTACTTCAATTGCTGAGACCTTGTTCTCACTTCACCTTCCCAGGTGTGTCCTGGAAATACAGCACAGCAGAGAGGGAACAGTCCTGGAGGTTCCTGGAGTGTGGAAGAGACCTTGCTGACACATCTTGTGAGGAAACCAATCAGAGAAGACACTGCAATGAACCTGGTGTTTGCCAACACAGAAGGACTTGTGGTTGACGTGATGGTTGGAGGCCATCTTGGGCAAAGTGGCAATGAAATAATAGACATCTCCCTCCTTAGAATCACAGAATCATCGAAGTTGGAAAGATCTATAAGATTGTTGAGTCCAGCTGTCCACTATGCAACCCCTTGGTATCATGTTCCCTCCTACATCTATCAGGTGATGGGGGGGGTCATCTGCCTCCTTGTCCTGGTTGGGGGTCTGTAACAGACTCCAAATACAAGATCTCCCTTACTTGCCTTCCCCTTCATCCTTACCCATAAACACTCAACTCTGTCATCCCTGGAATCAAGCTCGATGAAGTCAAAACATTCCCTAACATACAGAGCCACACCACCACCTCTCCTTCCTTTCCTATCCTTTCTGAAGACCTTATATCCATTCACTGCAGTGTTCCAGCTGTGACAGTCATCCCACCACATTTCTGTGATGACAACTACATCACAGCTGTCCTGCTGTGCAATGGCTTCCATCTCGTCCTGTTTGTTGACCATGCTGTGTGCACTGGTGTAGATGCACCTCAGCTGGGCCTCCTTTTGTCTGGGAGAAGCCCAAATCACCTCCTGATTAAACATACTGAATGACATGCTTCAAGGAGCAAGTTCTGAAAGCACAGGAGCAGCTGTCCCGGTGTGCCGAAAGGCGAGCCGGTGGGGAAGACGACCAGTCTGGCTGAACAGGGAGACTTTGAAAGAAATTAGGGTTAAAAAGAGGGCCTACCAATTATGGAAAAAAGGGCTAACTACTCAGGAGGAATTTAGGAATATAGTTAGGTTGTGTAGGAAGAAAATGAGAGAGACAAAGGCACAACTTGAACTGAATCTCGCCACCTCCGTGAAGGATAACAAAAAGTCCTTCTACAGGTACATCAATGGCAAAAGGAGGGGCAAGGAAAACCTCCGTTCTTTACTGGACATGGGCGGGAATATAGTTGTCAAAGATGAAGAAAAGGCTGAGGTGTTTAACACCTTCTTTGCCTCCGTTTTCAACAGCAAGACAGGTTATCCTGAGGACAGCTGGCTTCTGGAGCTTATAGAAGGTGATAAGAATCTAAACAGCCCCCCTGTAATCCAGAAGGAAACAGTCAGCAACCTATTGAACTGCTTGGATCCCCACAAGTCTATGGGACCGGATGGGATCCACCCAAGGGTGATGAGAGAGCTGGCAGAAGAGCTCGCCAAGCCTCTCCCTATCATCTACCAACAGTCCTGGCTCACTGGGGACATCCCAGATGATTGGATGTTGGCGAATGTCACGCCAATCCACAAAAAGGGCCGAAAGGAGAACCCAGGAAACCACAGGCCAGTCAGCCTGACCTCAGTGCCTGGCAGGGTTATGGAACAGATCATCCTCAGTGTAATCACACAGCACCTACAGGATGGACAAGGGATTAGACCCAGCCAGCACAGGTTTAGGAAGGGCAGGTCCTGTCTGACCAACCTGATCTCCTTTTATGATCAGGTGACCTGCCTGGTGGATGAGGGGAAGGCTGTGGATGTGCTCTACCTGGACTTCAGCAAGGCCTTTGACACCATCTCCCACAGCATTCTCCTGAAAAAGCTGTCAGCCCACAGCTTGGACAGGAGCACCCTGTGCTGGGTTAGGAATTGGCTGGAGGGCCGGGCCCAGAGAGTGGTGCTGAACGGGGCTGCATCCAGTTGGCAGCCGGTAACTAGCGGTGTCCCCCAGGGATCAGTGTTGGGCGCAGTTCTGTTCAATATCTTTATTGACAATTTAGATGAGGGGATTGAGTCCATCATCAGCAAATTTGCAGGTGACACTGAGCTGGGGGCGAGGGTCAATCAGCTGGAAGGCAAGAGGGCTCTGCAGAGGGACCTGGACAGACTGGAGAGATGGGCTGATTCCAATGGGATGAGGTTCAACACGGCTAAGTGCTGGGTCCTGCACTTTGGCCACAACAACCCAATGGGGAGCTCCAGTCTGGGCACAGAGTGGTTGGACAGCAGCCAAACAGAGAGGGACCTGGGAGTCTGGATTGACAGGAAGCTGAACATGAGCCAGCAGTGTGTCCAGGTAGGCAAGAAGGCCAATGGCATCCTGGCCTGTATCAGGAACAGCGTCACCAGCAGGTCCAAGGAAGGGATTCTGCCCCTGTACTCAGCCCTGGTAAGGCCTCACCTCGAGTACTGCGTCCAGTTCTGGGCCCCTCAGTTCAGGAAGGATATCGAGGTCCTAGAGCAGGTCCAAAGGAGGGCAACCAGGCTGGTGAAAGGACTCAAGCACAGACCCTATGAAGAGAGGCTGAGGGAGCTGGGGCTGTTCAGCCTGAAGAAGAGGCGGCTCAGGGGAGAACTCATCACTCTCTACAACTCCCTGAAAGGAGGTTGTAGCCAGGTGGGGGTTGGTCTCTTTTCCCAGGCAACCCTCAGTAAGACAAGAGGGCACGGTCTCAAGTTGTGCCGGGGGAGGTTTAGGTTGGATATTAGAAAGAATTTCTTTACTGAGAGAGTGATAAGACATTGGAATGGGCTGCTCCGGGAAGTAGTGGATTCTCCATCCCTGGAGATATTTAAAAGGAGACTGGATGTGGCACTCAGTGCCATGGTCTAGTAACCACAGCGGGAGTGGATCAAGGGTTGGACTTGATGATCTCTGAGGTCCCTTCCAACCCAGCCAATTCTGTGATTCTATGATTCTATCCATTTTCCTGTATATTTGTATATATTTAGTTATTTTCCCTATTTATCATTACTGTTTCATTAAAGTTGTGTAGTTTAGTTTCCAACCCGTAAGTCTCTCTCCCTTATTCTCTCTCCTTTCTTTATCAGGGAGGAGAGAGATTAATAGAGAGCATCTGTCACCCGGTTTAATCGCCGGGCCAGTGTTAAACCGTGACAGATTTATTGGTGCCCAACGTGGGGCCTGAGCTAATTGGCTCGAGTCCAGTTCAAATTTTGACTAATTTGCCTGAATAGTTTGAATTCCAACTCCAGCAGAAAGAATGGCATTGCTGAGCTGGAATCAGATCTTGTTCTTTGGAAATTTCACAGGGTTGGAGATTAAACCAATCATGCAATACCTTTGGTATTTAGGGTATGTGATCTTTTCCCAGCTGGAATTGCTGTTACTTTGTGGTTTGTTTTTCGTAAGAGCTGCTTAAGTACCATCGTTGCAATATGGTCCTCAATACTGATGTATATCATGGTGCATGGTGCAGTAGTTTTTCACACAGAGATAAAAAACTTGGTTGGTAATTACAGTCCCAGTTTTAATATGGGAAATTATACCATTCCATCGTATTTTGGGCTGACTCCACCAGATTTCAGTAGCAATAGCATTTCATTTCTCAATCTTCTGGTGGGTGTTGTTAATTTTTCTCATATATTGGTGAGGAGTAACACAAAAACCACAATAATGAGATTGAGCATGCCTTTTCGGAGGCCGAGAGTTGCTGTTCGGAGAGTGAGAGCTGCTCCTGGTACAGAGAGCACCCCCACTCCTGCCTCTGCAGCCGCTTCTCACCTCTCTTCACGCAAGGGCACAACTCAGATAAGGCCAGCCAGCATTGCCAGTGTTTCTGCTACAGCTTCAGCTGCTGTCTCTACTCCCACAAACACTGCTACTGCTCAGAGAGCCCTGCTGCTGATACTGCTGCAGACACCACAGCCTCTCCCCCTCAGCCCAAACAGCTACTTGTTGACCCTGTAACTAGGAGAAAAGGAAAACAATGGAAATCAGAAATGAGCCTTAACCCTTCCAGGTCTGAACGAGACGACCAGGTGATAGAGGAAATAGAGGATACTGCCTCTCCTCATAGAGCAGCTAGATCAGAGTCAGCTGAGGACTCAGACTCAGAATCTGCTCAGTCCTATTCCATGAGGACTTGCATACTCTGAGAAAAGACTACAGCCGTTTTTCAGGTGAATCACTTCTCTCTTGGTTACTTCAATGCTGGAATGAAGGGGCTGCTACCTTCAGAAGGAAGCCAGGCAGTTGGGATCCCTGGCCAAAGATGTAGGTATTGATCGGGCATTTGGGGAAAAGGCTGGAACCATCAGCCTATGGAAACGACTCTTGTCAGCTGTAAGGGAGAGATATCCCTATAAAGAGGAAATAGACTGCCCACAGGTCAAGGCACCCACACTTGGAAAAGCTCTCAGGTATCTGGCAGAATTGGCTGTACGAGACGTGATCTATAATGCTGATGACATTGAAGATCCTTATCACGTACCTTGCCCCAGACCTATGATGCAAAGGTTTGTGCATGCTGCACCACCACCTTTTAACCATACACTATCAGTAATGCTATGGGTTCCTGCAGATGTGGAGGGAACTGTGGGTGATGTGATTAAAACAGCATGAGAGTGTGAAGATGCTGTCACAGCCCCTCGTCAGGCCTGGGTCTCGGCTATAAAGAGAACATCTGAGAAACTGCATTCACCCCTTTTTCCTCAGACAGAAGGAGGACCCCACATTGCAGCCATTAAGAGGAGATGCCCTCCTATGAGATGGAATCGAGAGAAACAGAATTCAGTAAAAGGAATCCTATGGGCACTCCTGTGTGAGTATGGAGAGGACATGAAAAAGTGGGATCAGAAACCTACTGCTGTCCTAGAGGAGCAAGTATGTAAGTTGCTGAGTAAGACGAAGGCAAAAGGAGGTCCTTCTAAAAAGATGGCTGCTCAAGTCTCCTGTGTGGAGTTACCCAGTTCAAATATGCTGGTGACTCAAGATCCCTGTACATCAGGAGTGAGTACTGGGGATGCAAACTCCAGTAATGCACATACTGACAATGCTGTATGTGCTCAAGCTTAGAGGTGCCCTGCCTCCAGCCAGGTGGAGGAGAGGGACAACCAAATTTATTGGATTGTGTGGATTCGATGGCCTGGCACATTAGAGCCACAAAAGTATAAAGCCTTGGTGGACACTGGTGCACAGTGCACACTAATGCCATCGAATCAGAAAGGGACAGACTCTGTCACTATTTCTGGAGTGACAGGGGGATCTAAAGAACTGACTATTGTGAAGGCTGATGTGAGCCTCACTGGAATAAAATGGCATAAGCACCCGATAGTGACTGGTCCAGATGCTCCGTGCATCCTTGGCATAGACTACCTCAGGGGAGGTGATTTCGAGGACCCGAAAGGGTACCGGTGGTCCTTTGGTACTGCAGCTATTAAGACTGAGAATGGAGAATGGCTGCATGCTTTGTTTGGCCTTTCAGACAAATCCTTTGTAGTGGGTTTGCTGAGAACTATAAACCAGTGGGTGCCAACTACCACTTCAATAGTGCATCGAAGACAATATCGTGTCAACAGAGATGCTGTGATCCCCATTCACAAGCTGATCCGGCAACTAGAAAGCCAAGGAGTGATCAGCAAAACTCACTCACCCTTCAACAGTCCTGTATGGCCAGTGAGGAAGCCTAATGGAGAGTGGAGGCTGACAGTGGACTATCGTGCCCTGAATGAGGTTACTCCACCACTAAGTGCTGCTGTGCCAGACATGCTAGAACTTCAGTATGAGCTGGAGTCAAAGGCAGCCAGGTGGTATGCTACTATTGACATTGCTAATGCATTTTTTGCTATTCCTATAGCACCAGAATGCAGGGCACAGTTTGCTTTCACCTGGAGAGGTATCCAGTATACTTGGAATCGACTGCCCCAGGGGTGGAAACACAGTCCTACCATCTGCCATGGACTGATCCATGATGCCTTGGAAAAGGGTGGAGCTCCAGACCATCTACAGTACATTGATGACATCATTGTGTGGGGTGACACAGCAAAGGAAGCCTACGAGAAAGGTAAGAAGATAATTGAAATCCCTCTAGAGGCTGGTTTTGCCATTAAAAGGAGCAAGGTCAAGGGACCTGCACAAGAGATCCAGTTTCTGGGAGTTAAGTGGCAAGATGGACGTCGCCACATCCCAATGGACGTGATTAACAAAATAACAGCTATGGCCCCACCAACTACTAAAAAGGAAACTCAGTCCTTCTTAGGAACTGTTGGTTTCTGGAGGATGCATATTCCTCTTTATAATCAGATTGTGAAACCTCTCTATGAGGTTACTCGGAAGAAGAAAGACTTTAAATGGGGCTCAGAACAACAAGCTGCTTTTGAGAGTATTAAACAGGAGATTGTGCAGGCAATGGCCCTTGGACCAATTCGAACAGGGCCAGACATTAAGAATGTTCTTCACACCGGAGATGGAGGTGATGGTCCTACATGGAGCCTCTGGCAGAAAGCTCCAGGAGAGACTCGAGGCCGACCTCTTGGATTTTGGGGTCGAAACTACAAAGGCTCCGAAGCCAATTACACAGCCACTGAAAAAGAGATACTGGCCGCATACGAAGGAGTTAGAGCTGCTTCAGAAGTGATTGGTACTGAAGCACAGCTCCTCCTGGTGCCACGATTACCTGTACTGGGTTTTATGTATACAGGTAGACAATCTTCCCATCATGCTACCGATGCTACCTGGAGCAAGTGGATTGCTTTACTCTCACAGAGAGCTAGGATAGGAAGATTCAATCATCTAGGAATTGCAGAAGCAATAACACATTGGCCAGAAGGAAAACACTTTGGAATGCCACCAGAAAAAGTGGTAAAGCGGGCTGAAGAAGCCCCACCATATGACCAACTACCAGAGGATGAAAAACAATATGCTCTTTTTACTGATGGATCCTGTCGACTGGTAGGAGGCCATCGAAGGTGGAAAGCTGCTGTATGGAATCCTACACGACCAGTTGCAAAAACAGATGAAGGAGATGGTGAATCAAGTCAATTTGCAGAGGTAAAAGCCATCCAATTGGCTTTGGACATTGCTGAACAAGGAAAGTGGCCAAGACTTTATCTCTAAACTGACTCATGGATGGTAGCAAATGCCTTATGGGGTTGGTTAAAGCAGTGGAAACAAAACAACTGGCAACGTAGAGATAAACCTATCTGGGCTGCTGAACTGTGGAAAGACATTGCTGCAAGGTTAGAGAAACTTGATGTAAAAGTGCATCATGTAGATGCCCACGTACCTTTGTATCGAGCTACTGAGGAACATCGAAACAACCAGCGAGCAGATGAGGCTGCTCAAGTGTTCCAAATAGACCTGGACTGGGACCATAAAGGTGAACTGTTTTTAGCCAAATGGGCCCACAATGCTTCAGGTCATCAAGGCAGGGATGGAACATATCGATGGGCTCGTAACCAAGGGGTGAATTTATCTTTGGACGCTATTGCCCAGGTTATCCACGATTGTGACATATGTGCTGCAATTAAGCAAGCTAAAAGGTTGAAACCTCTGTGGTATGAAGGGAGGTGGTCAAAGTATAGGTATGGGGAGGCCTGGCAAGTCGATTACATCACACTGCCTCAAACCCGCCAAGGTAAGCGCTATGTGCTTACAATGGTGGAGGCAAGTACAGGATGGCTGGAAACATATCCTGTGCCTCATGCCACAGCCCGGAACACTATTCTGGGCCTAGAGAAACAAGTCCTGTGGAGACATGGTACACCAGAAAGAATTGAGTCAGATAATGGAACTCATTTCAAAAATAGTCTTATAAATAACTGGGCCAAAGAACATGGTATTGAGTGGATATACCGTATCCCCTATCATGCACCAGCCTCAGGTAAAATTGAAAGGTACAATGGACTGTTAAAGACTACCTTAAAGGCAATGGGTGGTGGAACTTTCAAGAACTGGGACAGGCATTTGGCAAAAGCTACCTGGTTAGTTAATACCAGGGGTTCCATCAATCGAGCTGGTCCTGCTCAGTCAGATCTTCTACACACAGTAGATGGAGACAAAGTGCCTGTGGTGCATGAAAGGAATCTCCTAGGGAAAACAGTTTGGGTTTATCCTGCCTCGGGCAAAGGCAAACCCATTCGTGGGGTTGCTTTTGCTCAAGGGCCTGGACACACTTGGTGGGTAATGATGAAAGATGGAGAAGTACAATGTGTACCACAGGCGAATCTAACACTAGGTGAGAATTCCTAATTTCTGCTGATTGGAGCATGACGCAAATGGTATGGAATAAGGGGTGGAGTGTCCTGGTTTGGGCCAGGATAAAGGTGATTTTTCTGAGTTTCTTGTCGGTGGTTGAACTTGCTGAGGTTGACAGCAAGTTTCTCGAATGGAGTATTCCATCCCATGTGCATCATCCTCGGTATGGAGTTGGGGGATCTCAAGGACCGAGCCACACCCGTACCAGCTGATTGGCCTCACCTGAGATCATCAGCAGAAGTGCTGGGTACCACCCCCCTTAACAGCTAATTGGTCTCACCTGTGGCACTATAAAAGACCAGCAGAAGCTCCTGGCTGGCTGCCTGTGGCCCTGCTTGCTGGCCTGCCTGGTTGCCTCCCCGGCTGGCTGCTTGTGGCCCTGCTTGCTGGCCTCCCTGGCTGCCTCCCTGGCTGCCTCCCTGGCTGCCTCCCTGGCTGCCTCCCTGGCTGCCTCCCTGGCTGCCTCCCTGGCTGCCTCCCTGGCTGCCTCCCTGGCTGCCTCCCTGCTGCCCTCCCTGCTGCCCTCCCTGCTGCCCTCCCTGCTGCCCTCCCTGCTGCCCTCCCTGCTGCCCTCCCTGCTGCCCTCCCTGCTGCCCTCCCTGCTGCCCTCCCTCCTACCCTCCCTCCTGCCCTCCCTCCTGCCCTCCCTGCTGCCCTCCCTCCTGCCCTCCCTGCTGCCCTGCCCGGTTGCTTGCCTGCCTGCCTGCCTGCCTGCCTTCACCCGGCATCTTGGAAGGATCTCATCCAGTCCGTTTGCCTGCCTGTGTTCCTGCCTCCTGTGTGTCCAGCCTGGACTTTCCCAGGGCTGCCCTGCAGCCTTGGTTTGCGTGAGAATTGTTGGGGGAAAAGGGGGAAGGAATCTGATATTCATTCTCCTGTATATTTGTGTGTATATATATATATATATATATAGCATTATTGTTTCATTAAAGTTGATTGGTGTAGCCTCCAACCCATAAGTCTCTCTCCCTTATTCTCTCTCCTTCCTTATCAAGGAGGAGAGAGAGATTAATAGAGAGCATCTGTCACCCGGTTTAATCGCCGGGCCAGTGTTAAACCGTGACAGCTGTGACAGTGGAAAGCTGTTTTGCTCCTAACTGAAACAGTGGAAAATTACGAGTTTGGACTGCTTTGCCTGGTCTGTTCTCGGTTTAGTCTTGAATTGTACCGGTTATGATCACTAGTTCTAATTCTACATTAGATAAATTCACACAAACAACTTGGCCTGCTCTCCTTTTCCCACAGGAATTGATCTGTTGAGATCCTTTCCTGTTGCAATGTTCTTCTTGTGCAGATGTTCACATTCCTTTGTTAGCCTTGGCAGTGTCTTGTTTTAAGAACAGGACCTACACTTTTAATTATCTTTGAGATAGAAGTTAGTCTCATCAGGGCCTTGTATTGTTCACACTGTTTCAGTGGAAAATTACATGTCTCAACTGCTTTGCCTAGCCCCCTATTCACTTCTTACTCAGTTTAATTCTTTTCCTGACTTTTACTGGTTAGGAATACAAATTCATCAACGTATGTTACAGGGGGGTTGTGCTTCCCCTTAATTGGTTGTGCTTCAGCACCTTTTATATCCAGCACCTTTTATATCCAGATCAAATTCAAACTCAGTCGCCGCAGATTCAGATGAAATATTTCCTCAGTGTTCCTCAAGATTCCAAAATCCAGGTTCTTCACTCTCTGTTCAAAAACCAATCCCCACCCAGAGCAGAGATATTTGGTTTATTAAGATCTTCCCAGAAAAGGTGCCAGGAGACATTTCCCCAAAGCCTGAAGGGCGTTTGGAGAAGAATTTAGTGGCAAGTCCGGAATCCTTCCTGGGGACTTGATAACCCCAGGGCTTAGAAGCCACAATCGGGGACTCCCTTAGGAGACCTCAACGCATCCCACTGGATGGCAGCTCATCCTGCATGTGGGTGCAGTAGGGGAATCCTATAGGCCATGGTGGGATTTGTTACCATGACAGGGGACCCAAACTCATATCGAAGTGGTTGGGTGGGATATAAGACCCCTGATTCATCCCAGGGGTTTAAGCAAGCAGTGGGGGAGTCCTGAATTACCTCTTGCAGTGTCCAGTGTCCAGTACAACTGGGCCATCACAGCTCAAGCCAGGAGTGGCTGAAAACCAGAGCACCCCCTGCCCCACACAATGGCCCCTTTGGGTTTTCGTTGCAAGTGTAGCTCCTAAAGATGAAGTAAACGATGATCAGTGGGTGTCCAACTCTATGGTTACCCTCCCTATTCCACCTCGCATTCCATTTTCACCTACAGTATGTTTGATGTAGGTTTTGGCTGCCACCAAAACAAAAAAAGCCCAACCCCTATTTTGTCACCATACTATGGCTTCTTTCTGAAACACGGGATGTCTCCATCTGGGCAAAAACCTCACTGAGTGTCATAAGGATAGGAAAGATTTTGGTATTAGTGTAATTTTGAAAATCATTGAAATCCATGCAGGAGAAAAGTTTGACACCAGTGAGGAATGCAGGAGAAAGTTTAGGATCTGCTCAGCCCATTTCCACCATCAGAAAATCCATCAGGGTGAGAGACCCCAGAGATGTCCTGACTGCAGGAGACGGTTTAGTGACAGCTCGGATCTGGTCCAACGGTGACACCATCACACAGGCACCATGTCCTACACCTGCCCTGACTGCGGGAAAGATTTTCGGTGGAGATCAGCTTTAATCAAGCATCAACGGATCCATAGGGGTGAGAAACCCTTTAAATGTTCTGAGTGTGGGAAGGAGTTTTCCCAGAGTTCCCATTTGTCACGCCATCACCGCATCCATACAGGAGAGAAGTTGTATCCCTGCACTCACTGTGGGAAAGCCTTCAACAACAGCACCTCTTGGATTAATCACCAACATGTCCACACTGGGGAAAAACCCTACACGTGTCCCCAGTGTGGGAAGGGCTTCAGAGCCAGCTCGAATCTCACCCAACACCTACGGATCCATAGGGGTGAACGTCCCTACAAGTGTTGTGAGTGCGGGAAGAGCTTCACAGCCAGCTCGAATCTCACCCAACACTTACGGATCCATAGGGGTGAACATACCTACAAGTGTCCTGACTGTGGGAAGAGCTTCCGTCAAAACTCCCATTTGAAGAACCATCAACGCCTCTATACCAGTGAAAAACTTTAAAGCAACTCCCAGTGCAACAAGAGATTTTACTGGAAATTAGATTTCATCTGTCATTACCTGACCCAGCACAACCATCACCAAGTATGAAGGGTCAAGTTGCCCTCATTTCCCAAGCTCCATCACAACAATGATCCTTTCTTCATCTTCTTGTGGAAAACAAAATGCAGTCAGCTCAGGAACCACTTCATGTCCCATCCAAAATTTGACTTCTAATATTTGTTTCAGCGTCATGAAGGCTTTTTTCCAAATAAGGAAAAAACAGGAAAGTATTTCCAATTATGACACCCTCCTAAAGGGATGTGGCAGGACGGGATCCTGGACACTTTTCCTGCACACCAGGCTGGGCGTGCAGCTGAGGGAGCAGTAGAAGAGGGAGGCAGCAGACTGCAGGACAATGCTGACAGCAACAGAGCAGGATCATCTCTACTACATGGTTTTTAAATCCTTCCAGGGATGGTGTTTCTACCACCTTCCTGGGCTGACCATTTCAACACCTAACTACTCTCTCAGTAAAGAAATGAGAGATCTGACCTAAACCTCCCCTGGTTCAACTTCAGGCCATGTCCTCTTGTCCTCTCATTGTTCACTTGAGAGAAGAGGCCAGCACCCAGCTCAACACAACCTCCTGTCAGGGAGTTGTAGAGAGCAAGAAGCTCTCCTCTCAGCCTCATCTTCTCCCAACTGCACATTCCCAGTTCCCTCAGTCTCTCCTCAGAGCACTTCTTCTCCAGACCCTTCACCACCTTGTAGATGCCTGCAGACTCCAGGAGCTGGCACAGCTCTTCAGAGGAGTGTTACTGCTCCTTGCCTGTCAGGAGGGATGCTTCATGAGCTCTCCTGAAACCTCTGTGACACCAAGGGTGATGTGATGGGACACCTTGAGCAGCCTGCAGTAAGGCTTCTCTCAGCTGTCCCCTGAAATAAGAGAATTACATCTCGAATGGTTTCTCACGAGGATGGAACAAGCTGGTGACAGCTCAGTAGACAAGAATCTGGAAGAAAAGCCCCAGAAAATCTTCCCTGCTTGATTGATTCATTTCTTGTGAAGCAGTAGACTTAGAGAAATAGAAGTAGTAGTTTAAAGAAACATATATGCAATGGTTTTACAGAAGTAGAAGTACAGAAGTTGTAGAAAAGTATAAGCAATATTTTAAGGGAGTCTCATGGAAATTTACTAGCTGAATAACATAGGTAGGTGTGTGTATGGCAATGATACATGTGATAATGGAATGTAATTACTATGGAAAACTTATCCATGAGAGAAGATAATGGGATAAATAACTGTTGCTGAAATCTGCAGAAGGAGCAAAACTGAGACAAAATTAGTTATGAGTTCTTTTTGTATTTTTATCTGTGCTGCATTTGTGTAAGTTTTCCATTCTTATTTGGTTTTTTTATGCTCTACTGTTGTGAAGTTTGTGATCACCCTTCATAGTGAATAATGTTAGTGCATGTAATGCCACAAAGAAGTCTCTCATTTGGAATGCCCTTTTAGTGTCCTAAAAGACATCAATTTGTAAAGTGCACCTCTTGAACTGAAGAAGCTGGAGTGAAGATGCTAAGCTTGTAGCCATCATGATATCATTGCCTTATGATATTCCCTTATGATATCATCATGCCTTGTGACGTGTGGACCCATGGGGTGAGGGGATTGCATTGTTGAGATGTCATTTGAGTATGTGGCTTTTGTGATCCAAGCAATCAGCCCTTGTGATTGCACAACCTGAACATTGAAGTATCTAATTTTGTGCTTTTAGAATATCTATTTTCATGCATACTTGTGATTTGTGTTCCCTAAAAATTACTTGAAAATAAACTTCAATTCTTAGAGCAACAGAATTGATGTTTTGATTGTAGAGAAATATTTCATTTCATCTTATTGTGATCAAGGGGTACTCGCATGGTGTCAGGAGGCTGTCATTCCTTGTTTACCCTCAGAGGGTAACTTTTCCCTGAAAGGGAAGCACTGGCCTGGGAGATGGAATCTCCTTTGGCTGTTGTCTGGGTCAGGCCATGGGATGTGACAGTCCTGTGCTGTTGTGCCAGCAGCAGGTGGTTGTGCTGGAGTGCCCTGACATTTCCTGTAGCCCCCCAGGGCTGTGCTTGGCCACTCAATTGAGCAGCTGCCCTGACTGAGGTTGGACCAGCCCTGGCACCTCCAGTGTCACCCGTGGCTGTGTGGGAAGAGGAGGGAAAGGAGATTCCCCCTGGCACTGCCTGGGTGTCCAGTGGGAGAGTGGGAGAAGCAGAGGTTGTGTCTCTAGAGGGGAAGTGGCTGTGCTGGAAAGGAGGGAGGGCTTTCCTCCCCATGCTGAGTGTTGGAAGACTTAATTCATTAGCATTAATAAAGCATGCCTGGCTCTGCTGCACAGGCAGTGGTACAGCTCAGCTGAAGGTGTCTCCAGTCCCAGGGAGCTGCTCAACAGAGGGGACCTGCTGTCAGCACCAGGTGGCTGTAGACCTTGGTTTCCCCTGCTGCTGGGTTCAATCACTAAATAGGCTGTATTTGCTGTTTAGGGTTTATGTTGTCCCAGTCTGTTACAGCATATGTCTGAGTGCCCCTGTGATGAGCCAGGCTGGTGGCAAGGGCTGATCTCTGCAGGATGCTGCTCCAGAGACACAAGCTCTCTCCCAGAGCATTAGGAAAAGTGCAGTGTACACCCCAACAGTGGCAGTGTTTAATTCATTACTCTGGAGGGCAATACCCAGTGCCTAAAATTAGGCTCACACATCTTATTTTAGGTACTTCAATAAATAGACTGTTTTGCCTCTTGTTTTTTCCTCCCTGGCACTGCTTAGCACCCAGAGGCTTCCTGGGAGGTGTTCTGTTCTTGGGCATGTTGGAGAAACCCAGCAGCACTGGGTGTAAGAAGACCAAATCCTCCTGTATCCCTAATCTACCTTGGGTAGAAGTCAGGGCCTGGAAAAGGAGGAGCTGCAACACTTCTCCCATCCCAGGAGGCCACAACCCTCCTGGTGTTGCAGAAGCCTAGTGCCTGGCAAGTGGCTGTTCCAGCAGCTCTCAATTAGCATTATAAATAATCAGCCTGGCACCCTGCCACAGCATCCCCAGGGTAGGTGGGGGGATTCACCTCAGCCTGATTACTCCCCAGTGGTGCCCCTGTAACACCTCCCTGCTTCACGTTGCTACCCTAGCCTCCAGGAGGGACTGAAGCAGTTTGACTTTTCTCCATCTCATGACAAGTGACAGATGCAGTAGGAACATGTTGGGCACAGTCAGCAGTGTGGAGACCTGTCTGGGGCTGTAGCCCCATCTAAAGGGAGCCATGGGGGAAAAATGATGCCACCCAGGTCCCTGCTCAGGATGCTGACGGCAGCAGGACCTGCTGCTCCCTCTCCATACCTGGAGAGGCAGGTGGCCATCCTGCAGCTCCCCATATGAGGCTGCAGCTCTCTGAAACCATCTGCCTCTGCACATTTCCTTTGCACGTGTATGCATGTAGAAAAGGATCAGACTTCCTGGGAGCTAAAAATAATACCAGGCAGTGGAGTTTGTCCAGGAGATGGTAAGAGAATGAGGAGGTATGGAGAAGGTGTCATTTCACTGCTGGCTCCTCCAGTAACAGGGCATGGGGAGAAGGGTAATGAGTCACGGCTGCCACCACACAGAGGGAAATCGCTGCTGAATGAGCAGGGAGCATGCTGGGGTAATTCAGCTCCGTGCTGCATTGCTCCTCTAAGGCTGCAGGGTGCTGGAAGGGGACTGCAGCCAAGTGCCCTGGGGCTGTGCTGGGGTACAGTGGGGAAGAGGCAGAGTTGCCTGGCCACGGGAGGCTGCGTGCTGCCAGGATGCTTCCCAGAAGGCAACAACATTGAGATATTGGGGCAGATGTGTCTGGGTGAGATAGGGTGTTGTAGGATCCTGTAATGTAGCAGTGACAGGGCTGCTTCCAAGTATGAAAACCTCTGGTGCTAAATGAAAGAGTGAGTGCAAACACAGAATCTAATTACCACAGATCCTCCATAGCCAGCTCTGCCTGCTCTCCCCAAGCTGTCAGATGCTCTCTAGCAAATGCCTCTGTCTCCTAGCCATGGCCAAATCAAAGCCATTTTTTATCTTGAGATCTTGTTCTAGCAAGAACAGCAAAGAGCAGGAGTGAAGAGGGGAGAAGCTCCTGTAGTTCCCTGTAGCAAGATCAGGTTTAAGCCCCATATGACAGAGAGGGGACAGAGGCCACTGACCTTCCCTGCCAAGGAAGCACCCAGCCCACAGCAAGCTTTGCTGGGGGAACAATCCTCATTCCCCATCACTGGGGAAAGGCATGAACAAAGGAATTTGCTCTTTAATGCCATGTCCTCCAGATCTTGCATCCTATAATGGGTTAGAGCACCTCTCAGGTCCCTTATAACCCCAACAGGCTCCTACCATAACGTGGAAGCAAAACAACAGCAACAAAACCATGGCAACAGGTCCAAGTAGCAAAGGCACTCAGCTTCACGGCACTGCTCTCATCTCAGCTTTTAGAAGGGGCTGAGCAAGATGACTGGCAGCCCCAGCAGCTTTGTGCAGATGAACCAGTTTAGTCAAGTAAGGAGCTGGAGAGCTGCAATCTCTGGACAGCTATGGCATTTCTCTGCTGGCTCTTCAATTGCTGCTGCAGGTGGGAGCAAGCAGCTGATAACCATCACCTCTCCTGCACCAAGTCTGATCATGAGGGAAGCTCCTGGTGGGACAAGATCCATGACAGCACCATGGAGATGCTGTTCCCTGGGTGCTGCATCCCTACAAGGACTGGGCTTGGAGCCTCAGCAGAGCATCTTGCTCTGCCCTGGGGCTTTGGACTGTGAGTGCTCCTTATTATATTTGTATATTTTTATGTATATTTATATGTATATTTATATATTTATATTTAAATATTATCTATTTCGAATTATATATATGATATATATTATATATTTATTATTATATATCATTATGTATTGTATATAACATATTATAAACATTACTATTATTATTAATATTATAAGTAATATTAAAATATATAAGATTATAATATGTGGTATATAATAATAAATATAATAAATACAGTACAAACCAGAATAAACCAGTACAAACCAGTACAAACCAGCATAGATCAGTACAGATGAGAATAAACCAGTATAAACCAGTATAGACCAGTACAGACCAGAATAAACCAGTATCAAACAGTACCAAACAGTATAGACCAGTATAAACCTACATAAACCAGGATAGACCAGTATAAGCATTATAAACTAGTATAGACCAGTATAGACCAGAATAACCAGTATAAACCAGTATAACTAGTATAAAACAGTATATACCAGCATAGACCAATATAGACCAGTTTTACCAGTAAAACCAGTATAAACCTATATAGACCTTTATAGACGAGTATAGACCAGTATAAACCACTATAACCAGTATAGACCAATATAACCGGTATAAACGAATATAAGCCGTATAAACCAGTATAGACCAGTATAGCCCAGTAGAAACCAGTATAACCACTATAACGAGTATAAACCAGTATAGACCTTTATAGACCAGTATAACTAGTATAGAGCAGTATAGACCAGTACAAACAGTATAGACCACTAGAAACCAGTAAAAACCAGTATACACCAGTAGAAACCAGTATAGGAAGTATAGACCAATATAACAGTACAACCTAATATAAACAGTTTAAACAGTATAGACCAGTATAGACCAGTTTAATTAGTAAAACCAGTATAAACCTATATAGACCTGTATAGACCACTGTAGACCAGTATAAACCAGTATAACCAGTGTAGACCTGTATAACCAATGTAAAAGAATATAAGCAGTATAAACGAGTACAGACCAGTATAGGCCAGTATAAACCAGTATAAACCAATAGAAACCAGTATAACCACTATAACGACTATAAACCGGTATAGACCTGTATAGACCAGTATAACCAGTATAGAGCAGCATAGACCAGTACAAACCCGTATAGACCATTATAAACCAGTATAAACCAGTATAGACCAGTATAGCCAGTATAAACGAATATAAGCAGTATAAACCAGTATAGACCAGTATAAGCCAGTAGAAACCAGTACAAGCCAGTATAAACTAGTATAAACAATTATAACCAGTATAGACTAGTACAGACCACTATGGACCAGTGTAGACCAGTATAAACTGTATAGACCAGTATAAACCTGTATAAACCAGTATAGACCAGTATAGACCATTATAAACCTGTAAAACCAGTATAAACCATTATGACCAGTATAGACCAGTATCGAACAGTATAACCAGTAAAGACCAATATAGACCAGTATAAACTAGTATAAACCAGTATCAACCAGTATAACCAGGATAGAGCAGTATAACCAGGATAGACCAGTATAAACCAGTATAAACCAGTATAGACCAGTATAGACCAGTACAAACCACTATATCCACGATAAACCAGTATAACCAGTATAGACCAGTATCAACCACTAAAAACCAGTACAGACCTGGACAGGCCAGAATAAACCAGTATAACCAGTATAGACCAGTACAGACCAGTATCAACCACTAAAAACCAGTACAGACCTGGACAGGCCAGAATAAACCAGTATAACCAGTATAGACCAGTACAGACCAGTATAAACCAGTATAAACCGGTATAAACCAGTATAGACCAGTATAAACCAGTATAGACCAGTTTAGGCCAGTATAGACCAGTTTTACCAGTATAAACCAGTATAACCAGTATAAACGAATAGAAGCAGTACAAACAAGTATAGGCTAGTATCGGCCAGTATAGGCCAGTATAAACCAGTATAACCAGTATAGACAAGTATACACCAGTTTAACGAGTATATACCAGTATAGAGCAGTACAGACTACTATAGACCAGTATAGGCCAGTATAAACAGTATATACCAGTATAACCAGTACAACCAATATAGACCAGTACAGACCTGTATAGAGCACTGTATCCAGTATAAACGAATATGAGGTACTAACCAGTATAGACCAGTATAAATCAGCATAACCATTATTACCAGTATAAACCAGTATAGACCTGCATCGACCAGTATAACCAGTATAGAGCAATATAGACCAGTACAAACCAGTACAGACCACTGTTAACCAGTAAACCAGTATAGACCAGTATAAACCATTATAACCACTATAACCAGTATAACTAGTATAAACCAGTATAGACCAGTACAGACCAGTACAGACCAGTATAAACCAGTATAACCACTACAGACCAGTGTAAACCGGTACAGACCAGTACAAACCAGTACAGATGAGTATAAACCAGTATAAGTACTATACACCACTATAGGCCAGTTAAACCAGTACAGGCCAGTACACACCAGTATAAACCAGTCCCTCCCCATCCATCCCAGTCCCTCCCAGTTGACCCCAACCCCCTCCCAGTCTCTCCCAGTCCCTCCCAGTTGACTCCAAATCCCTCCCACCAATGAGAGCAATGTTGTGTTTGGGGAGGTGAGGAACAATCTTCTCCATGAAGCGTTGGATCTCAAAGGTTTCTCCTCACTGTCCAGCCCTCTTTCAGAGACCCTCTGCACCAATACCAGTTGAATATACAATTCTGAAGTGAAAACCAGTAAAACAGAACTTTTTAAAAAACCTTTTTTGATGCTCTTTGTAATCTTCCTCCAAAATGGACCCTCTCCAATTTGCTGTGTGAGTCTTGAACACTAAAAACACCACAGGGTGACTCACGGCTGCTCAGTACTGTAATGGGCCCCCTGGTGCCAGAGACTGAGCCCATGAGTACTGACAGGAGACTGAAAAAAAAACGGTTTTAAAAGTTAAAGCCAAAACAAAAACCCAAATTATTTTGAAGTATTTTGAAGCATTGGTTGGCCCCTTTGGGTCCTGTTACTGGCAAAGCCTCCCCAGAAACTTGTTAGAGAAGGTCACTGGAGGCCATGATTGCAGGGAGACAAAGGTTCTGTAAAGGTGGCTCTGAAGCCACAGGTATTTCTTTATTTGTTTGTTTATGTATTTATTTATTTATTTCTGTTATGGATCAGTTAGGCCAAACTCTGAACCCCAGGCAATAGGAAGGCAGAGCCCATCCCTCGCTTGTGGGTCAGGATTCTTCTGGGGGCCATGGGGCATGACGATGAGCAATAAAAACTGTAGGAAAAATGCACAACACCTCCCAACTACCCCAAAAAGGGGTGAGGAACATACCAAGTGCAGAGTGCCTGGTGCACTTCTGCCTGGTGGTGGTGATCCAGTGACCATTTCTAAAGTCACCTTTCCAGACACAGACTGTCCAGACAAAGGCCATTCCCATTCCTCTCCAATTGTCCCCTTCTCCTACTCTTTGTTCATTCAGATGCCTCTCCCCTGGGTGCTGCTTTGAGCAGCAGGTTGTTCAAAGCTCGCCTGTCTTTCAGCAGCCTGATTGTCTCTTTAGCCACCTCTCTCATGATGATCACATCTCTCTTTTCCCATCTGTCTCTCTAAACCATTTCCCATCAGATTCTTCTTCACTTTCTCTGTGTGACTTTTCTTGGCTGGCACAAAGGAAAACTCCTGCTGTGCCCGTGTGCAGTCAGTTCTCTGAGGAGAGCAGGTGGGAGGTGGTGCAGTGGAGCTGTAACCTCCAGCTGCAGAGAGGAGAGGAGAAGTCTGATGCAAGGACCAGGGATGGAAGTCCCAGGACGGGCATGAAAGGAATGGTGGCGTTGGGGGGGGGTGAGAAGTTACCCACACTGTGTCAGACTTCAGGAAATTTTTATCAGGAGAAAGGAGTTTTCCTTAATCACAGTATGAAAGAAAGGCAGGAGGGCTCTACAGAGGGACCTGGACAGACTGGAGAGTTGGGCTGATTCCAATGGGATGAGGTTCAACAAGGCCAAGTGCCAGGTCCTGCACTTTGGCCACAACAACCCCATGGGGAGCTCCAGGCTGGGCACAGAGTGGTTGGAGAGCAGCCAGAGAGAGAGGGACCTGGGAGTCTGTGATGCGGCGAGCCTTCTCTCGGGGACACGGCTCTTCTCCGGAGCTCTCTTGCTGTCCCTCTCCTCAGGCGTCTTCTTCTCTTGTTTGCTTCTTCTTCTGACTGATCCTGCTTCTGGGAGCATGCCTTTTATCTTGCCCTTCAGCCCCGCCCATTTCCAGCTGGGGCAGGCCCTAATTAGTGGGCACACCTTGGCCTAAGCTCCCAGTTCATTATCAGCGACACCTGAGGACTTGTGGTTTTCTCTACATTTCCCCCCTTTTTGTTGTTTGTTGAAAAAATAAACCTTTTTTTTTTTCTCAATAATTTACATTTCATTTTCAATAATTTAACATTTCATTATTTTTAACATTTCATTTTTTCATTTTCAAACATTTCAATAATTTAAGCATTTCATTTTTTTTCTATTTTTAACATTTCATTTTAACATTTCATTTTCAATAATTTAACATTAAACATTTCATTATTTTTCAACATTTTTCATTACTTTTTTTTTTTTACATTTCATTATTTTTCAACATTATTTCACCTATTTTTTGAGGAGGAAAAATTTGGGCTCTTTAGCCTCTGTTAGCAGGAGATGAGGTCTTAAAAACACCAGCTCAGCTTTCGCTGGTACTCGCCACCTCAGAATGCCTAGCCATGCAGAGGCTTCTCCGAGCATTCAGCGCACCAGTCTTATCGCGTGTCCCTAGGGCCCCGTTTCAGGACCGCACTGTCGCGTGTCGCTGGGGGCTCTGTTTCAGGACCGCACTGTCGTGTGTCCCTGGGAGACTCCGTTTCAGGACCGCACTGACTTGATGCGCACTCAGAGCTCCGCTTCACCTTCAGCATTTCGCGGGCTTGAGTTCTGCGCGCCAACTTGCTGCGCCTTTCGAGCCTCATTCTTTTCTCCTGCCTGGCTCGCCATTCCGGGCTGTTGTCTTGCCATGCTGGGCTTTTACTCCGAGCTTCTACACGCCGCCTTCAGCATTTAAGCTTAGCCTTGTGGAGCTTTTTTCCGTGGTTGCATTTTTGGAGCTCTTTATAGAGCGTCCCGCACCACTGTAGTAGCTCCATCTGACGTGGTTGCGTATTTCGAAGCTCTTTATATTGCCTTCCGCATTTAAGCCAGGCTTTGTAGAGCTTCCCGCACCAACGTGGTCATGTAGAGCTTCCTTTTTTACCTCAGCATTCACGGCTGCTGTTGTTGCCCGCATTCTCCACCAGATGATGCGGCGAGCCTTCTCTTGGGGACACGGCTCTTCTCCGGAGCTTTCTTGCTGTCCCTCTCCTCAGGCGTCTTCTTCTCTTGTTTGCTTCTTCTTCTGACTGATCCTGCTTCTGGGAGCATGCCTTTTATCTTGCCCTTCAGCCCCGCCCATTTCCAGCTGGGGCAGGCCCTAATTAGTGGGCACACCTTGGCCTAAGCTCCCAGTTCATTATCAGCGACACCTGAGGACTTGTGGTTTTCTCTACAAGTCTGGATTGCCAGGAAGCTGAACATGAGCCAACAGTGTGCCCAGGTAGCCAAGAAGGCCAATGGCATCCTGGCCTGGATCAGGAACAGCGTCACCAGCAGGTCCAAGGAAGTGATTCTGCCCCTGTACTCAGTGCTGGTGAGGCCTCACCTCGAGTCCTGTGTCCAGTTCTGGGCCCCGCAGTTTTGGAAGGATATCGAGGTCCTGGACCAGGTCCAAAGGAGGCAACTGGGATGGTGAAGGGACTTGAGCAAAGATCCTATGAGGAGAGGCTGAGGGAGCTGGGGCTGTTCAGGCTGGAGAAGAGGAGGCTCAGGGGAGACCTCATCACTCTCTACAACTCCCTGAAAGGAGGTTTGAGCCAGGGGGGGGGTTGGGCTCTTTTCCCAGGTAACTCTCAGCAAGACAAGAGGGCAAGGTCTTAAGTTGTGCCGGGGGAGGTTTAGGTTGGATATTAGAAAGAATTTCTTTAGGGAGAGGGTGATCAAGCATTGGAATGGGCTGCTCCGGGAAGTAGTGGATTCTCCATCCCTGGAGATATTTAAAAGGAGACTGGATGTGGCACTCAGTGCCATGGGCTGGGAACTGCAGCGGTAGTGGATCAAGGGTTGGACTTGATGATCTCTGAGGTCCCTTCCAACCCAGCCAATTCTATGATTCTATGAAATGTTCCTCCTTAACTACAGTGGGAAAACCTCTCCAATTAGCTGTACAAGTTTTGAAGATGTGAAGAATATCCCATGGAGAGCCATGGCCTTTCAGTGCTCTCTGTATTTCACTGAGCCCCAGGGTGTGTTTGGTGCTGAGTCCATGATCCTCAGGTGCTGAGAGATGAATGAACAAACTGCTCCAGAAGTCAGAATGGAACCTGAAAGTACCTTGAAGCATTGATTGGCCCCAGTGAGGGCCATTGCTGCCAGAGCCTCCCCATGGCCTTGTTAGAGCAGAGTCAAATGCTCTGTAAAGGTGGCTCTAAAGCCATGAGTTTTGTTTTGTATTATTTTTATGAAGCAGTGAGGTCACTCTCTGAACCCCAGGCATCGGGAAGGCAGAGCCCATCCTGACCTTTGTGGGTCTGGATTCTTCCTGGGGACAGTGGGGTGTGAAGATCAATAATGTCAGAAAATGTACACCACCTCCCAGCTACCCCAAGATGGGATGAAGAGCTAACCAAGTTCAAAACCTCAAGAAAGAGTTTTTCCTGGTGGTGGTGATACAGTGACCATGTCTAAAGTCACCTTTACAGACAAAGACTGTCCAGACAAAGGAACAGGATGGAGAGCTGGGCCCATGATAACTTCATGAGGTTCAACAAGGACAAGCACAAGGTCCTGCACCTCATTAGGGCCAATCCCCAGCACAAATACAGGTTGGGCAGAGCATGGATTGAGAGCAGCCCTGAGGAGGAGGAGGAGGACTTGGGGGTGCTGGTTGATGAGAAGCTCAGCACCAGCTGGCAAGGTGTGCTGGCAGCCCAGGAAGCCAAGCATGTCCTGAGCTACACAAAAAGCAGTGTGGCCAGCAGGTCAGGGGAGGAGATTCTGCTCCTCTGCTTCTCTCTGCTGAGACCCCACTGCAGTGCTGGGTCCAGTTCTGGAGCCCCAAGCACAAAGAGGACCTGGAGCTGTTAGAACAAGTCCAGAGGAGGCCACAAAGATGATCAGAGGGCTGACTATCAGGAGGTCTCTAGGACAACCTCCTGCTCTCATCAGGGTTGGTTTGGGGTAAGGAAGGTTGCTAAATCCTTTATTATTTTGTTCTTGAAAACAAGATTGTTTTCAATCTTGTTGAATTGATTGAGGGATTGAGATGACACAAGCTCTATGGTAGATGTGCTTGAGTGTCTTGATGAGGAGAAAGTTTTTGAGTTTTTTTCCTCCTATGTTTCAGCTGAAGCCCATTGGTCCTCAACCTCCCATCATGCACAACCAAGGAAGATGTGTCTCCTTTTCTTGCTGATACCAAATGTGTTATCATACAATCATAGAATATGCTGAGTTGGAAGGGACCCATCAGGACGATCAAGTCCAACTCCTGTCCTGTGAAGGGTACACCAGGAATGACACCATTTGCCTGAGAACATCATTCAAACACTTCTTGGACTCAGTCAGGATTGGTGCTGCTCCTTATAAGTCATTCCTTCCAGACTCTTCACCATCCTTGTTGCTCTCCTTTGGACACTCTCCAACACCTTGATGCCTTTCCTATACTGGGGTGCCCAAACTGCACACAGTACTCACAGTGAGGCTGTACAAGTGCAGAGTAGAGCAGGACAGTCACCTCCCTGGGCTGGCTGGTGACACTGTGCTTGATGCACCCCAGGACACGGTTGGCCCTCCTGGCTGCCAGAACACACTACTGCCACATGTCCAGTTTGCCATCAACCAGGACACCCAGGACCCTCTCTGCTCTCCAGCCACTCGTTCCCCAGTCTGTACTTGCCACCAGGGTTGCCCCATCCCAGGTGCAGAATTCAGCACTTGCCCTTGTGGTTGGTGATTCAGCACTTGCTGAACTTGTGGTTCAGCACTTGTCCTTCCTGTGCCTGCTGATTGCCCATCTCTCGAACCTGCCGAGGTCTCTCATCCACAAACTTGCTTCAGATTCCTTCCAGTCCTGCACCCAAGTCACTGATGAAGATGTTGAAGAGGACTGGGCCAAGGATGGAGCCCTGCAGGACCCCACTAGTGACCGGTCACCAGCCTGATGTGACCTCATTCACTGTCACTCTTTGTGCTCCACCTGTGAGCCAGTTGCTCACCCATCACATAGCACGGTTGTCCAGCTCTATGATGGACATTTTATCCAGGAGGATGCTATGAGAGACAGTACCAAAAGCCTTCCTGAAGTCCAGAAATATTACATCCACCTGCTTCCCTTGATCAGCTAGGTGGGTTACCCTGTCATAAAAGTTTTGACCCACTAGGATCCCCAAGTCTTTCTCTGCAGGGCTGCTCTCAGTCATTCATCTCCCAGACTTTACTGACAGTGGGGATTTCCTCCTCCCAGGAGCAAGACCTTGCACTTGGTGTAGTGAGAACCACAAGTCACCAGGTGTTGCTGATAATGAACTGGGAGCTTAGGCCCAGCTGTGCCCAATAATTAGGGCCTGCCCCAGCTGGAAATGGGCGGGGCTGAAGGGCAAAATAAAAGGCATGCTCCCAGAAGCAGGGAGAAGATGCTGAGAGATGCCTGGGGAGAGAGACGGCAAGAGAGCTCCTGAGAAGAACCAAGTCCCCGAGAGAAGGGCTTGCCGCAACAATTGGTGGAGAATGCGGGCAACAACAGCAGCCGTAAAACACTGAGGTATTATAAAGAGCTCTACACGACCACGTTGGTGTGGGAAGCTCTATAAAGCCAGGCTTAAATGCGGAAGGCGATATAAAGAGCTTCGAAATACGCAATCACGTCAGATGGAGCCACCACGTTGGTGCGGGACGCTCTATAAAGAGCTCCAAATACGCAACCACGAGAAAAGCTCCACAAGGCTAAGCTTAAATGCTGTAGGCGGCGTGTAGAGCTCGGAGTAGAAGCCCAGCACAGCAAGGTATACAACAGCCTGGAATGGCGAGCCAGGCAGGAGGGAAGCCGAAAAAGCGGTAAGAAAAACGAGGCTCGAAGAGCGCAGCGAGTTGGCGCGCAGAATTCAAACCCAAGGAATGCTGAAGCTGAAGCGGCGCTCTGAGTGTGCATCAAGTCAGTGCGGTCCTGAAACGGAGTCTCCAAGGGACACGCGACAGTGCGGTCCTGAAACAGAGCCCCCAGGGACACGCGATAGTGCGGTCCTGAAACGGAGCTCCCAGGGACACGCGATAGTGCGGTCCTGAAACGGAGCTCCCAGGGACACGCGATAGTGCGGTCCTGAAACGGAGCCCTAGGGACACGCGATAAGACTGGTGCGGTGAATGCTCGGAGAAGTCTCTGCATGGCCAGGCATTCCGAGGTGGCGAGTACCAGCGAAAGCTGAGCTGGTGTTCTGAGACCTCATCTCCTGCTGACAACAGAGGCTAAAAGAGGCGAAAAAGCCGGTAGGAGCCCGAATTTTCCCTCCACATTTCAATTAAAGGCTAAGAAAATTGTAAAATTAAGGAAATAATGTTTGAAAAGGTGAAAAATGACGAAAAATAATGAAATGTTTAAATGTTTGAAAAAATGAAAAATAACAAAATGTTTGTAAATTATTAAAAATGTGAGGCCGTAATGTAAAATAATGAAATGTTTAAATTAATCATAAATTATTGTGAATTAATTGTAAATTATTGAAAAAATGAAGTTTATTTTTCAACAAACAACAAAAAGGGGGGAAATGTAGTGAGAACCACAAGTCACCAGGTGTCACTGATAATGAACTGGGAGCTCAGGCCCAGCTGTGCCCAATAATTAGGGCCTGCCCCAGCCGGAAATGGGCGGGGCTGAAGGGCAAAATAAAAGGCATGCTCCCAGAAGCAGAGAGAAGATGCCGAGAGATGCCTGGGGAGAGAGACGGCAAGAGAGCTCCTGAGAAGAACCAAGTCCCCGAGAGAAGGGCTCGCCGCAACACTTGGCCTTGTTGAACTTCATGAGGTCTGCACAGACCTAGTCCTCAAACCTGTCCAGGTCCCTCTGGTTGTTATCCCTACCCTCAAGTGAATCAACTCAGCCCCTGAGCTTGGTGTCACCTGCAAATTTGAGGAGGATTCACTTGATCCTACCATCCCTGTCACTAATGAAGATATTAATTAGTACATTCACTAGCTGTAGTTGGTGCTGGCTTACAGTGTCACTCAGAGCAGGGTCTGAACTCTGGGCTCTGCAGGAGTCAGTCTTGCCCTACAGGAATTAATAGAAAAAGGAAATGTTGATCTGAAATTAAATCCAATGTTAAGATACAAGAGATTTTCAGCATTGTCAGGACAATACACCACCAGCCAGCAGAGCAAAGCTGAAGGGATTCAACATGATTTGGTCTGGTCCAGTTTCTCAAAAACACATGGGGAATATTATAATGCTGAAGCCCCTGGTATTTCTTCTTTACATCTAAAACCTTGAGGGTGCTGAGAAGAAAAAGGGACTGTCCCTTAGTGCAGAGTGAGGACAGCCGCTCTGTCCATCAGTCCTGCTCTCAGCTGCACAAAGAGGCAAAGACCCCAAAGGTGGGGTATATTGATGGGAGGGTGGGCTGAACCCAATCCCACATCCCCAAATTTGAGTAAGTTTGGATGCTTTTCCTCCATGGATGCAGCAGCCGGACAGGACCTGCAGCATCAGTGTCTGAGCTGCACCCAAATCCTCACCCCCCAGCCCAGCAAAAACCAGGGGAAGAACAAGGGCAGCAGCAGCAGGGGCAAGAGGGGAACCTGCCAAAGTTCTGCTGCCAAGAGAGTCGGGACAGGGAGACACAGGCAGAGACTCCAGCGTTTCTCCTCTCTGGTGGCGGAGAGGGCTGCTGGAGGGATCCTCAGAATTCAGTGCCCACGACCTGAAGGGCTAGGGGACTGTGCTGTGTGACAGAGAGCAGGGTTTAGCTCTAGGGAGGGCAGCAGCTCTGCAGGGGATGGCTGGGAGGGGCAGGAATCCCCCCTGCCATCATCTTCCAGGCAGCAGTTCCCTCTCCATCCCTGCCCATCTCTGCTGCCTGCAGCTCTTTCTCTGTCCCCAGCTCTCCTCCCTGTCAGTGCTTACAGCCCCCATTCCACCCACTGAGTGCTCAGCTCTGCCCTGCAGACCCCTCCTGGCAGCAGCAGGACCTATCCAGGGGCATCACTGACTGTGCAGGGGCTCAGGAGCAGCTCAGACAAGGGCTGAGGAGAACTGGGGTCTGTGTGCCTTCTGCAGAGTGCAGAAAGAGCTTTCCATGCCCTGGAGAGACAAGTGGAAGCAGAGCCTGAGGGGAGCCCAGACTGGAGCAGGAAAGCCCTGCCCTGAAGGGACTCCTGAAAAGTCCCCTCAGAAATATGCTGGGCATCAGCTGGAGCTGTGAGCAGCCCTGAGCAATTCATCCCTCTCTCCCCAGCACCAGGAGCCTGCCCTGTGCTCCCTGTCTCCTGCCAGCCACAGCTTCTGCCAGCACCAGGGAGCTCCCCGGGCAGGCTGAGAGCTGCCCCTGGCAGGCAGGCAGGCAGCAGAGTCCCTGCCCCAGCACACAGCCCCTGGCAGGCAGGACCCTGCTCTGAAGGACAGCCCTGGGCAACCCTGCCTGCACACACCCACTCCCTCCTCTTCACAATTCCCCTTCCACCTCCAGCCCCTTCCCCCCTTACAGCTCCCAGCAGCTCTGGCTCTGCAGCTTTAGGAGATGCCTCCAGCAACTGCACCAGCTTCACTGCCCTGCACCAGACACTCACCATGGCAGAAGCTGGGAAGGTTCTCCTCCACTCAGCTGGCACTCACCCCCTCCATCTTCACCCCCTTGAAGCTCTCTCTGCCTTGCTCATCTCCCCCAGATACCCTGGCAGTGCCCTCAGCCCTGCTGCGCTCTGCAGAGGAGCTGCTCCTGCCCAGAGCTGTCTCTCTGCAGCAATGCCCACTTGCCAGCAGCTCCCTCCATCCCAGGAGCCCAGCTCACAGCTGTCAGGAGCCCTCTGGGGGGTTGATGCTGAGCCCATGACAATTGCTCAAGAGGCAAGGAGAGGAAGCTGCAGAAGCTTCTTTCTCCACAAGCAAGTCCAAGTCCAAAGTTTCCAAAGTTTCTTGGTGTGTGCCTGGGTCCCCCTGAGGGACAGCCCTGAGAAAGCAGCGTCCCCTGCAGGGTGTGGGGGGAGCAGGAAGCAGGAGGCAGTGATGGCAGGTGGGGAAAAGGAAGGTGCAGGTGGCTCTGGTGCTGAGGAAGCCTGGCTGTGTGTCAGGACTGCAAAGGGCCCAGCCCTGAGCCCATTCCCCAAAGGTGCCAGCCCTGAGCCCCAGCCCCTGGCAAGGGAGGGAGATCCTGTCCCTCCCTCAGCCCTCAGGGCTCTCCTGGCAGCACTGGCATGTGCAGATGGGCAATGCTAAGGGCAGGACTATGGCCCGGCACCTCCCAGCCAGCCTCCTGCACATGGTCAAGGAGGCCCTGAGCCCCAGTGCTGCTGGAAGCTCCACTTGTCTCCCCATGGCCATCAGGGACAGAGACAAGAGCCAGCAGCAAAGGCATGGAGAGCTTGGCTCTGCCAAGTGTGCCTCCAGCTTTTCCACACCTTTGCCCTCTCTCATCTCCAGCACAGTCTGTCCTGGGCTGTCCCATCCCCTGTGCCTCTTGCCCTGCAGGCTCTGCTCCTTCAGCCGCCTGCCCCACCTTGCTGTCCCCTTCCTCTCCTGACATCTCTGTGTCCTCCCTGCCTCTGCCTTGGCACACAGAGCCTTGGGCTGATCCTGGCTCCTTCTGGGGGATGTGGTGATCCCCAGCATGGCCCTTGCAGTGACATTTCTTCCTTCTGCTCTCCACTCCAGGCATCCCCAGCTGCACTTTGGGCCATTCTTTCTTGCTCAAGCTGTTTCCCACTGTGAGGAAAAGCTCCACCATGCCCAGACCCACCCTTTGGGCACTTCCAGGATAACCCTCTACTGCTCACAGTGAGTTCCATGGGGATAGGGGCAGGGTTGGCTTCAGTTTAGTGGGAGGAGTTGGAACTAGATGATCTTTAATGCTTCCAACCCAACCCATTCCACAATTCTGTGACACATTCCTAGCCAGTTCCAGGCCTGGGAGTCTCCACAGTCACCATCAGGGCTTTGTGATGCAGGGTCTGGTGCCTGGACACCATTTTCATGGGGGTGACCATGGTGACCATGGGGGTATATAAGGGGTGTGGAGACCTGGGGTGCCCATTACCGGGTGAGCACCTCCCTCAGGAGTCAGCAGCTGCCCCGGGGTGACCATGCAATATCTGTGGCAGAAAATGCCCAAGATGTCCACGGAGAAGGAGGTGGAAGCCTGCTCCCAGCCCTCCACAAGACTCCAAGGTCAGTGAATGAAGGAAGGGCCAGACCAGAAGTTCCCCTGCAGGCTGTGAGGAGAGGGCAGCTGTCCCCTGCAGCCCATGGAGGAGCACGGAGGGGCAGATAGGGATCTGCAGCCCTGGAACACCCTGTATCAGCGTGATGTCTGTTATTAAATGAAACACATGAATCTTTAGAAAAAGTCACATTTGAGCAACGTGAGCATAGCTGTGGCAAGGGGCAGGAAGGTGAGATGGCTTTTGTCTCTCTGTGTCTACATTTCTTTCTTTTCCTTTCCAGCAGGGCTGTTCCATGCCAGCTGTGCAGTTGAGTTTCCAGCCCCTCCGTCTCTCTCCCTTCTCCTCTCTCCTTTCCCCAGAGGGGAAGGTGTCACTGCTCCAGCACTGCTCTCCCCTCGGGGACTGCTCTCAGCTGCCCCTCTCCTCTGCCCTGCAGCTCTCAGAGCGGTTCCTTTCCCCTGCTTGAAGATGTAGATGGCAGAGGCACTGTGGCTGCTGTGACAGCTGTGTTTGGATTGGGTGTGCTTGAAATGCTCGAGTAGCACAGCTGGCAAAAGCTCTGGTGTCTGAGGAGCTGATTCTGAGGCTTTTCTCCCCAAACCCCCGTGGTTCTGTTCAGGCAGAGTTTCTGGTGGCTGCTCAGTCCTGCTGCCAGGGAGCCTGGGGAGCGTGGGGCACGGGTGTTTCTGCCTGGCTGTAGAGCCCAGGAGCTGGCACAGCTCTTCAGAGGAGCATTACTGCTCCTTGCCTGTCAGGAGGGATGCTTCATGAGCTCTCCTGAAACCTCTGTGACACCGTGGGTCATGAGACAGGATGCCTCCAGCAGCCTGCAGTCAGGCTTCTGTCAGTTGTCTCCTGATTCAAAAACCAATCCCCAGCCAGAGTGCAGATATTTCGTTTATTAAGATCTGTCCAGAAAAGGTTCCAGGAGACATTTCCCCAAAGCCTGAAGGGCCTTTGGAGAAGTCTTTAGGGTTTGCTGTGCAGACCAAAGACACAGAAGAACCTTCAGGGCAGTAAAGGCTGCCTTGGTCATTGTCCTCCTCATTTACACCTGAAAGCACTGATTCAACAGCTTCTTATCTCCAGGCTCCTGAGGTCTTTGTTTTGTGATCAGGTCAGGAAGTGTGCCCTCCCATTCCCTCCACCCCACCTCCATTACACCAGCCCTTCAGGTTTTTAAGCCTGGAATAACTTTTGTGGCTGTAAACCCTTTCCTTTCAACAACAAATCCCCCTTTGAGACTCATGGGGGTATTTTACACATCCCATAACCTTCCCTTGTTGTGTTCATGTAGAACCATGAATCACCAGGATGCTCTAAGCCCATTCCAACCTTGCCTTGAACACTTCCAGGGATGGGGCAGCCAGAGATTCTCTGGGCAACCTCATGCAGTTTCTCCTCTCCCTCACAGAAAAGAATTTCTTCCTCAGATATCAAGTCAATCATTGCTCTTCAAATCTGAAACAATTTTCCCATTGTCTGATCACTCCAAGCCCTTGTCAAAAGTCCCTCCTCATCCCTCCTCATTTGGTTATTTTGTGATAAAATGTGTAACCTTTGAAAGTGATGAAGGGGGTACCAGGCGATCATCCCCAAAGCTCATACCACTCTGAACAAGCCTTGCAGTTTACAAAGTTTTTAATCACTGGAAAACCCCTTGGAGGGAAAATAGAGAAGGAATGGAGCCCCAAGGGTTGCATTGAAAAGAGACAGTTTGTGATCATACTGTGGAACACTGGGGTTGGCCAGGTCAGAGCAGCTGCCCTGGATTTTAGCCCATGGTCACATGTATCCCTCATTGTCCGCAGGAGAGAACCCAACACAGCACTTCTGATCTCCCTTGCTCTGGTTTAGTTGGAGTCTGAAGCCTCCAAAAACTTGAGCTGCTCTGAACAGAAAAAATATATTTTAGAGTGAATTCTGCCCAGGATTAGAAACAAGATGAGCCTGAAGTGGAAGTGAAGGATAAGAAAGAACCCTCAGGGCAGTACCCACTGGGCTGGTCATTCTCCCCGAGTTTACACCTGAAAGCAGTGAATTAACAGCCTCTTATCTCCAGGGCCTGTGGGCTTTGTGTTGAGGTTGGGTCAGCACCACCCAGCTCTGATGTGTCCCCTCCCATGTGGCCCATGCCACAAGCCTGATGTCCCCAACCCCCCAGAACACAACCCTAGTGTCCCTCCCCCTTCCAACTTCCAACCTCATCCCCAGGTCAGGTCCCTCCCCCCCAGGCCCCTTCCCACCATTTCTTCCTCCCCCCGCATTTCCCGTGATTGCACTGCAGCTCCCAGGAGGTTTTGCTCCTTCACATTGGGACTGCACCCACACCCCCCACCCCGCAGCCAGGACCCCTCAACTGGTGAGCACCAGAGCATCGCCCCCCCTCCCCACCAGCCTGGGCTGTGCCCCCCCTGCAGGTACCGAAAGGTGATGGGAGGTGATGGGAGGGGGGTGGTTATCCCAGAACTGCCCAAACTGGGGGCGAGCAGCACAAGATGGGGGATGGAGGAGGATGGGTGAGAGGGGGGAACTAAACTTATCCCTGGGGTGAGGGTGGTGGGATTGGTGACCCTCAACTTTTTAAGGATGGTGGAGGAGCTGTGATTGGGTCTCCCCCCACTACATCCGGGGATTCCCAACTCCTTCTGGTTTGCAGGGCTGTGATAGGGGATCCCAAAGTCATCCCAATGGTTTGGGGGCTTCAGCTGGAGACCCTCAAAGGCACCTCACTGGGTGCCTTAAGGAAAAGGAAAGCTTTCAGTCAAAGTGTGATTTTGGATAAAAATAATTGAATCCATCCAGGATTAAAATTTGACACTGGCGAGCAATGCAGGAGAAGGTTTAGGATCCGCTCAGCCCATCTCCACCATCAGAAAATCCTTCAGGGTTAGAGACCCCAGAGGTGTCCTGACTGCGGGGGACGGTTTAGCGACAGTTCGGATCTGGTCCAACGGTGACACCATCACACAGGCACCATGTCCTACACCTGCCCTGACTGCGGGAAAGATTTTCGGTGGAGATCAGCTTTCATCAAGCATCAACGGATCCATACGGGTGAGAAACCCTTTAAATGTTCTGAGTGTGGGAAGGAGTTTAACTGCAGTTCCAATTTATCAAAGCATTGCCGCATCCACACGGGAGAGAAACCCTATAAGTGTCTGGATTGTGGGAAGGAGTTTTCCCGGAGATCCAATTTATCACAGCATCGCCGCATCCACACAGGAGAGAAACCCTATAAGTGTCTGGAGTGTGGGAAGGAGTTTGCCCAAAGTTCCCATTTATCACAGCATCAACGGATCCATACGGGAGGGAGACCCTATAAGTGTCTGGAGTGTGGGAAGGAGTTTACCCAGAGTTCTGCATTATCACGGCATCACCGCATCCATACAGGTGAGAAACCCTTTAAGTGTCTGGAGTGTGGTAAGGAGTTTGCCCAAAGTTCCCATTTATCACAGCATCACCGCATCCACATGGGAGGGAGACCCTATAGGTGTCTGGAGTGTGGGAAGGTTTTTTCCCGGAGTTCCTCTTTATCACGCCATCACCGCATCCATACAGGAGAGAAGTTGTATCCCTGCACTCACTGTGGGAAAGCCTTCAACAACAGCACCTCTTGGATTAATCACCAACATGTCCACACTGGGGAAAAACCCTACACGTGTCCCCACTGTGGGAAAGGCTTCACAGCCAGCTCGAATCTCACCCAACACCTACGGATCCATAGGGGTGAACGTCCCTACAAGTGTCCTGACTGTGGGAAGAGCTTCACAGCCAGCTCGAATCTCACCCGACACCTACAGATCCATAGGGGTGAACGTCCCTACAAGTGTCCTGAGTGTGGGAAGAGCTTCAGGAAAAGCCACACTTTGAAGAACCATCAACGCCTCCATACCAGTGAAAAACATTAAAGCTACACCCAGTGCAAGATAAGATTTTACTGGAAATTAGATTTCATCTGTCATTACCTGACCCAGCACAGCCATCACCAAGTATGAAGGGTCAAGTTGCCCTCATTTTCCAAGCTCCATCACACCAATGATCCTTTCTTCATCTTCTTGTGGAAAACAAAATGCAGTCAGCTCAGGAACCACTTCATGACCCATCCAAAATTTGACTTCTAATATTTGTTTCAGCGTCATGAAGGCTTTTTTCCAAATAAGGAAAAAACAGGAAATATTTCCAATTATGACACCCTCCTAAAGGGATGTGGCAGGATGGGATCCTGGACACTTTTCCTGCACACCAGGCTGGGCGTGCAGCTGAGGGAGCAGTAGAAGAGGGAGGCAGCAGACTGCAGGGCAATGCTGACAGCAGCAGAGCAGGATCATCTCTACTACATGGTTTTTAAATCCTTCCAGGGATGGTGATTCTACCACCTTCCTGGGCTGACCAGTCCAACACCTAACGACTCTCTCAGAAAAGAAATTCTTCCTCCTAAACCTCCCCTGGTGCAACTTCAGGCCATGTCCTCTTGTCCTCTCATTGTTCACTTGAAAGAAGAGGCCAGCACCCACCTCAACACAACCTCCTGTCAGGGAGTTGGAGAGAGCAAGAAGCTCTCCTCTCAGCCTCATCTTCTCCAAACTGCACATTCCCAATTCCCTCAGTCTCTCCTCAGAGCACTTCTTCTCCAGACCCTTCACCACCTTGTAGATGCCTGCAGACTCCAGGAGCTGGCACAGCTCTTCAGAGGAGTGTTACTGCTCCTTGCCTGTCAGGAGGGATGCTTCATGAGCTCTCCTGAAACCTCTGTGACACCAGGGGTGATGTGATGGGACACCTCGAGCATCCTGCAGTAAGGCATCTGTCAGCTGTCTCCTGAAATAAGAGAATTACATCTGGAATGGTTTCTCATGAGGATGGAACAAGCTGGTGACAGCTCAGTAGACAAGAACCTGGAAGAAAAGCTCCAGAACATCTTCCCTGCTTGATTGATTCATTTCTTGTGAAGCAGTAGATTTATAGAAATAGAAGTAGTAGTTTATAGAAACATATATGCAATGGTTTTACAGAAGTAGAAGTACAGAAGTTGTAGAAAAGTATGAGCAATAGTTTAATGGAGTCTCATGGACATTTACTAGCTGAATAACATAGGTAGGTGTGTGTATGGCAATGATACATGTGATAATGGAATGTAATTACTATGGAAAACTAATCCATGAGAGAAGATAATGGGATAAATAACTGTTGCTGAAATCTGCAGAAGGAGCAAAACTGAGACAAAATTAGTTATGAGTTCTCTTTGTATTTTTATCTGTGCTGCATTTGTGTAAGTTTTCCATTCTTATTTGGTTTTTTTATGCTCTACTGTCGTGAAGTTTGTGATCACCCTTCATAGTGAATAATGTTAGTGCACGTAATGCCACAAAGAAGTCTCTCATTTGGAATGCCCTTTTAGTGTCCTAAAAGACATCAATTTGTAAAGTGCACCTCTTGAACTGAAGAAGCTGGAGTGAAGAAGCTAAGCTTGTAGCCATCATGATATCATTGCCTTATGATATTCCCTTATGATATCATCATGCCTTGTGACATGTGGACTCATGGGGTGAGGGGATTGCACTGTCTTGAGATGTCATTTGAGTATGTGGTTTTTGTGATCCAAGAAATCAGCCCTTGTGATTGCACAACCTGAACATTGAAGTATCTAATTTTGTGCTTTTATAATATCTATTTTCATGCATACTTGTGATTTGTGTTCCCGAAAAATTACTTGAAAATAAACTTCAATTCTTAGAGCAACAGAATTGATGTTTTGACTGTAGAGAAATATTTCATTTCATCTTAATCTGATCAAGGGGTACTCGCATGGTGTCAGGAGGCTGTCACTCCTTGTTTACCCTCAGAGGGTAACTTTTCCCTGAAAGGGAAGCACTGGCCTGGGAGATGGAATCTCCTTTGGCTGTTGTCTGGGTCAGGCCATGGGATGTGACAGTCCTGTGCTGTTGTGCCAGCAGCAGGTGGTTGTGCTGGAGTGCCCTGACATTTCCTGTAGCCCCCCAGGGCTGTGCTTGGCCACTCAATTGAGCAGCTGCCCTGACTGAGGTTGGAGCAGCCCTGGCACCTCCAGTGTCACCTGTGGCTGTGTGGGAAGAGGAGGGAAAAGAGGTTCCCCCTGGCACTGCCTGGGTGTCCAGTGGGAGAGTGGGAGAAGCAGAGGTTGTGTCTCTAGAGGGAAGTGGCTGTGCTGGAAAGGAGGGAGGGAGGGGACATGAGCCATGACTTCAGTGTGTGTTCCATTGGGTTCCTGGGAGCCCCAGGAAGAGCTGGAGGGAGCCCCGAGAGAGTTGAGCAAGTGGCCAAGTCTGGCGCTGGTCCTGTGCTGCTGGGCCGGGCTCCTGAGCCTGAGAGAGCTGCTGGCAAGCAGAGAGTGCTGCAGAGAGAGAGCTCTGGGCAGGAGCAGCTCCTCTGCAGAGTGCAGCAGGGCTGAGGGCACTGCCTGCAGGCAGCAGGGCAGGGCAGAGAGAGGAGGGAGAGAGAGAAGAAAGGCAGCCTGGGCTGGGAGGAGAGCTGAGAGCTGCCTGGGCTGGGGGAGAGAGAAATCTTCCCAGCCTCTGCCATGGTGAGTCTCTGGCTGCAGGGCAGTGAAGCTGGGCTTCCTGGAGGGGGTCTTCCTTCTCCAGCTGGCAGCCTGGGCCACAGCAGCTGGGATCCCTCTGGAGGATTTTGGTGGGCAGGAGGAAAAGGTTTGGCAGAGCAGGGCTGTCCTGGAGCAGCGTCAGAGGGAGAGGCCATGGGGCTGCCTTCTGCTGGGGATGGCTGCAGGGGCTGAGGGGGTGTGTGCAGGCAGGGGTGGCCAGGGCTGTCCTTCAGAGCAGGGTCCTGCAGCCCAGGGGCTGTGTGCTGGGGCAGGGACTCTGCTGCCTGCCTGCCTGCCAGGGGCAGCTCTCAGCCTGCCCGGGGAGCTCCCTGGTGCTGGCAGAAGCTGTGGCTGGCAGGAGACAGGGAGCACAGCGCAGGGTCCTTCTGGTTTTATGACGTTTCTGTGGGTCAGCAATGCTCACATATCCAGATCACACCAGAATATTTTTGAAGGGATTTTCATAGGCAAAGTCAGGGCAGAGATTTGTATTGAGAACTTGGCTTTTGTCAGGCTGTAATTTTCTGTGTTGTTAGGGTGGGATAGAACCTAATATGGGGAGGTGAGATCAGGGGCTGTGAGTCCCTACACCATCACCCTCCTGTGTTCTAGGAACCTCAGCCAGTGCTTTCATACCTGCTCAGATACCCTACACATACATCCAGCATCAGCTTCCTAGCTCCATCAGGGTCTGTGTGACAGCACAGCCCTCAGGCAGCGCATGAGGTCTCTGGTGTTGGGCACCTCCTCCTCCATCTGCTCACAGCAGAGCTGAAGTGCATCTGTGCTGCCATGTGCCCACCTCCCCCTGCCCAGGGGCTGGAGGTGCCTGCCAGGCATTATCACCATCTGGGAGGGGTTGTGCAGGGCTGGGGGAGGGAAAGGCTTTCCTGAGTGCCTTTCCTCTGCCTCTCTCCATGCCCCCCTCAGTTGCTCTTGCTGTTGGTGTCAGGCTGGGAGCGGGAGTTTCAGCTGCAGGCACAGCTCTTGGGGCTCCTGCCATGCAGATGGTTTTGGGCAAGGAGGTGTCCAGCTGTGCTCTGCCCTGGGAAGCTCTGGGCAGTGCAGTCTGAGTGAGGCTGGGCAGGGAGCTGACCTCCCTTCATCAGATGCCCTCATTCCATCCCTGGGCTGTCTCCTTGGGCTGTCTGTCCAAGCTGGGAGCTGCCTTCCAGGGGGCACAATGAGCCTCGTGAGTCCTGGGCTGGAAACGGGGTGCTGAGACCTTGAGAAAGGGTCAGACACCGAGTGCTCTGAGCTGAGTCCCTCTGCTCTCAGCAGGGAGAGGCAGAGACACAGCCCAGCTCCCCCTTCTCTGCATGCAGCTGCAGGCAATGCTCTTTGCTCACTCTGTTCTGCCTCAGTGCTGCAGCAATGCTGAGGGGTTCTGATCCCCAAGAACACTCCCCAGAGGAGATGGGGGGAGCTAGAAAAAACAAACCTCTCAAACTGCCTTCTGTTTTGCGGGCTCTTTTATGCAGAGAGCACAGAACATGCAAGACTTTGGCAGCACCAATGATTGCATATGAATAATTTCTACTCTGATATTGGTCCCTGTCCCCTCCATTCCCATGAAGCCCCCATTGCAGGGCTGGGAAAACTCCTTGGCAGCCAGTGAACAGAGTCCCTGCTGCAGACACAAACATCAACAAGCAGGGTTGTAGCCATGGGCTTTAGGGAAGAAAAAGTGTGTGTGTGTAGGATGGAGATTTGGAATGGGAAATGGGTCTCATTTTTCAGAGAATCATCTCCTAAATTTTTGTGTTTCCTCCTCAAACAGCTCTCCATGCTTTTAAAAGCAGCAGATGTCCAACAGCAGCTCCATCAGGCAGTTCCTCCTCCTGGCATTTGCAGACAGGCGGGAGCTGCAGCTCTTGCACTTCTGGTTCTTCCTGGGCATCTACCTGGCTGCCCTCCTGGGCAACGGCCTCATCATCACCAGCATCGCCTGTGACCACCACCTCCACACCCCCATGTACTCCTTCCTCCTCAACCTCTCCCTCCTCGACCTGGGATCCATCTCCACCACTCTGCCCAAAGCCATGGCCAATTCCCTCGGGAACAACATGGACATCTCCTACAAGGCATGTGCTGCACAGTTCTTGTTCCTTTTATTCTTCATCACAGCAGAGTTTTATTTCCTGACCATCATGTCCTACGATCGCTACATGGCCATCTGGAAACCCCTGCACTACGGGACCCTCCTGGGCAGCAGAGCTTGTGTCCACATGGCAGCAGCTGCCTGGGGCACTGGGTTTCTCACTGCTCTGCTGCACACAGCCAATACATTTTCCCTGCCCCTCTGCCAGGGCAATGCCCTGGACCAGTTCTTCTGTGAAATCCCCCAGATCCTCAAGCTCTCCTGCTCACACTCCTACCGCAGGGAAATTGGGCTTCTTCTGGTCAGTGTATGTCTATCATTTGGGTGTTTTGTTTTCATCGTGGTGTCCTATGTGGAGATCTTCAGGGCTGTGCTGAGGATCCCCTCTGAGCAGGGAAGGCACAAAGCCTTTTCCATGTGCCTCCCTCACCTGGCCGTGGTCTCCCTGTTCATCAGCACAGCCATCTTTGCCTATCTGAAGCCCCCCTCTACTCCTCCCGATCCCTGGACTTGGCAATGGCAGTTCTGTACTCAGTGGTTCCTCCAGCAGTGAATCCCCTCATCTACAGCATGAGGAACCAGGAGCTCAAGGGTTCTCTCTGTAAAATTATTCCATTGACATCTTTCAACAATGAAAAATTCATCACCGATCTCCACAAATGAGTCTCACAATATCTTATTGCCTTCTTTTGTTTATTTAGGGGGGGGGATTTGATTGTTTGGTTTTTGTCTGTAACTATTGGGTTTACCGTTCCCTCTTTTTTTCTTGTCATTCATGGTTATGTTCCTTATTAATGTTTAGATATGTATTGCTAAAACTCACAAATGTCTGGTCTTTGTCTCACCGGGTTCTGTTTTAAGATTTGTTCTAACACTTACTCAGAGTCCTTGATTTTCCACTAACTAAAACCATCTGCTCTACTTGACATCCTGTCCTTCCAGTGTCTCACGTGACCCACTCAGCATGGTGTCACTTTCAAACTCCCTGAGGGTGCACGTGATGCCACTCTCTGTGTCACTGGTGAAGATATTGAACAGGACTGGTCCTGTTATAGACCCCTGAGGGACCATATTGGAATCTGACCTGGTCCCCAACACTTCCATACAAAGAAAGAATTGGCATTTCTAGGCCATGAATGGCCAGGTTGTTATAGGAACAATTCAAAACCCAAAAAATAAAAATTAATCCAAAGTCATTTCTAACATCTGTGTGAATTATTCACCCGTGGGACAATGGGAGAGCATCCCAGGATGACCTTTTCAGTTGAGGGTGGGAGGTTTCAGTGGGGTCAGAAACTCCCCGTGGGAAGCCAGAGAAGGGACAGGTGGGGATTTGATACCAGCAGCAGAGCTGGGCTGAGGGACTCAACACCCTCTGTGCCTGAGTCTGTACTGAAGGGGTCTGCAGGGCTCTGTGCTCAGGGAAAGGGCACAGGAGGGGAGCTCGGATGGGCAGGAGCCTCAGGACATACCAGAAGGACAAATCCAGGGTCTGCCCCTGACAGGGACTCACCTTGGCCATGGCCCAGGCTGGAATCTATAACATTACTGATAGTGTAGGGTTAGATGGGGATGGTGCAGCATGCACAAACCTTTGCCTCACAGGCTTAGGGCATGGCATGTGATAAGGATCTACAGTCTCATCATGGTATAGATCACATCTCGTACAGCCAATTCTTTCAGATACCTGAGAGCTTGTCCCAGTGTGGGTGCTTTGACCTGTGGGCAGTCTATTTCCTCTTTATAGGGATATGTCCAATGGGCATGAAATGTGTATCCTATGTGTATCTCCTAGCTGTGTGAAAAACCATTGTACCATGTACACACTCTTAAAGACCATACCACAACTACGGTTCTTAAGCAGCTCTTACCAGGAATGAACCACAGAGCAACACTAATCCCAGATAAAAAGCCACAGATCACACACCCTGAGAACCAAAGGTGCAGCATGATTGGTTTAATTTCCAACCCTGTGAAATTTCCAAAGAAAATTGTTTGATTCCCACTCAGCGGAGCAATCTGGGTATCCTCCCACTGGACTCAAAATTCAAACTTTTCATATAAATGAGTTGAAATTTGAACTGGGCTTGAGCTAATTAGCTTAAAGCCCCATGTTGGGCGCCAATAAATCTGTCAGGGTTCAATGCTGGGCCACCAATTAACCAAATGACAAAATCTCTGTATTAATGCCCCTCCCCCCCCTGATAAAGAAAGGAGAGAGAATAAGGGAGAGAGACTTATGGGTTGGAAACTAAACTTCACAGCTTTAATGAAACAGTAATGATAAAAAGGAAAAAATACTAAATATATAAAAATACATAGAAAAATCGTACCATGTTCCTCCCCCCTCGCCCCCAATAACTCTCACGTCACCACCAAGGCTTCAGGGCAGCCCTGGGAAAGTCCAGGCTTGACTCCCGGGGTCAGCAGGACTGGTTTAATCCCAGATCAGTTGTAGGGGTGATCATTGCAATCCCTCCTTCTCCTTCAGTTTAAAGCCTCTTTAAAGCAGCTTAAAGAAGGAGCTACAGGCATGGACAGTGTAGGGTGTAGTGAAATGAGGCAACCAGGTGGCACTAATTGCCAGGTAGTGGGCATGACCTCGTGTTAAGCCCACCTGTGCCTGATTAGGGCGGGCCCCTACTGCGCATGAGCAGGATTAGGGGGCCAATAAAGCTCACACCTGAGGAAGCCAGAGGCTGGCCACTTTCAGAGCAGTAGCACTGATTCAGGCTAGTCAGCCCTGAGAGCATCAGACTCAGAGCACTATTCATGTGTTTCTGCTGGAACACCTGTTTGGACCTTGGAGCGCTGTGCCCTAAAAAAGGTTTGTCTTGCTACAGTAGGGCAGCCTGCAGGAGAGATGGCCAAGGGCTCTGGAAGGCTGAAAGGCCCAGCAGGACCAAGGGCTTTGTCACCTCAGACATGGCAGCTGCCTCAACCACCATGGTCTACCAGGAGTAATTTTGTCCTGATGCTCTGGACTTCCTTTCCCCTTCTTGGGGAGGTCAAGACATGTCAGAATATTTATTACACATTTTCATACTGTACTGTCCGTAGGAAGAGTCCTGACCTACAAGTGAGCCATGGGCTCTGCCTTCCCATTGACTGGAGGTCAGAGTTTGTCCTCAATGCTTCATGAATACATAAATAAATAATGAAAAATCCTTGCTTTCAGAGCCACCTATACAGAATTTTTGCCTCCCTGCAATCATGGCCTCCAGTGATCTGCTCTAACAAGGCCATGGGGAGGCTCTGGCAGCAAAGGCTCTCAGTGGGGCCAATCAGTGCTTCAAGGTACTTTCAGGTTCCATTCTGACTTCTGGAGCAGTTTGTTCATTCATCTCTCAGCACCTGAGGATCATGGACTCAGCACCAAACACACCCTGGGGCTCAGTGAAATACAGAGAGCACTAAAGGGCCATGGCTCTCCATGGGATATTCTTCACATCTTCAAGACTTGTACAGCTAATTGGAGAGGTTTTCATACTGCAGTTAAGAAGGAACATTTCCTACTGTGATTAATGAAAACTGATTCTGGGGGGTTTTTTAGTTTCTTGTTTTGTTCTCCTTTAATATTTTAAGAGATGATCTCATGATTTTCATTTTAGAGAAGAGGTGATAGAAGCTCCCTGAGGGCTGACACCGTGTGGGCAACTTTACTTCTCACCTCCCCAGCCCCACCATTCCTTTCATGCCCGTCCTTGGACTTCCATCCCTGGTCCTTGCATCAGACTTCTCCTCTCCTCTCTGCAGCTGGAGGTTACAGCTCCACTGCACCACCTCCCACCTGCTCTCCTCAGAGAACTGACTGCACACGGGCACAGCAGGAGTTTTCCTTTGTGCCAGCCAAGAAAAGTCACACAGAGAAAGTGAAGAAGAATCTGATGGGAAATGGTTTAGAGAGACAGATGGGAAAAGAGAGATGTGATCATCATGAGAGAGGTGGCTAAAGAGACAATCAGGCTGCTGAAAGACAGGCGAGCTTTGAACAACCTGCTGCTCAAAGCAGCACCCAGGGGAGAGGCATCTGAATGAGCAAAGAGTAGGAGAAGGGGACAATTGGAGAGGAATGGGAATGGCCTTTGTCTGGACAGTCTGTGTCTGGAAAGGTGACTTTAGAAATGGTCACTGGATCACCACCACCAGGCAGAAGTGCACCAGGCACTCTGCACTTGGTATGTTCCTCACCCCTTTTTGGGGTAGTTGGGAGGTGTTCTGCATTTTTCCTACAGTTTTTATTGCTCATCGTCATGCCCCATGGCCCCCAGAAGAATCCTGACCCACAAGTGAGGGATGGGCTCTGCCTTCCTATTGCCTGGGGTTCAGAGTTTGGCCTGACTGATCCATAAAATAAATAAATAAATAAATACAGAAACAAACAAATAAAGAAATACCTGTGGCTTCAGAGCCACCTTTACAGAACCTTTGTCTCCCTGCAATCATGGCCTCCAGTGACCTTCTCTAACAAGTTTCTGGGGAGGCTTTGCCAGTAACGGGACCCAAAGGGGCCAACCAATGCTTCAAAATACTTCAAAATAATTTGGGTTTTTTTTTGGCTTTAACTTTTAAAACCGTTTTTTTTTCAGTCTCCTGTCAGTACTCATGGGCTCAGTCTCTGGCACCAGGGGGCCCATTACAGTACCGAGCAGCCGCGAGTCACCCTGTGGTGTTTTTAGTGTTCAAGACTCACGCAGCAAATTGGAGAGGGTCCATTTTGGAGGAAGATTACAAAGAGCATCAAAAAAGGTTTTTTAAAAAGTTCTGTTTTACTGGTTTTCACTTCAGAATTGTATATTCAACTGGTATTGGTGCAGAGGGTCTCTGAAAGAGGGCTGGACAGTGAGGAGAAACCTTTGAGATCCAACGCTTCATGGAGAAGATTGTTCCTCACCTCCCCAAACACAACATTGCTCTCATTGGTGGGAGGGATTTGGAGTCAACTGGGAGGGACTGGGAGAGACTGGGAGGGGATTGGGGTCAACTGGGAGGGACTGGGACCCGTTGGAAGTCAAGTGGGAGAAACTGGGATGGGGAGGGACTGGTTTATACTGGTGTGTACTGGCCTGTACTGGTTTAACTGGCCTATAATGGTGTATAGTACTTATACTGGTTTATACTCATCTGTACTGGTTTGTACTGGTCTGTACCGGTTTACACTGGTCTGTAGTGGTTATACTGGTTTATACTGGTCTGTACTGGTCTATACTGGTCTATACTGGTTTATACTGGTTATAGTGGTTATAATGGTTCATACTGGTCTATACTGGTTTACTGGTTAACAGTGGTCTGTACTGCTTTGTACTGGTCTATACTGCTCTCTACTGGTTATACTGGTCGATGCAGGTCTATACTGGTTTATACTGGTAATAATGGTTATACTGGTTTATACTGGCCTATGCTGGTCTATACTGGTTAGTACCTCATATTCATTTATACTGGATATAGTGCTCTATACAGGTCTGTACTGGTCTATATTGGTTGTACTGGTTGTACTGGTATATACTGTTTATACTGGTCTATACTGGTCTATAGTAGTCTGTACTGCTCTATACTGGTATATACTCGTTAAACTGGTGTATACTTGTCTATACTGGTTACACAGGTTTATACTGGTAAAACTGGTCTATACTGGCCTAAACTGGTCTATACTGGCCTAAACTGGTCTATACTGGTTTATACTGGTCTATACTGGTTTATACCGGTTTATATTGATTTATAATTGATTTATACTGGTCTGTACTGGTCTATACTGGTTATACTGGTTTATTCTGGCCTGTCCAGGTCTGTACTGGTTTTTAGTGGTCGATACTGGTCTATACTGGTTATACTGGTTTATCGTGGTTGTATTGGTCTGTACTGGTTTTTACTGGTCTATACTGGTCTATACTGGTTTATACTGGTTTATACAGGTCTATCCTGGTTATACTGGTCGATACGGGTTTATACTGGTTTATACTAGTTTATACTGGTCTATATTGGTCTTTACTGGTTATAATGTTCAATACTGGTCTATACTGGTCATAATGGTTTATACTGGTTTTACAGGTTTATCTTGGTCTATAATGGTTTATACTGGTTTATAAAGGTTTATACGGGTCTATACTGGTTTATACTGGTCTTTACAGGTCTATACTGGTTTATGTTGGTTACACTGGTTTATACTGCTTAAACTGGTCTATACTGGTTTATACTGGTTATACTGGTCTATACTGGTTTATACAGGTTTATACTGGTCTATACAGTTTATACTGGTCTACACTGGTCCATAGTGGTTTGTACTGGTCTATACTGGTTATACTTGTTTATACTAATTTATACTGGCTTGTACTGGTTTCTACTGGCTTATACTGGTCTATACTGGTTTATACTGCTTATATTCATTTATACTGGCTATGCTGGGCTATACTGGTTTATATTGGTTTATAATGGTCTATACGAGTTTGTACTGGTCTATGCTGCTCTATACTGGTTATACTGGTCTATACAGGTCTATACCGGTTTATAGTCGTTATAGTGGTTATACTGGTTTCTATTGGTTTATACAGGTTTATACTGGCCTATACTGGTCAGTACTCATTTATACTGCTTATATTCTTTTACACTGGTTATACCGGTCTACACTGGTTATACTGGCTTATACTGGTCTATACTGGTCTATACTGGTCTATACAGGTCTATATAGGTTTATACTGGTTTTACTAATTAAACTGGTCTATACTGGTCTATACTGGTTTATACTGTTTATATTAGGTTGTACTGTTATATTGGTCTATACTTCCTATACTGGTTTCTACTGGTGTATACTGGTTTTTCCTGGTTTCTAGTGGTGTATACTGTTTGTACTGGTCTATACTGCTCTATACTAGTTATACTGGTCTATAAAGGTCTATACTGGTTTATACTCGTTATAGTGATTATACTGGTTTCTACTGGGATATACTGGTCTATACTGGTTTATACGGCTTATATTCGTTTATACTGGTTATATTGGTCTATACTGGTTATAGTGGTTTATACTGGTCTATACTCGTCTATAAAGGTCTATATAGCTTTATACTGGTTTTACTGGTAAAACTGGTCTATATTGGTCTATATTGGTATATACTGTTTTATACTAGTTATACTGGTTTATACTGGTTATTATGGTCTATACTGGTCTATACTAGTTTATAATGCTTATACTGGTCTATCCTGGTTTATGTAGGTTTATACTGGTCTATACTGTTTGATACTGGTTTATTCTGGTCTGTACTGGTCTATACTGGTTTATACTGGTTTATACTGGTTTATACCAGTATAGACTGGTAGAACTAAATCTCGCCACCTCCGTGAAGGATAACAAGAAGTCCTTCTACAGATACATCAGTAGCAAAAGGAGGGGCAAGGAAAACATTCATTCTTTAATGGACATGGATGGGAATGTAATTGTCAAAGACGAAGAAAAGGCTGAGGTATTTAACACCTTCTTTGCCTCAGTTTTTAACAGTAAAACGGGCTATCCTGAGGACAGCTGACTTCTGGAGCCTATAGGAGACAAGAATCTAAACACCCCCCCCTGCAATCCAGAAGGAAACTGTCAGTGATCTACTGGGCTGCTTGGATCCCCACAAGTCTATGGGACCAGATGGGATCCACCCAAGGGTGATGAGAGAGCTGGCAGAAGAGCTCGCCAAGCCTCTCTCTATCATCTACCAGAAATCCTGGCTCACTGGGGACATCCCAGATGACTGGAAGTTGGCCAATGTCACGCCAATCCACAAGAAGGGCCGGAAGGAAGACCCGGGAAACTACAGGCCTGTCAGCCTGACCTCAGTGCCTGGCAGGGTTATGGAAAAGATCATCCTGGGGGCAATCACACAGCACCTGCAGGATGGACAGGGGATCAGACCCAGCCAGCACGGGTTTAGGAAGGGCAGGTCCTGTCTGACCAACCTGATCTCCTTTTATGATCAGGTGACTGCCTGGTGGATGAGGGGAAGGCTGTGGATGTGGTCTATCTGGACTTCGGCAAGGCCTTCGACACCGTCTCCCACAGCATCCTCCTGAGAAAGCTGGCAGCCCACAGCTTGGACAAGCGTACTCTGCACTGGGTTAAGAATTGGCTCGAGGGCCGGGCCCAGAGAGTGGTGCTGAATGGGGGTGCTTCCAGTTGGCGGCCGGTCACCAGCGGTGTCCCCCAGGGATCAGTACTGGGCCCAGTCCTGTTCAATATCTTCATTGATGACTTGGATGAGGGAATTGAGTCCATCATCAGCAAGTTTGCTGATGACACCAAGCTGGGGAGAAGTGTTGATCAGCTGGAAGGCAGGAGGATTCTGCAGAGGGACCTGGACAGACTGGAGAGATGGGCTGACTCCAATGGGATGAGCTTCAACAAGGCCAAGTGCCGGGTCCTGCATTTTGGCCACAACAACCCCATGCAGCGCTACAGGCTGGGCACAGAGTGGTTGGAGAGCAGCCAGAGAGAGAGGGACCTGGGAGTCTGGATTGACAGGAAGATGAACATGAGCCAGCAGTGTGCCCAGGTGGCCAAGAAGGCCAATGGCATCCTGGCCTGTATCAGAAACAGCGTCACCAGCAGGTCCAAGGAGGTGATTCTGCCCCTGTACTCAGCCCTGGTAAGGCCACACCTTGAGTACTGTGTTCAGTTCTGGGCCCCTCAGTTCAAGAAGGATATTGAGGTCCTCGAACAGGTCCAAAGGAGGGCAACCAAGCTGGTGAAGGGACTCGAACACAGATCCTATGAAGAGAGGCTGAGGGAGCTGGGGCTGTTCAGCCTGAAGAAGAGGAGGCTCAGGGGAGACCTCATTGCTCTCTACAACTCCCTGAAAGGAGGATGGAGCCAGGCGGGGGTTGGGCTCTTTTCCCAGGTAACTCTCAGTAAGACAAGAGGGCATGGTCTTAAATTGTGCCGGGGGAAGTTCAGATTGGATATTAGAAAGAATTTTTTCACGGAAAGGGTGATCAGACATTGGAACGGGCTGCCCAGGGAGGTAGTGGACTCTTCGTCCCTGGAGACATTTAAAAAGAGACTGGATGTGGCACTCAGTGCCATGGTCTAGTGACTGCAGCGGTAGTTAATCAAGGGTTGGACCCGATGATCTCTGAGGTCCCTTCCAACCCAGCCTATTCTATGATTCTATGATTCTATGATTCTATGATTCTATACTGGTTTATTCTCATCTGTACTGATTTATGCTGGTTTGTACTGGTTTATTCTGGTTTGTACTGTATTTATTATATTTATCATTATATACCGCATATTATAATCTTATATATTTTAGAATTACTTATAATATTAATAATAATAGTAATGTTTATAATATGTTATATACAATACATAATGATATATAATAATAAATATATAATATATATCATATATAATTCGAAATAGATAATAGATAATACATAAAAATATACAAATATAATATATGATAAATCATATTATAATAAATCATATTATAATAATTATTTTATTATATTTTAATATTTTATATTATTATTTATTAATATTCATTATTATGTATTATTATTTATATTATTATATTTATTTTCTAAAAATATATATATTATTTTATTATTTATTCCTTATTTATTATATACTGTATACCATTATTTATTATATAGTTTAAAATAACATTATTACTTATCATTGTATATTTTCATTTATTACATATATATAGTACTATATATATAGCATATATAGTATATCTATACTATATATATTATATAGTATATGTTTATAATATATAATATATTATTATTATTAATATTGTTTTTTAGTCATTATATGTGTATTATGTATTATATTTTTATATGTTCATATTTATTACTATATAATTTAAATTATTATTATTAATTTATTATTACGTAATTTATCTCATATTTGTTATTATATATTATATGTATTATTCTATATAAATATTTATTGTTATTTGAGTTACTTATAATCATTTATTCCTATAATTTTTTATATTTATTATTATATATATCTTTCTCGTTTTTTTTAAATTATTATAATTTATTTAATAATTTTTTTAAATTTACTTATTTTTATTTTTTTTTATTTTAATTATTTATTATTTATGTAATTATTTTATGCATTTATTTATTTATTCTTTTATTTTAAGATTCTATTTACAATTATATAATTTTATTAATTTCAATCAATTTTCCTTTTTACTCTCCATTTGATTTCTCTGAATATTCCCCCCACGCCCTCATTTCCAGCTTTGGAGCCCTCAGTAGAGGGCGGTGAATCGGCATTAATTGGGCAGCACTTTAATTGGGGAACTAAAGGGGGAGGAGGGGTTTGGTCACGAGCATCACTGGGGGGAACCGGGGGGAGAGGGGCACATGGGAACAACCTCATGAGGGGCAGCTCGTACTTAGCCTATGGTTGAGGAGTGTGTTGGATTGGCCATGAAACTTTATCATGCTTTGCTTTGCTTTGTTTGCAGAGAGGAAAACTCCTGCTGTGCCCGTGTGCAGCCGTTCTCTAAGGAAAAGAGGGGGGAGCTGGTGCAAAGGAGCTGAACCATCCAGCTGCAGAGAGCAGGGGAGAAGTCTGATGGGAGGAGAAGTGATGCAAGTGCCAGGGGCCAAGGAGAGCAGTGGTGGGGTTGGGGAGGTGAGGAGCAAGGGTGTCCATCCAGGGTCAGACCTCAAGGAGCTGCTTCTCCTGCTGGTGCAGACCTCCTGAGGAGACCCTCTGGGTCATTATCACTTGGAGAATGCTGCTAGAACCTCTCCTCTGAAGTACAAATAATGAAATATTCCCTTTCAATTGAGAGTGCAAAAGTGCACATTGAAATCTTCCTCCTGATATCCACCGGGAACAAAATTAAAAACTCTAAGGAGCTCTACACGTCTTGAAGACATGAAGGAAAAAACAAAAGATGAACAGCTCCTGTGGCCTTTTGAGGCCCAGTAAATGAACTTCAGATATTGAGAGAACAAAAAAAAAAAATCTCTGATAAAGTCAAAGTCAGAAGCAAAACCCAAAATACCTTCACACACTGATGGGCCCCCCTGAGCCTGCCAGAGCCTCCCCATGGCCTCGTTAGAGCAGATCCCTGGAAGCCATGATTGCAGGAGGCAAAGGACCTGTGCTGGTGGCTGTAATGCTGAGAAAAGCCTTTGGTTTGTTGGATGCAGCAGAAAGGCCAAGCCCTGACCCCAGGCCCTGGGAAGGCAGATCCTGAGAGCCTCAAGAGAAAGTTTCCTCTCCCCAGCCTTGGTGGCCCAGGACACTGCTATGGCCAAGGGGACAATGACCTCACTCCTTGACAGAGCCCTTGGCCACCTCTCCTGCAGGCTGGCCTACACTGTCCATGCCTGCAGCTCCTTCCCTTCAGGCTGTTGTCACCCTTCCTGCTTTCCCACCTAACTCTCACCCCAGCATTTCCAGACACCTTCTATGCTTTCTCTCTGCTCTCCCTGGCTTTGCCTTGAAAACAAAACCCTGGGCTGATCCAGAACCCCTCTGGGTAAAGCTCTAACCCAAGGATACCCTCGGGGTAAAACTTCTTGTTCTTTCCCTACAGTCTGGACCTCCCAAGGTGACCTTTGTGAAGGGTTTAGACTACCAAGAGAAGTTCCATCATAAAGTCATAGAACTCTTTGGGTGTGAAGGGATGTGACAGACCACACTTGTATTTCTCATGTATTTCTCATGAAACAGATGACAATGTATTTCTCATGGTCACTCCAAAAGGACTAGCCATGCCACCTTTTTGGAAATGAATGAGGAGTCTGGTATGGACCTACAAGACATAAAGCATTCTGTGGGAGGAAAAAAAGTATGTGGTCAGTCTTTATCCTCAGCTGTCAAGGGTTTGGGAGGCAGTCACAGGCTGCAACCCAACCTGTGTCCCTATCTTAGCCCATGTACCACCTTGAGGAATGGAGGCTGCTTTGCACCTCCTGCCTCTGGTTAGAAGAGTGCTTGTGATCTGTGGTCCTGCAGGCTTCACAAACACAAAGAGTCTGGAGTTTTGCTGGGATGGGTAAAAACTCAGGGACAGAATTAAGCGTGGCGTGGTCTGAGAAGAGTGTGTGCCTCAGAGTCTGGGATGGATGCTTCTGATCCCATCCCTCTAATCAGCCTTGCTCTGGGCTAGGGATTTAGGAATGCCCCAGGACATTCCTCTTATCGCTGTTTGTTTGTCTGATTTTGTTAGGCCTGTTTTGTTTCTTTGCTAGGGAAAGAATTGCTCCTCTAAGTGATAATGTGACCCTCAGTTCTTTCACTCTGTACCAGTCAGTGCTGTCAGAGGAGCTGTCGAGCACTTTCTGGGACAGTATGGTTTCAGTCCCTCTCCACAGCAGGGCCAGGTTTGGCACTCAGGTTGGATCCAGCAGCACCTTGGCTCCTCTCTGAGAAGGAGTTGAGA